>NC_133865.1:9120746-9241896 GCF_044706935.1 Curcuma longa | reverse complement strand
AAAAGATACCATATATCTCTAACATATACTCATTGTCGTATTGTTGTTCTAAATTTAGTCAAAACTATTTCAATAAGTTCAAAATTAATAAATTATTTACTCTAATTTAATTTAATTAAAATTGATCACATATTGGAATAAATTTAATAAACTATGTAATAAAGTAATTTTTGGATAAAACTGCAAAAATATAAAATAATTTTGATTGAAACTACAACAACATAGTTAATTAAAGTGGGCGACTTATAATAATTTTTATCAAAACTATTACAAGATAAAATATTTTTGGAATATGACATATTTTAATATTTTTTAAATGGGTGTCATAATGAAAATAAAAATCCTCTTTTGATCCTTGCCTATATTTTTTTTTTAAAATTATAATAATTTTTAAAATAAATTCTACATATTATAATTAATTGGCTAGACCAAATTTTCAGCAACCAATTCAATTAAATTGGAAAAGAAATAATGATTAAATAAATTTTAAGTTGAATCAACTTGTTGGAAGAAATGCGCCAAATGTCCAAAAATTTACCTAGTCATTTATTTTAATTCTTCCAAAAACAATTTAATAGCCTTATCCTCTTAATTATGCATTATACACCGGAAAGGTCTTTAAATTGCAATTCAAACCCCGGCGATATATTCATGGCGACCACCACAGCAGTTGATTAGTGATGGCGACGAAGCCCTGTTCCATGGCTTCCATCGCTCTCCTTCTGCTCCTCCTCCTCCCCAGTCACCTCCCTCGCGCCACCACCGCCGCAGTCTCCGTGGAGGCCACCTGCAAGACCATCGCCGGCGACGACCCGAACGTCCACTACGCCTTCTGCGTCGATCGAGGCACTGCGCAGGGACCCGGCGAGCGGCGCGGCCGACACCAAGGGGCTGGCGGTGGTCGCCGCGAAGCTGTCGGAGAAGAACGCGACGAGCATGGCAGCAGCGGCCACGGCGCTGCTGGGGAAGGCGCAGCGGCCGCCGGAGCAGCGGAGCCTGGAGACGTGTGCGAGCGCGTACGGGGAGGCGGCGGAGGCGCTGGGGCTCTCGGTGGGGGCCATCGAGGAGGGGAGGCTGGACGACGCGATGACGTACCTGAGCGCCAGCATCGGCGCGGCGGATGTGTGCGCGCGGGCGTTCGAGGAGTTGCGGGCGGCGTGCCCGTTCCCGATGGAGAACAAGGCGGCGCAGCAGCTCTGCTACGTAGCTCTGTGCATCGCCCATTTGCTGGGGTAGTTCGTCGTCTGCTCAAGAACTTGGAGACGATCAAATAAAAGTAAACAATTTAAAAAGATATTTCGATATTTTCATAATTTAGTTTTTGATCGAGTATTTTCAATATAGAGATTTTTTTTAATTGAGATGAAAATAATAAAACTTATTTTTTTATATAGTAGAAATTATGAAAGAAAAGCCAAAAAGTTTCAATTATTTAATAGTGATCATCGCCATAGCATACTAGCTTAGGGGTTGAGATTAAATGAAGTTTTAGGTTCAAAGTGAAAATAGTTTCGTAGATTATATGACTTTTCGCCCTGTCGAGACGGAGGAGGAGAAGAGGGCGACGGTATGACGACAGCAGCGCGGCCGACGTGGGCGCCGGCGAAGGGTGGGAACGAGCAGGGCGGCACCAGGATCTTTGGTCCTTCCCAGAAGTATTCCTCCCGCGATCTCGCCTCCCATACCACCCTAAAGCCAAGGTGATACCTCCCTTCGCAGGCTCCAAAAACCCTAACCGATTTGTCAATTCCTCTGTGCCCCATAGAAATCTATTATCGTTTGATCGACTCATGTTGGAGTTGAAGTTGTTAGTTTGCAATCAGAAAGAAAATTGAAGATTGATTAAGATATTTTTTTGATTCATTATTTGTGGGCGGTTGTTAAATTAACGAGACATGTTGGTTTCTCCCTTATTTTGCCTATTGTTCCTGAGAGGAGAAAAGAAAGTCTCGTATCCGAGAGCTGAACCCTTTTATTTTTTAGTTGGTCGGAGCTGAACTTGTTCGATTGGATCAAAAATTGCAAATTTCTTTTTTTTTTTAATGCAGTCCGAAGGTAGATGTTGAACCACACAGTAGTAGGAACAAAAATGGAACACACCTTTGGTTGCTAAATTGCAAATTATGAAAGTTAAATTGCATGCTACTGGTCTGTGGATGATTGATATTTGGGTGCAGAAAAGAAGGGCAGGATACCCAGGATGAATTGCAGAAGAGGAACCTCAGAGAGGAGCTGGAGGAGCGTGAGCGTAGGCACTTTACTTCCAAGGATAAAACTTATGCAGGTGATTTTTGAAATCTCATCACTATATTATATGGTCAGTGTGATATTCTGTTATTTAGATAATCCTTTGTCATTGATAATTTTTGGAATATCAGCAAATGTTGTACTTAGACATTCCCTTTTTCTGTATGCATTTTTAGTTTTCTAGTACTGTAACAATATCTGCTTGGATATTGCATCTTAACAATTTCATTTGACATTTTGTAATCACTTTGTTTCTAGTGATGTAGCCTTGCATGAAACTCAATTATGATGATAAAATTTGTGGCTTTTGTCGGGAAAAACATAGCTTGATGCTGATGTGAACACTCTGCCGCTTCATTGAATTTTACATCTACCACTTTGTTTATGACAATCAATGTTCACCTGTTGCTTCACCTGTATATTTGTCATTTGCTGTCCACTTGCAACTTGCAGTTCATCTTGGCATTTAAATTGCAATTTATATCTTTATTATCATTAGTTGTGCTCTTTTCACATTGTTGGGATGTACACTTACACTCATTATTACTCGCAGAAGATAGAGATAGAAGAAAAGGGGGGCACCTACTCTTGGAAGGTATGTTACTTTGTTATGGGTTTGCTATAATGTCGACTCAAAATTCTTTTCTGTGATGCATATTTTTTCTCTTGTTTTGTTCGCAGGAACAAGAAGAGAGGTTGAAGATAGGATTATTCCTAGGAGTATTGATGCTGATGACTCTGATGGGGATGTCAAAGATCAAGATAATGAAAGGTAACTCTATTTTATCTTTAATTGCACATGTATTCTTAATCCCTGAAATGTCTATGGATTCGTTGGTTCTTTAATCTTGGCATAAACTTCCCACTTTGAATTCTGAAATTTTAGATCAGGGCCTTCTGATAGCAGTAGCGGTATATGCACATGTTCTCTGATTATTACTTACTATGTAGAAACAAAGCTCGTGGAGTTATGTATTGCTTGGCCCAAAGATGCTATTATTCTGCTTTAAACTATGTTAAATTCATTCACTTTAGCTAGCAGCATTCTGGATGTTCGATGTGTTTGACAGTTGTCATCTAATTTAAATATCAGTAGGGAGTCAATTCCCGTAAGATATTTTTTGTCTTCTCATTTCTGTTCGTTCCGGTTCTTATTTTCCAAATACTCTCAAGCAACTAAAAAATGTATGCTTACATGAAGCATTAGGAGAGAGCACTGCTGCTTATGTTCTATGTTGTTCTTTCTTTTCCTTCGGTTTAAGTCTCCTTGTTTGTTTAAGGAAAAATTCTATTTTTTTTTTAGAAAGTAAAATCTAAAATTTAAAAATGATGGAAGACAAATGTTTAGCATAGATATTTTTTTGACATGTTTAAATTTATTAGTGGTGAATGGCCTGTTAAACATTTATCTTTTTTTTTAAAAAAAAATCAATGGTTTTCTTTATTTTCTAAAAATGGAAATTTTCAGAACGAAGTGTTTGAAGACAAAGAGTGTTGTTTGCAACTTTTTGGTGTGAAAAATCACATCTCACATACATGAAAACTTCTACTATTAAATCATTAGTTTGGTTGCCACACCTTATATAGTATGACAATACAAGTCTCTCTGGCTGTCATATAAAAAACTTTTGACATCCATCTGAAATATTTGCCTACTCTAATTTACTGCTAAGGAAAAAGTACATACACTATGGATGAACAACACGTGAAATTTTCTTAGCTAGTTCACGGCATAACTTGTGTGTATCTTTTGTCAATGTAATTCTTGTTTTATCATGACCAATATGACCATTATAAGTATACTTAAATTCCCAAGATATAGGATGTAGATCATAGATAAAAGCAAACCACCATGTATTCTGTAGAGAGTATATATGGACAGCTTGTTTGTTGGAAGTTTGGCTTCAACCAATTTTGCTTTCTATCTATATTTTTGTCTTTCTCCAAGAAGCTCATTGTAAAATATTCATTTGATCCACTCTGGACAAAAAATGAACCCTCTTCCTAATTTAAAAATGTAAAATCTTGTTGGTGTTAGTGATGATGACGACGACGACGATGAAGATGATACTGAAGCTTTGTTGGCTGAACTTGAAAGGATAAAGAAAGAACGTGCTGAAGAAAAACTCCGTAAGGTCTGTGCTAGTAACTATTCAGGAGTTTTCTGTCTCTTTTATTTGCACGTGGGTTTCCCCTTTGTATGATTAGCTTGTTTGGCATTATTATTTGACTTATTTACACAAAATGCCAGGTGAGTTTGTGTAATTGAACAGTAACTTGGTTCATAGCTCACTCAAATTTTATCTTGAAATCATAGTACCATATATACATATGATGTCTTGTGTTAAAAACTTAACAGTGAATTGGTTTATCATTTGTGTTGATGTAGCTGTTTCTTCGTATGTGTTTGGTGACGAGTCAGAAATTTGGAACATCAGATGTTGGGGATTTAGCATCATCTGACCTCCTTTTCTGTTCTTCAGTGCATCACTAGCTTTGCTGTTTGCATATAATTTTATTTTATAAGTGATCATAATTTGGAATGAAAATGATTGGGCATCTTTTATTTCATAAGGTGTGTTACAGTAATGTTGAGTATTTGCAAATAATTCCTGGGTGTAGGTTGTGTCTGCATGTTGTTGTCCACATAAACAAAATTACTTTCCTAATTGTAGTTGAAGCAACTATATTTCCGACTTCTTTCAACACAACTGTTTAGGTAGATTTTGGTTCATTGTTTCTAAATTTGTGGAAATTTTCAAAATCTTGCATTTCTGAACCTTTGGTATGGGAATTTATGGGATTCTAATTTTCTAATGAGGATATTTAGGTAGCAAGAACAAGCCCCCATCAAGGTAAGTGCTGAGTTTTTAAGAATCCCGTTAGATAAAATTTTTCTGTGTACACTATTACTCTTTCCATTTATAGTTTTATATCCCATTATTTTTAATGATAATTTTGTTTAATCTGACATATTAAAGTTATAATCTTTTCTTCTAATATCAAAGTTTACCAATCATCATTTACTAACATATCCTCAGTGTCACATCTGTGAACAATTTCTTAACTATATAGAGAATTTTTCTTGAGAATAATTTTTTTAAGATTAGTATTTCCTGAAATATGAACATTGACACTAAAAATATCAAACTGCTGTTTGCCACGCCGATTTTTGTACTGCAGCTTTTGCAAATACATGTTGCATGAGAATCACAGATTAAATAATCATTGCCACCCATCTCTTCAATCTCTTCTCTTACTTTTTTAGTACATTTTCTTCCGATGTGACAGGAACAACAACAACAGGAAGAAGAGCTTAAGGCAAAAGAAGCTGAATTAATGCGAGGAAATCCATTAATCAATATCAACAATGCAGCTTCTTTCAATGTCAAGAGAAGGTTCACACTGTTTCTTCGCATCTTCATAATTATGAAAAAACTATCTCAAAAATATTGAGACTTCATATGATGCTCCAGGTGGGACGATGATGTTGTTTTCAAAAATCAGGCTCGTGGTGAAACTAAGGCTCCTAAGCGTTTTATCAATGATACTATCAGAAATGACTTCCATCGCAAATTTTTGCAGAAGTACATGAAATGATTCTGTCAGTGTTCAGTTGGTAAGTTGTATCATACCCATTGCTAAAATCCGTGGCTAGTGGATTCTTAACTTGATTATGCCATCTTTTAGCTTGGAGAACAAAGTATATATTGGTGTGATTTCCCCTTTGATTGTGCTTTCTTTTAGGCCATATTTACCTGAGAAGAAACATGTTGGTGTATCATATTGTTGTGGTTTATATGATCGTTTCTTCAACTATTGGTCATGAAATTATGTTATTCTGCCAAAGAGATATAGGACTCCAAGATAATGTTGCTCAATGTTTTGAATTTGTAGCAAATAGATGAACAACCAGCACAATTATAGATTTCCTCTATAACGACGTGCGTTCCTTGATTCGACAAACTACAGCATCTCTTCTTCACAGATGAGCATCAAAAACTCAGTTTTTTAGAACGTCAGTTCTTCCTCGCTCCTCGTGATCGAAGAATCATGAACGCTCGATCAGAGCTCCAGCACCACAACTGCAGTTAATTTTTACAGATCCAAAGTCAATATCGCTATTCGCTAATGATTTGAAACGAACATTAACAAAGGATTTGCTCTCACATTCGGAGTCGGTGGTGATCCACTGCCCGTTCCTGACGGGCTCGTCGCCGGCGGCGGCGGCCATCGAAGTGCTACTGATCGTCGGGCCGTGTCGTGGCTTTTCGCAAGTAAACGAGAGCCTGGACGCGCTGTTAATGGTGTGGATGTGACTGTGATCGTTTCGAGAGGTCGAAGCGGAGGGCAGCGAGAGCGGCGAGCACACCGACGAAGCGCCAGAGCAACTTCCGGCGTCCCACTTGAAGCTGACCTTGCCCGCTGAGCACTCCGGCGACTCCGCTTCTGGTTTCAGTTTGTTTCGGGAATAGAAAACCTGCATTAATATTAATTTTTTTTGTAAAAAAAAAAGTGCCAAGAGTAAATTGAATTTTAAAAATCATTTTTTAAAATAAATAAATAAATAAATCTTAGTAGATATAAAGGATAAAGCAGCCTTTTAGTCGTGCACCTTCCATGCTTTGCTCCCTCCTTTACCGGACTTGGCGGCCGCCGCCCACCGCAGCAGCTCCTGCTTCACCCGCGCCACCGCTCTCCTCCTCTCGCTTGTCCGAGCGACCTCCTTCTCGCCGCCGCTGTCTCCCCCCTTGGACGCCACCGGCGTCGCCGCCGCGTCGCAGATAGGCAACACCTTGCACCCCACGTTCACCGCCGTCGTCGTTTCGTGCCCCATTCTGATCACCGCAACACCTTCTTCCTCAACTCAACTCGACTCAACTCAACACAACGCTGTCCTAATCGCCATCGCAGAGCAATTTGTAACGTGGGATAACATGCCATGGAGGCATGGACGGCCATTTTCTATATATTAATTAAGCTTCGATCGCCTGCCTGCAGCATGTTCTCCAACTGCAAGTTGCCGGCAGAGACAAGAGAAAAGGGCGGTCAAAGATGCAATCCAACATCCAGCCAGGTACTGAATCTATCGATCAGCGTAACCTAACGCCTAATGATGAAGACGGGGATGCGTTTGTCATCACAAGTGGAGGGAACGGACAGCGAGCAGAGCGCAGAAAGTAAACAGTAATCGCAGATTCATGGTGAAGTGGCCATGTGAGCTCCGAGGGGAGGGACTTTGTCACAGCTCATCAGCTCACATGGCTGACAAGTCGAATGACCTCATCGCCATGGCGACGAAGAAGAACTACTCAATGATGCATGGCTACCTGCTGCAGTGGTTTGATTCGATTCGCCATGGGACTCATCTGAGCTACAGTGGCATTGTGTGTCAGCAAGAACAGGCACAGCATTATAGCATATATATATATAATAATAATAATTTCATAATATATATTTTAAAACATTATTTTATCTTTATAATTTTAATATATTATTAAAGTTATGGCGAAGGGAATTTTGATCGATGTGGGTTTAGGTGAGACATGTGAATGATTAGAAACACATGTTATTAAGCAGCTGGCTAGAGTTGATTAATTAATTAGTTTCCATTCTTCTATTTAAATCAAGAATTTAATAAGGATTTATTATATATATATATATATATATATATATATATATATATATATATGGTATATTTTCTAAATCGATTCAAATAATTGACTTTACTTTCCACAGACTTCTTGTTCCCGTTGACTTCGAGTCAAGTCACCACTTTTGGCATAGTCAACCAAATCTAGGGAGGGAGGCAGAAAGTCAATGCTTACAAATTTGAATAGAGCTGCTCAGTAGATGGCTTTATGACGTACGAACACTGCATACAATTACTAATGAACTTCAAAGATTAATTTATCAATACACATAGGGGTGTAAATGAGCCAAGCTGTTCATGAGCTATTCGAGTCTCGGCTCGAAAAAAAGTTCGTTTGAATTCGTTCGATTAAGTTAACGAGCCGAGCTCGAGCCTGATTTCGAGCTCGAAAATATTATCGAGCCGAGCTCGAGCTTAACAGTATTTGGTTCATGAGCTCATGAACATATTTGTTTAAAGGCTCATGAACGTGTTCAAGAACATGTTCGTTTAAAGGCTCATAAACGTGTTTGTTAAGAGATTCGCGAATATATATATATATATATTACATGAATTATAAATATTATATATTAACGAGCCAAGCTCGAACTAAGCTCGTTTAACTTTTAAACGAGTTATTTTCAAACCAAGCTCGAACTGAATTCGTTTAACTTTAAAACGAGTCTTTTTCGAGCCGAGCTCGAGCCGTTCGCTAACTATTTAATTTCATTACGAGCCGAGCTCGAACTTAAGAATTAAAGCTCGAATCGAACTCGAGCCGAACTCGAGCTTAGAAAAAATGAACCGAGCTTGAGCTCGAGCCTCTTACTGTTCGGCTCGGCTCGGTTCGATTACACACATACTAAAATTTAATTATATTAAATTTGCAAAATTTACAGCAATACAATTAACGCATCGCATTATTATTTTAATTTTGTAATTTAAACAGATATATGTAACCCTAATATTTTGACTTCCAAAGAGTAATTAACCTCTTAAAGAAATTAAATTAATTAATGAGATGAGTTGTGATCGATTGTTCCTCGATCGACTGCATGCATTTTCCAAAAATAATAATCATAATAAATAAATAAATAAAGTTAAAATTAAGCGAGTACGGACACATAAATATCAAAGCAGCTGTAAAATAAATAAATAAAACTATGGCGAATCAGAATTCATAAAATCAAGGCATGCAAATCGTACGAACAAAAGCTTTTATTAAAAGCTCTCGATTTGGCAGCAGTCCTGTGAACGCATTACACATATATGGATCTTGTTATAAACATCATTTATTGTTGGAGCCCTCAATATAGTGTTTGGAGCTTCTTCAGCTTCAAAAACTGCTGGCCACAGAGAAAATGCATTGATACTCGATAATTTTTATTTATGACAGACGAATAAGTAGGATTTTGTGCAGGATTAATACATGATGATCGTGTTTCTTTTGTGTTTTGTTAAAGGTTTCAGAGAGAGGAAAACACTGAATTCAATTGACAGACAATTCTCTGAATGATGTCCTAAAAGATATAAAGGTCCCCCTGGGAAACAACTAAGACTATGTACCTTCTGCATGGTCCACCTGTTAAAGCAATTGTAGAGTTATGTCTGACAAACACAATAATAATTTTTGTGTTTCTATTAGCTAGCTTGGCATGTAAATGATCACCATATATCAAAAATAGAGCTGGGATATGATTTGGTTCTATATATATCATCATGATATATATATATATATAGTTCTATATGATTCACTACTTTCTGTATTATAGTTCTCTTCTTTCTGATTGATTCGAACTCAAAGTGATCTCAGCTAATTTAATTTAATCATACTCTAAAATCATTCAGTATCGACCAGAATATATATAAACAGATATTGAGAAAACAAGATTAATTAATAGTACTGCTTGAGAGTTTATATTAATTCTAGGCCCATTATCAGAATTGTATTATAAATATAGGAGAAACTCTAGATATATATATAATCAAAGAGAAACTTATGCAGAAGTAAAACAATCTTACTAACTCTCCTTAATGAAGAAAACTAGCTAACTAGAATAAGATATCATCTTGCATTTGTTTCAGACTAATTACAATGTTGTGTGCAGTATAGTTTTGCAGCTAGCTAGCATTCATATCAAAATGCAAAGAAAGAAAGAAAAAGTCTAGTTCAATGTTTTAAACTAATATAAGTTTCATGGAGGAGAACTGCATTTCTATTTCTGCACTATGCAACTTCTGTTTATGCTCGATCAAAATCTAATTAAGGTGACTTATAACATATATATTTAACATTTGAGAGGCTACATGAATCATAATATATATGATAACGAGCTTTATAATCTTGATCCTACACTACACTTTCTGCTTTTATATTTCATACATCATTTCCATAATGAAATGAAATCAACTAAAGACAAGAAACAAATAGCTAGCTAGCACACAGTGATATCGTGAAGACTTTTCTCAGTCAGCTAATTAATCACCCTAAAACTAGCAGTTACAAAAGGGACAACGTGAATGAAAGATGATGAAGAGCCAAGAGATGAAACATATAGATAGATCTTAGCTAGGGATCCAAGTTAACTGTTACCTGATGAGCTAGCGGCGGCAAGATCTCTCATCAGTCGACGCAGAATGAGCCGCATATTTGCTGATGCAGCATCATCAAGATTCTCAGCGGCCGGGAAAGACAAACTGATGACTGGCGATCGACGATCGAGTGAATATCGATCCGTGTGTGAATCTTGATGATGCCACAGCTGCAAACACCGGCTGCAACTTGAGGAGTTTTAATTAAGCTCGGTTTAGGGAGAGGAGGGAGGAAGGGAGAAGGAAGAAGGAAGAAGGAAGAGGAGGGCTGCAACGAGTCGTCGAGAAGGCTGCAGAAACAAGATGGTGGATTTATGGACCCACACTCACACACACAAACACACACAGGA
Source organism: Curcuma longa (assembly GCF_044706935.1). Classification (NCBI taxonomy): domain Eukaryota; kingdom Viridiplantae; phylum Streptophyta; class Magnoliopsida; order Zingiberales; family Zingiberaceae; genus Curcuma; species Curcuma longa. Next base: position 9,231,075 of record NC_133865.1, on the reverse strand, counting down.
GGAATCTTTGCAGTCTTGATTTGAGGGTTGTACTGAGGTGAAGCATTTGTATTATCAGCACCAAATCCAATTTCAAACAACCAACAGAATCAAAAGGAGCAAATCCTAGATTGAAGCAAACCAAGAAAAGGATAGATTTTGCAGATGAATTGAAGAAGGAAAGCAAGTCACCTACCTCTTACTATTACCTAGCTAGATTTAAGTGCAAAGAAGAAGAAGAAGAAGATGAGGAGGAAGAGGAAGAGGATTAGGGTTAGAAATTAAATGAGATCTGATACGTCTGTAGGTGAAGAGCCGTGGGTTATGGGGATATCTCAGTGAGGATAGAAGTGATAGAAAGGGAGGAATCTGATCAAGTGGAGGAAAAGAGAGAGAAAGTGAGAGATTGTACTATGGACAGATATGTGGGAGAAGGATGTGTGCACATATATATATATATATATATATAGATATATAAAATATGGCAGATGGCTAGGTTTTGATTGTGATCTAAGGAGTCTAACCCTAGTTTAGTCAAGTGCTAGTTTGGGTGAAAAGGAAAGAAAAGTAGTCTTTTCTAATAAACAAAGTAAAGAGAAATGTGTATGTATAGTATATATGTGGTTGAATTAGATATTCTTCTTAAGAAATAATTAATGTTAGTGTTAGGTTAAACCTCTATTTCATCATGCATATGTGTATCTCCTTGTCTTAGACTTCACTTCTCATGAAGGGATGAGGTTCACAAGCACTTTACCATGCATGATTATATATGCCATTCCTACATTCTTTATTATGTGTTTGTGTTTATCATCCTTAATTGCCTTGCATTTAGTGTTCTATAATACTTGTAAATTGTTTCAACTTACAAAGGCCAACTTGCTTGATTTCGCTATATATATATATATAGATTCCCTCCCCTTAAATATTAGTTAATAATTCTTTTCGAACTTGATTCCCACCCTTTCCCCTCCAAAAATAAAAATAAGACCCTCTTTTGAATAGATAAAAAAACATATATATTCTCATCTTCTATCTGCAATGTATTCTGCCTCCGTTTGGACGATAAGGAGAATGTTAACGTCACTTAAATCCGCTTCACTTCGTCTCCATCCAATCTCTTTTACATCTCTATCCACATCTAGAGATCATGTCTTATCTTTTAATTATAGATGCAAAGTTACATGTTCACAAGAAGGTTCCAAATCGATAGAGATGGAATTCCAAAATGCACCAGGCTACCATGTTTTTTTATAATACTTTGTATCTTTAATGAAATTTTCTTTATTATTACAATAGCAGTACCTCTCTCAACTACGCTTCTGCTTCCATCTTATCTACAGGAAGTAGAAGGATTGTTGGATCAAATATATCACAGTTTAATTTTCATATAATCGCGATAAATTTTTGCGACATAAAACAAAAATTTTAAAATTATAAGTATATATCCAGCTGAAGAACCACCTTCAACTTATATGATAACTCGATCGGAGCTCTTGAATAATAATAATCAACGGCCTCAATGTTTGTTTCCCAATTGCCACCACTTTTTCTTCTTCTTTGTGTCTGCAGTGGGGAGATCTGAACAAGCAAAAAGAATTCAAGAACAAATTCGAATTCATTGGGCTGCAAGAGAAACTTATTTCCAACATTCTAGGCATTTGTGTTTCCTTCTAGATTTATTATATATAGATGATGATATAGTAGAGGATGAAACTCAATGAATAGTATGATCCATATAGTCGAATCCACATAAGATAAATGCTTAGTTGTTGTTTATTGTTCTTAATACATGAGCGAGTAAGTCTAGCAGCGAGAATGCCTTACCCTCCTCTTCGGCATAAATCGAGTTGTAGTGCACCTCAGCCCAAAAGCTTAAGAAAATGACTGTATAAATGATAGAAATCAAGAAAAAAACAAAAATTAGACTGCAAGTTATAAACAAGGATGAAAAAGAGGGGAACTGTATCTCGGTAGACTTTATTAGACTTTAACAAGAAAACTAGAATATATGACTGCAATCAATTTGTATTGTACCTCGCTTAGATTTCTCAATGCTGGGAAGAATCTCAATATAGCAAGTATCCTTGAATGATGTTATGACAAAAATTTTGACTCCATACTGCCAAACAAGACATCCATATAGAAAAAAAAAAGAATTAAGACTCAAAAGTGAAGGAACCAGATTCAATAAGATAAAGATGTAACAACATATAATAAAAAGATGTACAAATACTTCAAGCATAAGAGATCATGCAACCAAAACTATCCCATATATGGAGTAGAGATATACTTAACAGAAAAGCTTTTATGTCACAGTTATTAATTCAATTTAATCTATAGAGGATAAAGAAGAAACAATAGAATCAAAATTTGCAAATAGTTCGAGCATAAGATCCTGAGAATCATGCCTCTAAAACTATACCACTTATGAAATAAAGACATATAACAATGTAAGTCTTTGTTATCCATCCAGTTGTTATCGTTAAATCCAAATACAGAAGTTATTCTGAAAAACTAGCACCAAGGATGCTCATGCTAGAGCTTTCTTGATGAAACAGGTCAAATGACATCGCTAACATGTTAACATCCTTATAACCAGAAAATACAAAGACGAAAACAAAGAAGAGAGAGAGAAAGAGACTGTATCTGCAGCAGCCTGTAATGTCACATGATCACCCCACTCGCCGCTTCTGATGACATAGGGAGACAACCAATTCATTGAGGTCATATTACAGAGAATATGAAGGTAAATAATCTTAATAAAAAGTGCATACTGTGAAATCTTTTTGAGGTAGTCACTATATGCCATTGGAACATATCCATTGTAGATGTCAGAATGAGATTTTAGCTGAAAATATAAACATGACCTGATAATGAAACATGTCAAAAGTGGAAAGAAAGTAATGAAGTCCGACTGAAAAATCAACCTGTTCAACAACTTGCTGTCTGACAAACTCATGATGTTCAGATGTTTGATATAATTGGTCTGAAAGTGCTCGGAACTGAAGACAAAACATGCACTTAGACCTGTCAGTTTAATTTTCTAAAAACTGATATAGAAAAAGATCAAAATTATAAAAAGCTAATTTAAAATGATGGCCACCTTTTATTAGAAGTGGTTATTTGTCTAAATCCAGTTAATCATCATGAAACGATTTGGCATGATGTGAGGTTCTGTATTTTTCTTATAATGATACTTTGCATCACAGTGCAGAACTTTAGAGATAATTATGTAGCTGACAACACCCGTCACATTTTTGCAGTTGTTAAATTGAAATTTCAGTATTGCACATACTCATACCAAATAAATTTGTTACAAGTGTTTTGATAAATTTTAGAAAGACAAAATGTAAAGGTAATTTTGTTCCTTTATGACAGGAGCTCCAATAAAGCATCAAAACCACAGCTTGATACCTACATCACGAAAACTTGATAATCAAGACTTTTTTTGGTAATTATTGTCATCCTCCTATTACAACCTATGATATGATCTAAGATGGTAGGAATGGAGAAGAGAAGGGAGTTGAGCTCATTAATAGAAAACAAAGACTTCACACATGAAAAATGTATTATGTAATCAAGAGCATGCCTCCACTTTCTCAATGGCAACATATTTAACACACTAAATCCCTGAAACTTAATCACACTCTATAACTAACCAGACCCCAAACCTCCAACTAATATAAACTTAATCTTCTTGAAAAGTAATACAAGTTGTAAATAAAACTTTTTCTTCTTGTGAAAGACCTCTAGCTTTGGCATGATTCCTTCGTGTGGCAAAATCAGCAGTGTAGGACATGCCTGGGTCTTAAACATTATCTAAGACATTATCCATAGCAAAACTACTTCTGACTAACAAGGTCTAGAGAAGCAAGTATGATATGGCCAGAATTAGAACATGTGACACTTTGTGTGCCAAAACTAGCTAGTTGCAATTTCATTATCAGGAATCAAGGGGAATCTAATTCATTTTTGCGATCTTCCAAAGATAATTCGGTCTAAGTTTTAGATATGAGTGTTGGATATCAAGCAAGTAGGAGACCTAGTAACAAAGTTCACTCATACCATGAATATATTTCCTTGTTAATAACATATATCAGCAAGAACATGATTTCAAATCTTGTTTTGATGGTCAACATAGGCAAAAATTTCCATTCTATTTGTAGACCAAAATTAAAATCGAGTTGCAACAAGTAAATATTGCATCTTCTGCCTGCACCACTAAATAACAATCATTTTTTAGTCATATGATTGTTGCCCTAGCAATCAAACCATACCCTCTAGTAGTTATTGAACAATGTTGTGATCTCTCTCTTTTCATTCTCCCCCTACAAATTTGATCTTGTGTGGACGTGAGGAGATCATGAGGAATCGATCAACAATATCCTCCTCCCATCCCATTTTATCAAGATCAAAATTAATTTATCCACAACTGAACCAAGTTGAATTACCAACTAATTCAAACCAAATCAGTACAGAAAATTTAAGTTGAATATTAATACTATTCAATAAAACCCTAATCCCACCAATGGAGCTTATCGTGATTTCCTACTGAACCCAAATCAAAACATCAAGGCCAATTTAGATATAATTCAAAGCTACTATTCAGTTATGCATGAATTAATTAGAACTTTGATATAATAATAACTACAAAATAAACTGTAATGAAACCATAGGAATTTCCCCACTGACTTCCCTGAAAAAAAAAGGTTAATGAATTCAAATCCAGCAAGCTTCTAGAAAAAAATAACAAAAAGTAAATGTATTCATAAGAAGTCAATGTAGAAATAATTGTGGATCTTCAATGCAACAAGGAAGAATCATCATAACATTGAACAGTCATCCAATTGGCAAACTTATTTAGCAATCAACTATGACTATGTCAAGGAAAGATGGAAGTTACAAGTATGTACAGTGCATGCCATTTAATTTGTCTTGAAGTAGAAGAAAAAATGAACATGTTCAAATTACAAGGACTAACCTGACAATTACCATCTCCTTGGACCTTGCGTTCAACCAAGTCGTACAATCGCAACCTGAATAATAAGGAAATGCCAACAATCAAATAGAGGAAGTTGAGGATGAGGTATTAACTTGACATATATACAAGGACCTTGGTTAATGGCTGGTCAATTTATATGTTGAACATCTATAGTTAATACAATAGGAAGACATACTTTTCACACTTTTAAGGGGTCTGAGCAGATGACTTGTGGACTTATTACTGACTAATGGAGACTCCTGATTGTTGGATAACATCCGTTGAAGATAAAGATAATAACAATAAAAAAAATTTATGTGAAACTATTTGTACTTGTCACAAATTTTCATTTCTAGGTACTCAAGTTCAGATAAACACATTCTTATCATGCTTCATTGCCATTTTTATTTATTGCATCTAATATCCCAACTGTAGAACAAAATGAAATACAAATTACACCATAATTTTTAATTAGAATCCTAAGTTTTTTTTAAAAAAAAAATCACTCTATTATTTGAGTCAAGTTGTGCTTATGGGGGGATTTGTATTGCTATTGACTCCTACAGGTCAGATCCAAAACATTTGAATGAGGTATTCAACTCTAGAGATGAATCAAAAAGGAAATGTTTATTGGTTCTACCTCAATGGGACGTGAAAATGACTAAAAGGTCCATCAGAAATAAAAAATGGAAGAGAAAATTCATGACCTGTATTTTATTCCTTCCCAGCTATAATTAATAGGAAAAGCTTGATAGTGAAAATAAATACATCTCTAAAAAAATTCATTGAACTTAGCAATCTAACACATGTCCATTGACATAGTCCTCAGAACCCAACATTAGCATCCACAGTTCACAGAACCAAATATACTAGTGTATGAAACTAGTTAAACTCTCTATCTTCAACATTGGATGTAGATCTGGTAGTTTCAAATCTTTCATTGAAGCACTCCATCTCAATCAGAATGTTTTCTTCCACAATAACACTATAGTGAAAGATAAAATGACTGAGTCAGACCTTTGTATGTTTGCCTAAAAAGGGATTCTAACAAATAATAGTACTGGTTTCTGTGCAGGAAAGTTTCTTTACTTCCTAAGTGAATTTATTGCTTAAAACGCCTGAGTAACAACAATCAAGGCTTTTACATGGTTTCATTAGGATAACCATAACCTAGGTATCCACATAAATAAACAATATATTATATTATAGGGCTTGATTAGAACCAGAAGTTCAGTCTTCATTCTTCAGAACTGCAGAACTCTAGACCTTCAATCTTAGTTTCAAGAAATAAGAGGTTGGAATACAATTTATCTAGATTGTGGCTTTAGACATCAAAGGATTCAAATACCAGATTGTTACATTAGATGTCAAGGATTCAAAGACCAGTCAGTATGGAAGAGAAGATTTATCCAAATAATAGTACATGATATCAGGATTCAAATACTCGTTGGTAAACTACATACTGACTGGTATTTTTATCAGTTAAAAAGAGTGTGGAGACAAGTACTTGGCCAGTATTTGACTCCTTGCCTGATAAAGGTAAGAATATCAGCTGAAGTTATCCTCAATTTTAACCCTAACACAAAATGCATTGCAAAAGCCAACCTCAAGGTATACACAAGCTGCTCTATTGAATGTTATTTCTACTCGGAGAGAATGGACACGGTACTTAAATTATCACAGATCTCACTAGAAACAAATAATACAAAAGAGATGTACCTTTCTAAGAGCCTTTGATGATCAGAAGTAGCTTCATCAAAGGAAGGAACGTCTCCATTTATTCGAGGAACATGCTGCATAAACCAAGAACAATAATATTTCATCCTTGTAATAAATACTAATAGACAAGGTTTTTTTATCGAAAAGTAAGACATGGATAACCAATAGTATCTATTATGTGCCTAGACTATGAAAAGAGTGGTTATGTGTCACTAGCAAGCAACATCTAATATACCGCCAAAAATAAATTTCCCAGTGAATTATAACTCAATTACTCAAAGTCTAGACCCACATTGCTATCTCAAACTACCATGGTGAGCTTGGTTGCTAGTTGTAACTCCATAAATAAACTGATTTAGCTCGGAATGGTTCTTCAAGGCAATGTCATTAGTAATACTTCATCGGCATAATCAAGTGTCTTTGTCCTAACTATTTGGGGCCTGTTATATGAGAAATGTATCCCTTTACTATGGTCAAGAAGATATCTTTGGTAAACCCCAAAGATGACTGGATATTTTAATTATAGTAGCAAAACATGGCAATATAAACATTGCCTATGGTATCACTGTTAGTTTAACCATTAATATACTCAAATTGTACATTTATCATCTTATAAAAATAGAATGATCCATAAAAGTTGGCCTAACACTGTATAATATGCTAAGAGTATTAAATTAATTTAAATTGAATATGAAATGCATTTTTGGCATTGAACCTATCAGAATAGCAAATAGGTAAAGTTAAAATATCAGGCTCTTACAGGGATTGAATGCATCTGATTTAATCTCTCCCAACTTCTCCATCAGCAACAGAATATTCATCTGATATTTCGGATTTGTATGAGCAAAAGTTTTTAACCAATATAAATATTGCAATATACCATTAGCACATTAAAAAGAAGAAAATAATTCACTTCCACCTAAGTTGTGCTCCCTTGTATATGGTTCAAACAGATTTTGTGTGAAAATAGATGCATGCATATGTTCTTCACATGCAGCTCATCAAAAACTTGATGAACACTAGCATGGATTCTCAACATACCTTCTCTAGCACAACAGTTCGAATAAAAGGTAGTCCCCTGGTCAATCCTGCCTCCAGAGATGGAGGGTTTGGGAATGGGTAAAAAATACCAAATCCCCACCGATAAGCTTCAGAGTCATGTTCATAAGCAGCCATTGGATGTAAGGCAACTATGTGCAGCTTGAACATGTCAGAGCCAACCCTTGCATGTGATTGTGCAGCTGGATCATGCATCTTAACGTAAGTGTTCCATTGAACAAGACATACACAACCATCATAATAGAACAACGTGCAGCAAAATGAGGTGAGGTATTTGGCATTGATAAGTTTATTAAATCAATCTGTTGAAATTAATCCTTTGAATGAGAAAATTGAACAATAAGTAGCAATTCCTTCATAAACATCAACATGGTTCTGAACTTTCTTAGGAAATATATCTGGAACATAAATTAGAATCTAATTAAACTTGAAATTTTATAATATGTGACATAGGATGTCAAATACAAAAAAGGTTAAATAGCAGAAATTCAATAATTCTTTTTCTGAAATTTGTAATTTCCTTTATTCTTATTTCCATCAAAACAAACAAATAACGAACAAAAAAGGAGTTGAAGTGGAGGAACAGTTGCTAAAAACTCTGATAGATCAGAGTAGGTAAATTCACATCCGATCAATGATAATTATTTTCAATTATCAAGCTGCAGCCAAAATTATTAGACGTCCAAGCTTAAAAATAAGAGGTATCCAATCCACGCAAACGTGAACGGAGCATTTATAGTCAAGGAAACCATAATCCATATCCATCAACTCTAGCATTTCCTCCTCAAAAGGATAATCCACAAAATCAGCTGGAAAACACTAACCTCCAGATAGTTGATAAGATGGATAGGTGTGGTTTATAGTCCACAACTGCAACGACCTATCTTGCTTTGTATCACATGGATCTGGCCTCTGGGAAAAAGTTTACGGGCTGGCGATGATAGTAGGATCCAGTACGCCACTATTGCATCAGTCTTTGTCCAATCATACCTGCAGTTTTTAGCAACTAACAGGCGTGGCGAAAATCAAATAAAGAATATCATGATATTTGGATGCAAAAAATAAATTAAAAAATGAAATCTATTAAATAAACAATAATTCTTGATACTACTGTTGTATCCTCCTAGTACCAAATTGATAAGATTAGGTGTGGACCAGTATCTTGCTTTGTATCACATGATAAAAATTTATAATATCAGTACTATTAGTCTTTTTCATCATTTTTTTAAATCAAATAAAGAATATATATATTTGGATCAAAAAATAAATTAAAAAATTCATCAATGATACTACTGTTGTATCGTACCAAATTGATGTTTATTAATTTAAATGATATATCTTATTTATGATAGAATCCCAGCTATTCATATAAAAAGCACAACAACCTTTTTCGATCCGGCTGGAAACTTTTATCAAATAGCGGCAATTACCGACAGAAGAAGCAGACGTTTTTCGCTGTTCAACTAATCCTTTCCTTTCTCGTGACAGATATCCGCTTAACAGTGACCAGTTCGGTCCTTAATGACCCGTCCCAGTCCTAGATAATGATAAAAGAATTTCATATGCTTTTGAAAGGAATAAAATAAGCAAGATTCATGCATTCTGATGGATTAGCAATTAAAGAAAGAAGAGATCCCATGAAGCGTCGATCGCCATGTCTTCTGTGACATGGTCCAATAGATTAACAGGAGAACGCCATGAATGGAGTAAAGGCACCTCCTTTGTAGGTGAAATTTCTCTCCTTCGCCGCTGTGCGCTGTTAAATGGCAGTGCAGTAGAGGACGAACACTGCGATGTTCCCTGTTTCAATGAAGCATTTAAGCTCTCGAACTACTTCCGCTGCCGTCCTCTTCAATGCTCCGCGCTGCCAGCTACGACGAGCCTCATCGGTTGCTCCCTTCCTATTTATTTGTCGTTTGTCCTCCCTCCTCCTCCGCTCTGCTCCACTACTGCGCTTTCCATCACCGGTTAGTCCATCTGTTTGTGGAGAATGACGGTGGAGAACGGAGCGGCGGTGGCGGAGGCCGTGACGGTCACCAATAAGGTAATGGTGCTGCCCGGGAAGGCGCCGGAGAAGGGGAGGTGTTGGTTGGCGACGTTCGATTTGCCTTACATCACGTTCTACTACAACCAGAAGCTGATGCTGTACAAGCTTCCGGCGGCGGAGTTTGGGGAGGTGGTGGAGCGGCTGAAGCAGGGGCTGGCGGTGGCGCTGGAGTACTACTACCCGTTGGCGGGGCGGTTGAGGCAGGACGAGGAGAAGGTGTTGTTTGTGGAGTGCGAGGGCGAGGGGCTGGTGGGTGCTGAGGTGGTGGAGGCCGCTGTTGAGGGGGTGTCGGCGGTGGAGCTGGCGGAGGGGGAGAACGCTGAGCTGCTGCAGAAGCTTGTCCCCTACACCGGCGTCATGAACCTCGAGGGGCTTCACCGCCCGCTGCTCGCGGTACAGTTCACGAAGCTCAGCGACGGCATCGCCATCGGGTGCGCCTTCAACCACGCTATCCTCGACGGCAATTCCACCTGGCAGTTCATGTTCTCCTGGGCAGATCTCTCTCGCGGCGGCGGCGGCGGGGTGTTGCCTCTGCCTGTCCACGATCGCACGCTCGCGAGGTCGGTCCGCCTGCCGCTGGCCCTCCCAGCCACCGCCGGCGAGCACGAGCGCGGCGACCCCAACGGCCCCGCCAGGCCCCTCGTGATGCGCGTCTTCTCCTTCTCCGAGGCCGCCGTCGACCTCCTAAAGGCCCGCGCCAACGCCGGGCTCCCACCGGCGGCCAAGCCCCTGTCTACCTTCCAGTCGCTGGGGGCTCACGTGTGGAGATCCGTCAGCCGCGCGCGCGAGCTCAAGCCGGAGGACATCACAGTCTTTGCCATCTTCGCGGACTGCCGCTCCCGCGTCGATCCCCCCATGCCGGAAGCCTACTTCGGCAACCTCATCCAAGCCATATTCACCGGCACTGCCGCCGGCTTGCTGCTCGGAAGCCCACCTGAGTTCGCCTCCGGAATGCTACAACAGGTAGCTGTCTGCAAACAGAGCCAAATTCCTTTCTTCTCCCAACAAATCGAGAAAATAATCAAACGCACCTTTCAACAGGTGATCGAGGCGCACAATGCGGAGGCGATCAAGAAGAGGCTGGAGGAGTACGAGGCGGCGCCGAAGCTGTTCTACTACAGCGACGCCGGTATGAACTGCGTGGCGGTGGGCAGCTCGCCCAGGTTCAAGGTCTACGACGTTGATTTTGGCTTCGGAAAGCCGGAGCGCGTCCGCAGCGGCTCCAACAACAAGTTCGACGGCATGGTCTACTTGTACCCGAGCAGGGAAGGCGGTCGGAGCATCGACGTCGAGCTCACCTTGGAAGCCGGGGCCATGGCGAGGCTGGAGAAAGACGAGGATTTCCTCCTCGTTAAGCCTTGATAAGGGCAATATCACAATCAAATCCAGTCAATCGGATCGCACACAGATTGGTAGTTGACTAATCTACTAGTTCTATTTTCACTACGTTTTCTATTGTTGTGTGGAAGATCGCAATGCGCATGCTTCGTGAGTGCAAATATTCTGTGGTGTGTTGCTGATAAGAAGGTTTGTGTGTCCCTGCTCATCTCTGATTTAATAAACTTGTTACTCGTTCGTGTCCACTGTCCATTACCGTGGTAAAGAACATCCCCTCATAGCATGCCTTAATCTTAATTTTATGATCCTGCCAAACAATCATCATTTGGCCAGATTGGCCGATTGGGTGCTACTGTTCTCCGGGAAGCATGGTGTCCTCAGGAAGATCACAGAAAGCGTTTCCCTAAGAAGAGATGCACATCTCATCTTTGTAAATGCAAAATTCGTAACTTTATTATTATGGAAAAGAAGAACTTTGGATGTTTGATTTGCATTACCTCTCCGGTGAGATGCGCCACGCATCTCTTCTCAGCAAGAAGCTCGGCCTCAGTCTGCCAGAAATTGAAGAAAATGTATAAGAACGATTACTATAAACGTGACTCGATCGACACGAATGAAGCGAAGCCTACCTTTTTTATACGCTCCCAAAGGTAATCATCAAAGATCACGTCCTTCACTAGTTCATAGTCGCCATCTCCCTGAGACAGGGCAATATCATGTCTTAGGGGTCGTTTCCTTCACAGGATTGATACAAAGAGTATTTCTGAAGTAAAAAAGAGTACATTTGATCTGCATGGCATGCTGAAATTAATGTCCTCTGCGATGCCATACGGATTTCCCGTCGTGTAGACCTGCAGTGTGATCCCAAGAGTGGGGAGTTGGATCCATTGGAAATATTCTGTCAGCGTATCTCTCATAATTTCAAAAGATGATAGGTACAAAGTGAGGTTGCATAACAATGTTACCCCTGTCGAGAACCAATCGCCTGGAGGAGTGGGAGTAACAAGGGACCTTATGGCATCGACGATGGAAACAGCAGTAGATGCAGCAGAAGATCTTCCCCATTTTTGGATAAGGACACCTCCACGCTGAAAACAAAGAACAAACAAATTTAGATTAGTCAAAACTGTCTCGTTCAGAGAGATTGTCAGATTATATGATCAGTGTGGACCTTCTGCACTCTTTCAGTGAACTCTTCCTTTAACCATTTTATATCAGTGATAATTTCAGTCACTGGCATACCATTGATTTTAGCATTCAAAAAGTCCGGAACCTGGTAGAATAAAAGCTCATACATTGGATCCATAGATAAAACAATTTTTTTAAAAAAAAATTAAGTTGCTTTAGTTGTATCTTATTTAGGTTGAAAATCAACAAGTCAGAAGATTACTACTACTGACAAAAAACTCAGGTCACCTGGGTAGTTGAGTGATTTCCCCAAATAGTCATGTTTGACACTTTATCATAAAACACACCAGCTTTTAGGGCTAGCTGTAGGTATAATGACAAGGAGATGTTACAATGTCTAACCCTAAAATGAAAAATGCAAGAAAACTCAAGTAGCAAAGTGAGAAACTAAACTAATGCTTATAAGTTTACCTGGCATTTGGCTCTATTCTCATCCAGCCTGGTTAAAGCATGGAAATTTTTGGCAGGTATATTTGGTGCATTCTTCAAACAAATGAGTGCACTGGGCAGAATAATTGTATGCGATTAGAACTAGCATTTTATCCTGAATGTGGAAGAGAAGCAACTGATCATACTTTGTATTGCATGGATTACCAACGACTATGACTTTCACATTTCGTGATGCGACCTCATTAAGAGCTTTTCCCTGAAATTACTATCAGTATCATGATCCAGAATGAAAATTTATATACTTTTACTAATTTCAGTGCTCATATATAGCATGAGAAGAGGCAGTACTTGTTCTGCAAAAATCTGCCCATTAATATCCAGCAAGGCTGCTCGCTCCATTCCTGGGCCTCTGGGCTTTGCGCCAATCAGAAGTGCCCACCCTGCATCCTGAAACACCTCATAAGGATCTACACCGATGCTAACTTCCCTCAATAAAGGATATAAGGAATCTTCTAGTTCCATAGCCACTCCTATACTTCCATAGAAGATGAGAAATAAAAAATTAGTATTGTAACAGTGAACGGCCAGTTGCAAGGTTGTATATGACATTTTTCTGTGTAGGCAGGCATTACCTTCTAAAGCTTGGAACGATCTCTCAGAGCCTAGTAATTTCAAGGCAATTGGTTGATCTGGCCCGAAAACCTCACCTGAAGCTAGCTGAAAACCACACAAAGGTATCTTTAAACAAGTTCTATAAGACATGAATACTGTATGTACATAAAAAAAATTGTACGCTTTGTGCATACACTTGGAGTTGGGTTTAGGTTGTCACATTTGAATTGCAGATTTAGACTTGTAAAAGAAAGGCATGAACAATTTGCAGAATATGGTGCATGATGTTGAAACAGAATGAACTTTAAGACTTGTGACAACCCAAATCATATTATAAGCATCATTTTGTTGATCTTCAAAACCCCTGATTAAAGAATTGCTATAGCGTTTAAATAAAAAAACAAATTATCAGATTTTAGTAAATGGTCAAAAACAATAGAGACTATGAACTGTAGTTGCTATTTATTGAAGTCATTGTGACAGTACGTACAAAGAGAAAAAGTTCAAAAAAAAAAACAAATTCTTCAAAATCAACAAAAAAAAGAGAGGGAGGTTGCGGTAAGACATGGAACAAACTATATTTACTGAAGACTGCATATCTGCCTATTATGGCAAACTGTTGCTTATACGGTAAGCAACTGTTCTAATTGAACAATTCCTCATTTTTGTATATTTGTCTGTCACTATTGTCATTCTTTTCCAGGCTACATTCTGCATGTATTTTGACCCGTACTGCTAGTTATTTTGTCCTGATGAATCAGGATAAGATTTTGCTGCTACAACTATGCCAAAACATTCTTCATCTGTTTTGCTAGAGTTTATGCAAGTTAAAAGAATATGCACCCATAAAATCTAGCTGATAGGTGCTAACCACCATAAATGTGGTATGTAATAACTAACAGGCTCCAGCTTATCGGAACAATGAAAGAAGCTTGATCATGAAATTTTACAGACCATAAATCCTTACTTTAAAAAGTAGATGATTTGCTATCATTCCAGCTGCACCTGATATTGCAATGTTGATCAAACTCTTCCATGACTTTGTCTTGTCATCCTAGAAAAGAATTGAATAAGCAGATTAATTATGCAACACAGAAAGTAGGAATGAATCAACAACTTGAATAAAATGCTGATCAACCATTATAGTGTTAGACGGAGTAATTTCAACAGGTCTATAAAGCACGTCTCCTTAGATAAGAAACTGTATTCGAGATTAATTGCTGTCCCCAAACCAGAAGTAAAATAAACTTCTCACGTGATAATTTTTTTTTATAACAAATTTCAGTTTTTTCCTCACTACATAATTCTTCACGGTATCTATTAATACACAAAACCAGCAATGTCCATATGAAGTTCAGAAATAAAAGGTTGAGAGTTGAATCAATCCATGACAGCCAACGCTGAAATAAGTTTACAGATAACGCCGTAAATTTGTGAGCGTGGATATTTACCATATTTGATGATAATTGTTATGGGTAAAACACCACATCTAAGGAAGTTTGCCAAGTATTGGAGCTAGTTCAGACTTCGGATGGGGGGAGGATGACAAGAGAAGAGCTGAAGTAAGTCCAGTTTGGCCACATTGGAAGTGAAAATTTGATAAGCTTTCTCTGGCTATATGAGTTCCATTGAAGCGGGCATAGCTTTGCCGTGGTGGATCGAACTCAACCAAAGAAGTGTTGGTGGAGCGGGAAACAAAATGTTATTGCAAGATCAAGTGCAGAAGTAGAATACCAAGCCATAACTCAAGGAGTCTGTGAGCCATTATGGTTGAAGCATCTTCTTTTGGAATTACATCTTTATCCATAAACACCTCTTCTCTTCATTGTCATTGAGATTGCCAACAATCCAGTACAATATGATACGACTAAGCATATTGAACTAGATTGACACTGTATCAAAGAAAAGTTAGAAGGAAGCATTTGTATTCCTTTTGTACAATCTTCCGACCAACTATGAGATATTTGGATCGAGAAGCAATCGTTTTTCTTCTATTGTTTGTAAGATGCGTTTAAAAGATATTTTTTTCACCATCTCGAGGAGTGTTATTAAGTTGATTTTACATATTACGAAACTCAAGAGCTTATTTATAATATGTTAAACAAATTCTATTATCCAATACTTGTCTAACTAAAAAGGGGGAAAAGCATGACCCTGAACAACCCTATTTTCAACTTATATCACAGAAAAAATGACAACGCCTTACCGACTTCAGGTCATAAGTGGTGCAGAAGACACCGAAACACTCCTTCTTGCTCGCGACACCAGCCGGAGTGGTGCTCAATTCCGGGGCTTGGACTTGGCTGCACAATAACACCACCACAACCACAACCACCAGCGATAACCCAAACCGTAAATTCATAAAGACGCTGACACAAGAAGAAGAAAAAAATAGTACTTGGGTGCGACAGAGCACAGAATTTTGGCAATCCGGCGGGCGCTGCAAGGGATAGACCGTCGTCGACGATTCTTGATCACCAAGCGAAGGTTGGCGGAGCTGGAAGAGAGGTCGTTGGGAGAGAAACAAGATCCCGATCTCGCGTACGTCGATGCGGAGATCTCCAACGCGGCCATGGTGGGACGGATCGGAACCAGGGGGAGAAGAAGAAGAAGCGGCGGAGAGGAGGAGGGAAAAGACAGGAAGCAGAGTCATCGCCAAGCGATAGAGCGGCGTTTTGAAATGGGAGTGAAGGATGTGAGGATATCGAAGGGACACGTGGCGCCTACTCGGCGGCTGGTTGAGAAGCGATTGGCTAATTGGGCCGATTTGGGCCCGATTTGGGCTTTTGTTCTGGGCCGGAGTCTGTTTGTCATCTTCATCACTGATACTGTTCTCAGTGGTTTTGCAGTGGTCCAAGCTCCGAGCAACAAGTGTTCTGTGATCTTCCATCGAGAAAGAAGCAATAGCTAAATGGATATCTGATGCAACGTGGATGCGCAGAGGCCATGGAAAAGAGGAATTGTGTGTGTGGAGCAGGAGTGGACTATATCTCATTCACTGTTCGCAGTGGGCAAAGCAAATTGGTGGAGTTTGACTCCGCCATGAACGAAAAGTCCAACTATATGCTCATCCTTTTCGATCTCTGCGAGTTCATATATATGCGATGAACTAGTGAGAAGCTTTCCAGTTCTACTCTTCTGATAATTTCTTCTCGATGAAATTGAGAGTCATGGAATTAGAATTGGCCGAAGAATACAGAAATGGTTTTAACGATCAGAGCGCTCGAGGAGTCGTGATCAGAGGAGGCACGCGGACGAAGCGGGGGCGCTGCGTCGATCACCTGCCGGCGGCGGGGACGACGACGACGACGACCTCTTCCTCTAGCGGCGTCACGGAGGAGGAGGAGGAGGAGGAAGAGTACATGGCCAATTGCCTGATGCTCCTCTCCCGCGGCCTGGTGGAGGGCTCCGTGACCCCTGCGTGGCGCTGCCGAAGCGGAGGATACGAGTGCAGGACCTGCAACAAGAGCTTTCCTTCGTTTCAAGCCCTCGGAGGCCACCGCGCCAGCCACAAGAAGCCCAGGGCGGCGCCGGAAACGACCAGCGAGCTGCGTTTACAATCCGCCACCGGGACGGTGGCGGTTTCAGCACTGCTGGATAGCAAGAAGGTGAGACTCCACGAGTGCTCGATATGCGGCTCGAAGTTCTCGTCCGGCCAGGCGCTCGGCGGCCACATGAGGCGGCACCGGCCAGCAGCAACCGCCTTGGAGACGGCGCCGAAGACCAAGAAGGAACAAGTTCATGTCTTTCAACTGGATCTTAACCTTCCCGCGCCTTCTGACGACGATCAAGGGGGCAAATTCTAACTCGAATCCTTCGACCATAATCTAAGAAACAGTGATTTCTTTAATTAGAATTCTTTTTCATGTGTAATCTGAAATTGTTGGTTCGAACAGTGCATTGCATGCCTCGGAATCGATCGAGGCAACGAACTACAGACCAATTAGAATAAGAGAGAGTGGGACTGATGTGAGATCGATGTTTCCTCCACCACCAAGGAAAAGTTCATGGATCTGGTTCTTTCCCATCAGCCATGGTTTTGTTTGAAAGCCACCTCTTCTCACGTTAAGTGGCAAGGGAATAATTAATAGCGGATGATCTGAGAAAGAAGGAAGCACACGCACTTGTATTCCTTCTCATGTTACCATCCAATTAATCCAAGATTAAATCCATATTTCAAATCAGTTTTGATTCTCGAAGTTGCTTGTGCCCACGCGATCGATCGAGGACAAAACACTTGCCGTCTGTCTGTCTGTCTGTCTGTCCGTTCCAAAAACGTACTCCCAAGTGCGCAGCTCAGTGGCCTCTAGTGCGTGATTACGCTGCACTGCACGAGCTCGCCATTGGCAACTGCACGCTGCTTGCCATGCAAACATGGCGCAAAAGCACTCAAAAGCCACAAGAGTTTACGACATCTCACTTTGGGCCAAAAGGACGACGACAGACATCGCACTTTGGACTCTGTTCATGAGTAAGAAAGTGACAGTTGGTTAGTCAACTTGTAGCATATCTTTGTTTGATATGATCGGGGACAGAGCTGTTTATATAGAAGAAATCTAGACCTTCTTCTTGTCTTCTGCTCTTTGATTGTATGGTTGCAATAATGTTTAGTATGATCTGTTCATGGAACACTATGGATTAATGGGCATTTGAAATGCAAGTTTATATCACTGAAACAGCAGGAATTAATTAATGCTAGCAAACCAAAAGAGCACACTCGATAGTTTCTTCCAACAACAACAAAGCAAACTTGGCGAACACATTGGGACTACTCCCTAAGCTAATTAGCACTCTTGTTTCTCTACTCACGATAGGTCATAGGGCATTCTGTCAAGCATTTTCAGTGGCGGATGAGGGCAACAAGGAAGCTTTGAGTGAGGCATTTTGTCGAATGCCATCATGATCCTTAGCTGCGAAGGCTCTCTCTTGACTCTTCCCCCACAGCACCAGATACAGCCCGGCAATGATGAACACGGCACCAATGATGCTGCACAAAACATTGAAACGAAAGAAAACAAAGAAGAAACAACAAGTTTAGCAGATTATCGGATGTTGAGAAGAGATTGCTAGCTAGCTATGTTGCCCCATACCCGCCGAGGTAAAATTGCTCGCCCAAAGTGATAGAAGCCATGATTGCAACCACTAGAGTTTGAACTGGCTGGTAGACGGCCACAAAGACAGGACCTCCCTTGTCAATGCACCATATCTGGACAGCGAAGGCAATACCAGAAGCAATAAATCCCTGCATATGATGATCATCCATGTTTAGTTACACCTCGAAATCTACTTTTCAGTGAAGGAAAATGCTTCGAGTAATTGATTACAGCTGCATATCAGTTCTCCTCCATGCTTGATCAAGTGAAGGTGGAGCTGTTTATTTTTGCATAAATTCTACGACAGGTTCAGGCGAGAATCTGAAAACAGGGTTTTACTGAACACGTAGAACTTACAGCATAGAGGATGGCGAAGAGCTCGCCACCGGAGTGGAAGGCCCAGGCGTCGGCGTCGCGCTCGACGAAGGCGGCGATGGTCAAGAACTGGATGACTCCGAAGAAACAGGTGTAGGAGGTGACGGAGAGCCTGGCTGGATACTTCTTCAGCACTGGCTTCTGAAGCACGAGCCACCCCGACCACGACAGGCAGTGCCCGACGAGGTAGACGCAGCCCAACGTCCAGTTCTTCCCCTCCGTCACTGCCGGCTCCGCCTTCACCGTCGTCGAAGGGCCAAGTACCGACGGCCCTTTGTACAGAGTGATGACCGTCGCGCCGCCGACGCACGCAAGCGTTCCGGCGAGCTTGGCGATTCCATCTCGACGATTCAGCTGCACCTTCTCGATCCTGCAAGCAGCCGGAGCGCGACGTTAAATATCAAAACTTTCTGTAAACGCACGCATCGACATGAGAATCAGAGGAGCGGAGTGAACTGCCTGAGGGCGGCGGCCATGGCGAAGGTGATCGCCGGAACAGAGTTCTGGATGGCGGAGGCGAACGTTGGAGAAGTGTTATCGAGACCGAGCAAATAGAATCCCTGGTTGGCCGTCATACTAATTCAATTCCATTGGTCAGTACCGAGTTCGAGTTCACTTCAAACCTGACGCGTTAAACTACGTACCCGCAGAGAGCGAGCAGGAAGAACTGGATGAGCAAGGAGATCGTCATCTGCGGCCTGTCCTTCCTGCATTTCCAAGCAATTTAAGTTTTTTTTTGCTCGCAATGAACCAAACGTAGTCATACAAGATACAGTAGTGCATCACTTCTCGAGGAAGTAGGCGAACGGGAGGAGGAGGACGAAGGCGATGACGTTGCGGTAAACGGGGAAGACGAGTTTGCTGATGCCCATGTTGAGGGCGGCGCGTGAGACGACGTGGAAGCCGGCGTAGCCGAACTGCAGCGCCAGCATGGCGACGTGCAACTGAGCCTTCTCCGGCACGCCGCAAACTCTCTTCCCTGACGCCGCCACCTCTGCCATCCTGAAACAACGCAGATTCGAGGGAGACGAAACGGTTAAGCGTGAAGAGGTTCGGCTCGCTGCTTGGCAGATTTATAACTGTCTCGGCCATTCTTGTAGCCGCATGATCTGGTGGAGTTAATCTCGACCGTTCGATTATGGACATTTAGGACTAACTAAATCCAGCTAAAATTTTATTTTCCTTTTTATGGATATCTATTAAATCGGATCCACTAGATTTGCACTCCCAGATCTTGTCGGTCTATTGGAACTTGCTTGCCTCTTTATAGACAGCTCGAGGTTTTATTTTATTCTCTCTCAATCGAGCGTGCTCTTCGGTTGGTGAAATAAATAAATAAATAAGAAAGACGATTAAAAAAACATAGTAGAAATATAAAAGATAAAAAAGTGTTTTTTATTTGGTTTTTTTTATAATAATAGATAAAGAATTAAATGTTTACAATAAAAAATTACTTACTCGACCGGCCCAATTAGCTAAGCTAGAGACTACTAGTAGCAATCAAATCAATTATATTGTTCTATTTGGAGTACTCGTGTGTCTGGTCCAATTGGTTCGATCAACTCGTTTGGACTATTGAGTGACTAATTATTCATGAAAGAATATTTATGTTAGGAAGTATATAGAATAGATAAACAGCAATTTTTTAAAGAATATGTTTTCATGAACTTAAAATTAAATGTGTTTCATGATTCAATTTTTTTTACTACTTCGGCACATTTTTTCAGCAAAAAGTGGAATTCATTATCCCAACAATTCTACATGATCGATTTCACGACCATCTGTGAAGAGGTAAATCAAAAAATTGTAATTTACCGACGATGAAAAAAGGGCATTACCAATCGACTTCGCCGAAATTCGACCATTGTCCACTTCAACAATCTTGTCCACTTCAATAATTCCGCTCAGCCACAACCAACTCAACTATGCCCTGAAGACTACTACTCATTTTTAAAAGAATAGAGTGAAAGAAAAGATATTCAACTTTGCCCCTTCCAATCCAACTTCTCAAGTCAATGGATTGGCACTAAGGTTGACAATTATTCTAAACAGACTTGAGGTTAGAGCGAATTGATGGGTTGTTCAAGCTTTATTGGGATGTCGGTGGCTGAGTGTCTAGTGATCCAAGTGCTTCCCGAACCCGAATGTCACTCAAGTGGATTGCCAAGTACTGAGTTGAGATGTTGAGTGCTTCTAAATGGCGAACTGACCGAGTGTTGAGTCGTCAAGCATCGAATCGGTTAAGTTGTCAAGTTGTCGAGCTGCCAAGAGAATGCCGAGTGGTAGCGTTGCCCAACTACCAAGTTAATCGAGTCCGACTGAATCACCTTTGAAGAGCACCGAGTTGGAAGAGAAAATGTCAAGGCTTACACGTTTGACGTAGTTTCCCTAAAACAAAATTATCTCCTTCGACGGTATTTCAAGGTGTATCCGAATGTTATCATTAAAAGACTTCGAACGAAATGCACAACGGAGAGAAGAAATTTTTGGAGGACAAAAGTGAATGGATTCTATCTTCGATATGCTTACAATCACCAATCCTTACCATAAATGATCGAATAAAAATTATTTACATCATTAATATTGGAACCGGTGATCCTTACCATAAATGATCGAATAAAAATTATTTACATCATTAATATTGGAACCGTTTTAGATCTGGCATAGTAATGTATCTATTATACACAATATCGATCTGACATTCAGTGCAATTCGAATCATAAATTTAAACCCTTTGCAGATCGATATATGTAAGAGAGTCTCTCCTCATATATGTTTACAACTTCAATAATTGTGACATAAATCATGCATTCCCCAACAGGGATTAAACTCCCACACACTTGTGAGACATTTCAATCCACATCTTTTTTTTCTATTCAAATTTCCAACTTTATCATTATCATAATTATTATGATATTTAATTAATTAAAAGCAGAATTTACAAAAGATTTAACCATTTTTCTCTTATTTTCGTTTCTTTTGGAAGAACCTGAAGATCTCAATTTACTTGCTTGGACTGTTCGAGAGGAACAGGATTCTCATGTCCTCCCTGTAGACCAACAGTCAGAGATCTGTCCATGTCTCAATATTCCAACACCCTGCAAAGCTCATCATCATCAAACAACTGCAACGTTGCAAAAGCAAGCGTTTTATACCACAACAGAGCTAGCAGCTGGAAATCACACACATAGAATTAACTATAATTTATAAACACAAAGAAAGATCTTGGCATGCAGCTGCGATCCATGCATGGATCTTCATTCGGCCGGCTTTAGTGAAGCTGAAGCTGTACAGTACAGCCCTGTTCATGGATGCTTATAGTTAACGCAGAGCTTGTGGGCTTTGGATTCTCGAGTGCAGTTTGATTTTGTGAAGATGAAGCCTTGTTAGTTTGATCGATACTAGTAATCATGCTCGATCACTGATCAGACATGGATATTGACTGACCTGCAGAGAGCTTTGGAACCGGATCCATCGGACCCACTAAGAGTCCTGCAAAAGCCATAAATGGTGCTATATATGCCCTTACTTGGTAAGTCGCAAATGTAAATATTCCAGAGTTCTTATAATAAAATTGGAGCTAATCCCCTGTCGCCCAATATTAGAATTCATCGTCATCGAACTGGTTTCGCACCCACGCCTACCCGCCTCGTCCAGCGGGCCCCACACGCGCTATCTGGGAGCGTACGCGACGGAGTAGGTGAGCGGCGTTCGGCTCCCTCGCACCCCTCGGATTCCCTGCAGCGCTGTCGTTTAGAATGTGAGCTTTCACGCGCCGAGCTACGCCGTGGGCTCCACGTCGATTCTCACTCGTGATTGCACCACGCCGCCGGGGATTCCACATATCATTAAATGAACACGTAGCATATTTATTTATTTAGGATTGCTACGCTGCGCGACGAAGAATCTGTGACTCTATGCGACATCTGCGATCCATCGCTGCTGTCGCCACCCTTATCGTGCCGTCTGACCACCGTCGGCCGCCGCCTCGGACGCGATCGATGCACCACTTGCCGACGCCGGATAGTGGCTGGAATCCGACGAATTTGACCGGAAACAGTCGCCTCCCACTGCGCGGCCACTGTCGATGGCGATCGGGTCGGATTCCGACCGAATCGCGATCGGAGACCGACCGAGGAAGGACCAGCGTCCTCGATCGGTCTCCGACCGCGATTCGGCCACCGACTCGATCACCGTCGACAGTGGCCGCGCCGTTTCCAACCAAATTGCGACCGATTTTTGGCACTCCGATCGCGATTTGGCCGGAAACGACATTGCCACTGCCGACCTTGTTTCCGGCCGAATTCTGTTGGATTCCGACCACTATCCGATCGGAATCCGATGCCAGACGGAGCGTCAACGAGCGGCGCGTCGATCGCGCCCGAGGCGGTGGCCAACAGTGGCCGGACGGCACGGCCAGAGCGGCAGCAACGGCGGTGGATCGCGGATGTCACGCATGGATCACGAATTCCTCATCGCGCAGCGTAGCATTTCTCTTTATTTATTTATTTAGTTATTTTTATTTTTACGCAGTTAACCACTTTGCATGTGTTGTCTTCCCATGCCTTCTCCATGATATTTGAGGTTCTTACCATGTTCCAAATGCAGGGCACAGTGGGCATTGAATGAACTTGTTTTTTTGCACCAAAACCCAGTAAAACCAAACGCAGTAAAATTAGTCAGTAAAATTAGTTCCAATAAAGAGTCCAAAGGAGAGAGAAGACGAGAATAAGAAACGGATGAATCTGAGCAACCTTTCTTCAGTTTTACTAGTTACTTTGTTCCCTACTTTACCGAAAGCCAACTACTCTCTCATGCACGTGAATGTGACGCCAAGCATTTATTGCATATAACAAAAGAATTTATATTTTTTGGTTATCGGCCGTTGGCTTCAGATCCTGATCAGTAAAATATCCAGTTATAATGTAGTTGTGCAAGGATCGTGGATCCAATGTTCAATTATTAAAAAAAAAAATGAAGAAGAAGAAAAAAAGAATCATGGATCCAATGTTGATCTCATGCATGCAGTTAACGTGTGAACTACGCATGTAGAAGAAGACTCAAAAGCAGTGAAAACAATGCTGCGTGAAAATCTTCAGTTTGCAGAAGGCAAATCTATTCATCCAAATCGATCTGTCAGATCAAATACAAGGAGTACTATAAGTAATAAAATTCGGTTTCTATCTGATCGCAAACTGAAATGAAGAATCACACTGAGAAAATCCATGCTGTTTGTGTATATATATATCGCGCGAATTAACAAAGAAGAAATTAACTAATTGGCATGATCAGAATCCTGGACCTTCACCCTCTTGGCGTGCGGCGTCGGCTGGTCGACGACCGGGCGGCCTCTCTTCTGGAACAGCTGCTCCAACTCTTCGGCCTCCACCGTGACGAGCTCCAGCACCTGCGGCGGCCTCGGCCGCCGCCGCCGCCGCCTCCACTTCCCCTTCCTCGGCGGCGGCGGGCAGTTCAGGGGCGCCGGCGGGAGCCTGCTGCCCTCCGACGTCGGCGTGCGGCAGCAGTACCCGGGATCGGACTCCGAAATTCCACTGCCGTCGACGGCGGCCTCCTGCAGGTCATCTGCCACCGGAGGCGAACTGCTCCTGCTCACTTCGATGGGCCGCAACCCAGCAGAGGCTGACATGATGATCTAAATAATCTAAGATGCACACAGTTAGGCTAGGCATTATATATATATATATATATATATATATATACATACATATATCGTAAGGCTTGCAAGAGAAGGATGTTAATGATAATAATTATGGCGTCGCAATGTTCCAAGATGATATGAACTTTTTACTTTTGGATGGACGAAGATGGAGTGTGGTGGGACCAATGGAAGAAGGGATCTTATCTTCTATTCATTCATTCTAAGACGACAGAGGCGAGGGGCAGTGAGTGATCGAGGGCATAATCTAAGGGAAGGTAAGGGACGGTCAAAAGTACAGCGTTAATGGTAAGCAAAAGAGAGATTCAGAATTAATTTTGCGTTGGGTTTATTTTGAATAATTAAACAGTGAAGGGAAGTAGAGGAGGGAGGGGGTCATAGGATACCCTTAAGGAAGGGGAGGGCCCGGGCTAAATAGGCTTGGCATTGGATTCTGCCGTGGGCGTTAAATGCACCGCCCTGCTTGCGCATTAGATGCGATCAATGAAAGAATAAAGGGCAGGGAATTAATTAAAGGGAGTTACTCTTGTTTACTTCTGCTCTGGTATATATTCTGTTCTATTTTTTTTATATGACCTTTTTTATAAAAAAAATTAAAATAATAATAATAATAATACATCTTATAATTATTAAATGTTTTGTGAGACATTTTGGAATAGGAGAGTCTTTGTTTCTACCCTAAACAACTCTCGTCATGTACATGTAAATTAGGAGTGTAAACAAGCCAAGATGCTCAAGAGCTATTCAAGTCTCGGTTCAAAAAAAAGTTCATTTGAATTCGTTCGATTAAATTAACGAGTCAAACTCGAGTTTGATTTCGAACTTGAAACGAGCCTTTTTCGAATCAAGCTCGAACTAAACTCGTTTAACTTTAAAACGAGCCTTTTTTGAATCAAGCTCGAGCCGTTCATGAACTATTTAATTTCATTACGAGCCGAGCTCGAGCTTAAGAATTAAAGCTTGAATCAAACTTGCGTCGAACTCAAACTTAGGAAAAACGAACCGAACTTCGAACTCGAGCCTCTTACTGTTCGGCTCAATTCGGTTCAATTACACCCCTAATGTAAATGTCGACTGTAAAATGGCATACCTCCTCCAAAGCTTGTGGCTTGACGCAGGATGGAGCTGCTACATTTCTGGTGGTAACAGGTGACACTAATGGATCCTTGTCCATGACGAATCTGCAACAGACAAAGTATACAAATCAATCCATAGAAGAATAATGAACTTTCTGTTCTGGGAAAATATATATCCGATCGTACCTTTGCTTTTGCCCATCATCTTTGATTTTTAACTAACCATGAGATAAGTAGCATTGTATGCATCATTAAACATATCGAACTTGGATTACATAAAAATAATAAATAATGGTATACACATTTGACCTACACTTTCACACCCTATAATATACATGGATGTTCTGATAAAGTCTTGCATTAAATTAACCAGCAATAAATAAAACATGGATTCAGCATTCGATATATCTAGATGAAATCTAGATACAACAAATCATGATAGTAATGCAGCATGGAACATTGCCAGGTAGAAACATCTTCCTGTTCCGAGAACCTCAAGGGGGAGAGGAACAAAATGACATGGACGTCCCGCAGGCATACACCTGGGGCGGTTGACAGTCGCGATATTTGACTTGATGAGCTTTTAGAGTAATGCTGCCATTTATTGTATAGAATAGGCTCGGATGACCTCGATGATCGGCGCACGACACAGTGGGCACTTGCCTCCCGTCCGAACCAACTCATTGGCACATTTTGAACAAGTGCACATGTGCCCACATCTGATGACAATGGGGGAAAAACAAGAGTTGATCACTACTCAGTTCATAATCCTTGATGTTCATGAGTGAATAGGATGGGAACAAACCTATAGAGAAGAGAGTCTATATGACTATCGCAGCAGATGCAGCAGGTACCTTTCCTCACTTGACTCCATTTGGATCCATCATCAAACGACACCTCGTACAAGCCTGAAAAGATTAAGAAATGTTGATTATTATTTGGAGGGACCTCTTATGATTTGACTGGATGTAGTTAACGAATGGAGATGAAAAAAGGTTGGTAACAATGATGAAACATGTTGGCTAGTAGAAGGGGGAAAAAACACAAGGTACCTGGATTCTTCCAAGCAATCACATGTAGTGAATACAATTGTTCTTGAAATTCAGATCTAGGTGTTACATTAGAATCTGTGGATGCTATTTTGAACAAAGAAGTTACACTGACCTTGTCCTCCAACTGAACGGTTCAAAGCTGCAGAAACTTCCTGCCTAACAGACCGCTGCAACTCTAGTTGCATATCCATGCAAGCCTCCAACATTCTTTGCATATTACTCATCCCTTGTTGTAGCCTAGCCATATCAGCCTTCAAATCATTAATAACATCCCACTCCTGTGACTGTGGCAGAAATTTATGTGTTTCAGGAATCAGGTAAGCAACAAGAAATTAATACAAAGAACCACCACAATTACACAAATAGAAGCAAGAACACTAAATAGACAACCTAAACTCACTAAAATGGAACACAAACCAAAATGCTTTCAGATTCAGTTAAACAAATGCAAATAAGAATAATGTCGAGAAGAAATCACTATTTATGTAACATACATTTTAGAAAGAAACCACAAAGAGAATGAAGGAAAAATGTCTACGTCTACAAAAAAGTATGATAATAATTAGAAAAAATCAAGTCACATCAATCTAAATGTTTCAAAATTAAGAAAACATGAATTAATAGGTAATTTAAATATCGAATTCAAACATTACTGGCAAAAGGTACGCACAATTTCTGATCTATGCATGTTTCTTCTGGACCAATTGTTATGATGTAGGGTTGAATGCCATATTGGTTGTCGTGGTGGCAAAGGAGGAGGTGGAAACATAGTTGGATGTCTGGGTGCAGTGTTTTGAACATTCTGGGTAAGACCATCGACCTGATTTTCCTGATCTTCATCTGGTGAATTAGGAGTAGGTAAAGGTCTTTGGAGATCCCAATCAATGGGAGATCTGCCTTGCCGTTCAATATAGGACTGTATCAATTGGTCTAGGCTTTCACGAAAACCACTGTGAAGAAGGTTAGAAACACTTCTCCTGCAAATTAAAACTTATTAACGAAAATCAAGTATGAGAAAAAGAGTAATAATCACAAAATCAAACTAAAACATTTGCGAGAATCAGAAATTACCTGCTTAGAAGTTCCCTGAGTTCCATGCTATATACATTTTCATCATCGGGTGGGATAAATCTATCAACTCTTCTATTAGGGCTGGCCCTAGAATCATTCAAGACATCAGACTGTTCATCCTGCCAGGTTCCTTCAGTAACACGAGATTCATCTTCTTGCCATCCCTCTTGAGCCTCTGGGAGATGATTGTCCCCTTCATCTCCATTCTCAGGTGTTTCATGTACCCAGTCCTGGACTAAATTTTCCTGCCAGTTTTCATCAAAGTCTCCTCCATCCTCTGCATGCCACTGACTCAAACCAACCTCAGTACCTGGCTCCCAAACTCTTCTCTCTAGCATTGTTTCCTCCTGCAATCTATCCAACTGAGAAGCGGATTCGTTGAAATCGATATTATCATTGACAGTGATAATCTCTAATTCAGTTGTTGAATGTGGCCTAGACACTTGATCAACACTTGTTTCCACAATCAAAGATTGGTTCTGATCTTGATTATCATTAGATATCTCTGGACCTGTACTTTCTTGGGAATGATTTGTTTGTACAGTGGTAGAGCTTGGATTAGCAAATGTGTCATTATGGCTGTTTGCTTGACCACGAACAATATTCTCTAATCTGAATCGAAAACCCTCCCTACATAGAAAATGTAAATATGGTATTCATCAAGAATTTGTTGGTTTGACACTAGAACAAAACGACCCTCACTTATCATAAATATGTAGATAGATCTATTAACCAATCACTACCTACTTATGTACGTAATTAAGGTACTAGAACATCTGCAGTGCCGCAGATTCAGCTTTCATTACGTGAAGTTCAAGGCTAGGGAACTTAATAAGATATTAACAACAGATGACATTCAAGAATACATAATGTCTTCTTTGCAACTGATTCTTAATGATTTTATACATGCAGAGACCATAGCTCAAAGATTGATTCCATAAAATGAGATCATCACACTGTTGCTGCCAAACTAGAACTTATAGAAGTAAATAACAAACACAGATAGTAAATAACAAACACAGATCTCTTGTATATGAATACTTAAGCAAATAAAATATCTCTGGACCTTTAAGAAATATGCTGGCAAAAGTTTGGTTTAATTTCTCTGTGTGCTATGCGAGCACAAAAGAAATGAAGTTTCTGCCGCTAGGGAGGCAGAATGCAGAGTCTCTGTCACTTATATTGTTCCTTAATTTTCAAGATCTACAGATACAGAGTTTTGAAATTGCTTCTGTTGCCAACTTTTTTGGAAAAAATTACTTCAAGGGAAGGACCAAGTTTCTTTTCAAGGTGATGATCCTTTTGGCTACCTCTCACAGACTACAGTAACAGTGAACTAAATCATTATGCATGCCTACCAAACCCACAAGGAATGCAAGTATCCCAAACACTAACTGGTTCTAATATAAAGGTCACCTTTTTCCCAGAATTAATGCAGCATCCATTACAGCCTATGTGCAGTTGCCAATAAGTTATCCCATTCAAAACCATAACTATTACATATGATATCAATGCAGCTGCAATCGAAGCTCATATGGATGCACCTCAGATCACAGTCCTATTAAATGGTCCCAAATTTATATGCATTCTTGAGATATATTAAAGAGAAGCCTTTTCCAATCATAATGGATTTGCACATGAAATTATGATGATGTTACAACATTCAGTATGAAAACTCACAATATTGACATACTCAACAAAAAAAAATCTAAAGAAATAATCCATATCACAAATTGGAAAATCTTTAGACCAATATCTCCTATATTCAGTCCAACTATGTAGTCAACTAGATTCTGTCATATATTATATGTATGTCGCATATTAGCTACACAAACGAACAAGGAGAATCACACATTTAGTTACTGACAGCTCATTGCGTAATTATAGCTCGGAGTTTTACAATGAGTTTTCACATTTCCTTGTTTAGCTTACTCTAAGAACTCCAATTTGAACTAACTGTCATCAATATTAACCTTTTTTTATAGTTTTATTGCATTTGGGTAATACCCTGAACACCGACCATTAAACTAATGCAAATTGAGAAAGAAACCAAAACATAAGTTAAAAAAATTATACCTAAGACCAGATACACGGTGCCGTTGTCTGAGCTGGCCTATTTCCCTGGCTGCTGCTGAAGGAGGTCTTTCTTCATCCTCCTCAGTTAGCCTACCATTTCTCAAGAATCTACCCCTAAGAAGTGACTGGAGGTAGAAAATAGTTAAGGTAATCTAAAAAAGAATGCTAAAAAATTAAAAGTTAACTGAGGATAGAGATTGTCTAATTGAGTAGTAAATCTCAGAACAAAATCTGAGATAACTTGGTCATTATATTTATCACTGAAGGGAAGTATCTGACTAATTAAGTTAAGTTATACTTTTGAAAATCTTTGAAAATAATGTCATGCTTCTTAAAAGAAAGATATGACAAACTAGAACATAGGTCCTTGTCATTTAAACCAAACAAAACATGGAAACTACAGGAAACACATCTTTCCCTTTATCTTGTGCATGCCCAGGTAAGTCAACCATTCATTCATGTCATCAAAAAAGTCTTATGAATGCTACTACATAGGTTGTTGCTCTTCTAATCTTTCTCTTATACCCATGATCCTGTCAATGGTTGTTCCATTTTGTGTTTGTTTTGCATTGTAACTACATACAACTCCAACATTTTGCCAATTCAAAGACTCGCTATTCAGTATACACAAGCATCATCAACATTAAGCTGTCATGTATTCAGTTTTAGTGAAAGTAAACTTAAAATCAGTAGTTTCTAAAGATTTTTCCCCACAATTCAAGTTCCAAATTTTACTAATTGGTAAGGTAAAATAATGACATTGGAAGGTTCATGGGAGCAAAAAAGATAGGGAGCAAAAACTATTTTTAACGTTCACATAATATTTTTAAATCTCAGTACAAAGCATTTTAAATTTCATACCACCCTACTTTGAAGTACAAAATAGTAGTATCATTGGCACTATGAAGATGAAATGTTGTTATCGGTTAAGTGGTATGTCATGTCAATAGGAGTGGCATGTTGGGGCATCCCTTGCATTGGGTATGAGTTGAATGTAAGATATGCAAACTGTGACATCCCACATTAGACATTATACAGATGTTGATGATTTTTTAAGACGTTGCTTAGTTCTCTTATTGAAAGGGTTCAGGAAACATGTACCACAAGTAGTGTACTGATATGCTATTAAAGTTTTTTCTCACAATTAGCGGAGCATTTGTAGTGATAGATATGAGTTTTTATTTAGCCCAAATGACACTTGAAATCTAGCTACCGACCAAAGGATCCTCAGGCATACACTAGCAGAGAGTTAAAATAAAAGGAGTGAACAAAGTTAAATTCCAGTTCTTTCCGACTGAAAATTGTTGGCATTGACCATAAAATTGGACACTTACTTGAATGCGATTGCGATGAGCAAACTCTGAAACTGCATGATGCTCAGACAAGCTTTGAAGCTCACTCTGCCTCTCTGTCACCATCCTCATGATCAACTCAAGGCGAGCTTGCCTCCCTCGCAGCCTCAGCAACTCTCTCTGGACATGCTCAGGCTGACCCTCCTCAGTATCTGTGACTGATTCATCTCGGTCCATCTCCCTCCCTGTCCTGCTAGCCCGAGCGTCTCTCTGCTGTTGGCTAGCCATCTGCACCCATTCCCTTACCAACCTCACCCTTTCTCTTTCAATCTCCCCAAGCCACTCTGCCCTCTGGACTTCATTCCTTGGTGAAATTCTTGGTTCTGTCTCTGTAATGACACTCTCCGTCACCCATCCACGAACGATCTGCCTCACCCTCTCTCTCTCACCTTCCCCGAGATCAGGAGATTGCTCCCTGCTTGACCTCCGGTCGTCCTCCTCACCAGGCCGTCGCAATAAATCTAAATCCGCACGAGACCACTGGTCGTAGCTGTTATAATCAGTCTCGCTCGCAGCCACTGAGCTTCCCTCAAGACCCCGACCCTCGGTGCGGCTCCTGTCTCCGTCCATCGACTCCGTCGCGCCGTCCCTTCGCCCCCTAGCGGCGGCAGTCAAGTGCTCCAGCTCCCGCCGCATCTGAAGGATTGACGACGCTCGGGCAGCCACCGGACGTTCCACCGGAGAAGAGGAAGGGGATCGCCCCGGCTCGCGGAGGAATGAGGAATCGAGCATGGAGACGGTGTGAAGGCCGGCGAGCGCCATCAGCTCAGTCTCCCGGTTCCTCCGCTCGATGTTGGTGATCATCTCCTCGGCCTGGCGGGCGGCCCAGCGGCTGAGGATCCGCGACTGCCGCCGCGCCGCTGCGGACGACTCCGCGAGCTCATCCCCCTCGAGGTGGGAACGGCGGCGCCGGCGAGCGAGCTGCTCATCTTCGCCTCCGGCGCAGGAGGAGGAGGAAGAGGAAGAGGCAAGGCCGGGGCCAGTTATGCATCCGTCGAGGTGCCCGCGGACGAGCTCCTCCAGACCGCGCTGGAACTCGGAGTCCAATTCCGCCATTGCCGACTACCACGTAAGCGATCTCTCGCGATCGTCGAGGTCGATTCTGGATACGGATCTGCCGTGCAAAATCAAACCCTAGAAGTAGATGGCGATCATGACCGTCATCCCAATGCGTGACAGAGAAGAAGAACAAAAAAAAAAAGAGAGAAGAGAAAGACGGAAGCCCCCGACAATTGTTATGATCCCAATTACTACTATCTCGTACCTTTTTAGTAAACCTTGCAAAAGATCCCAATAGAACGCAAAAATGAAGGAAAATTGCAGCACTTCATATTTTAATAAATATAAAATTCCAATCAAACAGGACCTGTCCTTCTCGTGGCGTTCTTCCCACGCGTCGCGATCCCCTGTCGGTCAACGGTTGGTGTTGCGTGTCCTTCATTCAAATGAAGCTTTCTTCCTTACATGTATGTCTTTATTAACTGAATTTGAAATTTTGATCTTCAAATTGTAAATCAACTAATAGAATATTGGGTCAACCATTCCTGTTAATATTAAATAGAAATTAAAAATTTTCGACTTTACCAATCTCCATTTTCTACAATTCTGAAGATCATCATTAATTTCAGACACAATCAAAATGCACACATCTTTAAAATGATAAAATATCAAAAGAAACCGTCCATTTAATTTTATAATTTATCCTTTGTTGCAGACAAAAAGGAATGCACTCAAAGAGTGCAAATTTTTTCCCTCTGTTATGCTTCCAAAGTATATTTGCATGATCATTCTCATATTAGAAAATTCAATTTCATAAGTATAACAGTGGCACAATTGATTTCATCACTATTCACGAATTCCTACGGTGAAATGAAAAAAATTTATGAAGATCTAAATATCTGAATTATTAAAAAACACATGCATTAACAATCTCTCGCTAACTCCCAGTAGCAATTATTCAATGCCTCTTCAGGTTTCCTATGATTGTGCTTGATCAAGATGGTAAACGCAACAGAAGAATCAAAATGAATAATTATTTAAAGAATCAAAATGGATTATTATGGTACAGCAACGAAATACCAAGGCAAGCAGAGTTATGGCTAGGTGACAGATTACATAACCAGTTCATGTGTTCCAGATTAACAAAAAGCAATAGAGCACCAAACTAGCCTGGAGTGAAATGAACAGAAGACCTCCGATAAAACCGCAGCCTCTGCATGGAGTCTAGATCTTTACAATGGCACCAAACCAATTTTCCACATCAATCTATTCACCTGAGGCCTTGTGTGTTTGTTTCGGAACATATTTTAGTTTGCTATTCTTTTCAGTCTTTGTTCTAAATTTGGGCTTGAAAGAATACGACAGCTCGATTGAACCTGATACGGGTGACAATTTATATGCACCGATAGATCTGCCACCTCCAAAGCTATCGTGCCCTTTTCCCACACCATCTGGTTCACATGATTCAGGCATAATTTCGTAATTGTCATTTTCAGCCGTATCATATTCATCAAGTACTTCAGCTTCAGATGGTAAAACTAGCCTCACATGATCAGATACAATAGCCTCCTTCCATCCTGCATAACAAGGAATGATAAATCATATTTATGATGTATCATTGCTCCTAATCAACTATGAAGATAAAGATATTGTGAAGTAGAAAGGGACAACATTAGCTAGGGGCGGCAAAAGACTCTTACGCTGTGCAAGAAAAGCTTCTGCAATTTTGCTTGAGAATAAGATTGGCCCAGCACTTGACTGCACCGCCAAAAGATCCTGCTGTGCCTCGGAAGCATCGTTCATCCTCCCATCCAAAGAGAAATTGGTCTTATCGGCAGACATTGAATCAGTAAATTCTCCACATAAAGGCACACCGAAGTTTTCTTTCCTCATATTAGACACACTGTTTGTATCACTCCTGTTTTCATGGTGACTCACAGGTTTCCACAGCATCGCCGTCGAAGGTTTGATATTGTGTTGTCTGGTATGAATCTTGTCTGGCTTACTACTTGTTTTATCACTACTTCCAAGCGCTATACAAATAGAGCCGATTATAACTTCAGAACTATCAGGTTTGGCTGACTGGCCTTGATGGATCCTATCACTTCTGTTGTATGGTGCCTCTTCACGTTTATTTTTTTGTGTCCAAATCTTATTACTAGTGGCAGATGAGGTGGTCTTCGGCTCCTTATAAGGGTCATACCTCATTGACAGTGAAAATTTTGATCCAGGGAACTGAACTGGATAACCATTTCGAATGGTTCTTTTTGGTTTATACTGGGTTGAATAAGGATGCCTGCCATTCATCTGATCTTGATCAATACTCTGATCGGCAACCTCAGTTTCCATTTTGATCCTATTCTCTGTAGCGTGGCCTACAGATCCATTAAGTTCCACAGGATCATGACCTTCCTTTTCTGATATCCCAGTGGTGTTGAAATCCAAACGTGGGGAATCACTTGTTTCAGCTCCAGGCAGAAAAACCCTACTTTCTGCCTCAAGTAAGTCCTTTGTTTTCTGTTCTTTCTGCTTAAGTTTCTTCAATCTTTTCCTTTCGATAAGTTCGTCTTGTCTGAAATCAGCAGGTCATTTTTTAGTTACTGACAAAAAAACTTCAATACCCTATCTTTGAACATGAAGTATAGCTTATGTATAACTAGTAACAAAAAAATTTCACAAAGCAAAAGGATTCGAATATGCATTTATTCTCTAACCTTGACCAGCAAACACAGAATATGTCATGTTATAGATACTCAATAGTCCAATCCAATGTTTTAAGTCCCTTACCAATGCGGCTTCAGTGGCTGACTGGAAGCCTAAACTAAAAGCATGCTGATGCAAGTGCTGATACCATGTGTCAATATGAACGGAAGGGATAAGCACAATAAGTGCAAATTAGGAACTTATTTATTTTTGAAAAAAATATAGATTCTAAAAAATATGATTCTGGTAGGTTCTCTTATTTAAGAGAACAAATTTTTAAGGTAATTTTTCAATTGGTAATTATACTATTAGGAGTGTAGTTAGAAACAGTTAGTTAGGAAATGGATATAGCCTAACTGACACATTTGCTCAACCACATGTACATGTCACATTTACAGAGCACAGCTTTTGAGGCCTACAAAAGGAAACTTAGGGACACTAAGGAAGCCATGCCACAGTCTGTTGAGAAAGGGTAACAAACTACTAAAGGGCAATTTCGAGGCAGCTACTTGTCCCCTCTTGAGACCTCCTACGCTCACACTTGCCTTGCAAACCACTTCAACAGAATTGAATTCACCAAGGCCAAATTGGCATGCATCTGCTAAGCACAGATGGACTCAAATCTAACTAAGATTTGACCGCATCAACACCAACTCTAAGATTTGCCCAATACTAGCCTTACTTGCATACACTATAACCTACAACAAACCAAAAAAATGAAAAATGAAAAAAACAAAACAAAACTAGCGATGCTTATGTGGATGTGTTATATGCTAGATTTGTACAATTACCATATACTTTAGCATGCCACATCAGAATTTGATATTAAAATGTGTCAACATTACATAATGTTATCTGAGAAATACATGTTGACTAGATAGATTCACCATGTGTAATGTTAGACTAGGCACTAATATGTTTCTGTTCATGAAAGGTAATATTGAAAAAATTGTTAAAGAATGTTTATTTATATGGTTAAAAAAAATAGTATACTAGATTCAAGATATTTGGTACCATTACAATGATTAGCCCATAACAATAGATGAGTTGCATTTAGTTTGATTGTTATTTTAAATCTTACCTAAGGCAACATAAAATATCGATCACCATTTATGTATACTTAAATTCACTTTACTAATTTTTCATAGTATACTTGAAAAGGATTAAAATCTAAAATAAGATCAGGAATCAATTTGGCATACAATCAAACAAATATCACAGTTCATTTTAATAGTTAAACATGCAAAACTTTTTTTCAAGTAAAGCAGCCTGAGCAGAATAGATAAGTTTGTGTGCCTAAGATGACGATATCACAAGATTATGTGACACATTTGGCAATTTCACAAGAAAGGAAATCAGTATAGAACAATAAAAATCTTTATTAAACCTAGGATGAAAGAAACAAGGTGGTCGAACTCATTCTATAAACCCAACAATAGTATTGGTCTCCTAAAACCAAGTTCTAATCTTTATTATGTTTGCTAAAACCCATAATAGATATAATTGCTACATTATTCTGAACGCAATGATCAATGTTAAAATGGATGTGTTGCATTATTTTAAAGGAATTTTAAAAAAAATCAACTACCTAAAAAGCAATTAGGTGTACCTCTAAAGTTCATCCAATTAGTGCAGGTGTTACAGGAAGACCATCGAAAACTTGAATTAATATAATAAAAAGTGATTCAGCTAATTTGAATATATTAATTGGTGGAGCATTTCATACATCTTAATGTATCTGTTCACATAGCCAATCTCAAATAGTTGGAACAAACACAAGTTGGCAATCATTAAGATGGTGATGTAGAATATTGAAAAACTAGTTTACAGAGTTCATTTTTGGTGAAGTTATTTGAGAACCAGTAGCTAGGTAATACAATCGTCTAAAAGGGAGGATTAATTAAGAGTAAATTTGATACAAACATAGGAAAAAACTACATATTAACACTGCCACATTTCTTCTCAATCCACTTTCATCCCCCTAAAGTATTTATTTTTTTCCCACTTTCTTTGGCTCCTAACACTTAAAGGATGGAAAAGTGGTGAGAATATGAGTGGATGTAATAAAAGAAATGTCTACATCCCGTTCATTTTCTCACTTTTCTATATCCTTTGGAGGAAACAGACCCTTGAGGGAAAGAGGGTGATTAATCTTTCACTATTTCAACAAACCAATGATAACTTTACAAGAACACACCTTGTAACAAAAAAGGAAGGTTACCACAGGAAGTAGATTAGTCTCTGGTGTCAAAAAGTTATTTGAGTACTTTCGCCATAAGGTCTATCTGAAGTGTCAAGATTAGATTACCTTCTCTTAGCACTTTCCTCTTCTTCCATAAGCAACTTATGGCATTTCAAAGCTTCTGCGTCCTTATCAGCATGCCATGCTTTGACCTGTAAATTGTATCAATGTGCTCAAAGATTTGTTTTCTTTCACCACAAAATGAGAAATCAAGTGTAAGAAACTGAGACGTTTTTGCTCTACCAGTCTTTGTTCAAGCATGAAGCTAACACAAGAGATTAGGTTTTTCATCTCCAAAGCAATCTTTGATACTTCTCCATCAAAAACAAATTTTTGCACTGAGATAGCAGTGCCAGTAGATAAAAAGGTCTTTTCACTTGCATTATCAAGGATGCTGAAGAGTTCCTCAGAAGATATATGAGAGCTGGAAGGCTTTTCTTGGATCAAATCCTATAAAATAATAATAATTCATATATTGGTGGTTGAAAAGACATGCATCACCAGCCTATTGCTGCAAGGATTTGTCTTTTACCAGTAGAGTAGATCCAGCCTTGGCATATGCTTGTGGTAGGGAAGAAAATAATGGTTTTCTTATCCATGAAGACAATGACTTCACTAGAGAAGAACCATTTACCTCCTGCACATATGCTTCTTATCAGAATCCTCACCAGAAATACAGTGCAAAATTAGCAAGTTTAGTTTTCAGAGACGATGGATAGGAAAGTACATAATAATCTTCTTAAGAACATGGAAATAACTGTTTCATCTGTGACGTGGATCTAGGTAGATGCAAAAATCATGAGAGATTATTTAAATAGTATCTATTTCTTCTGGTTGTCATGAGATATAAAAGCAACTATCTTATGCTTTACAAATCCTATTCTCAGTAGCTGTCAATTTGTCAATATATACTTTCTCATGTTTTACAAGACCGTGTATTCAGTCCTCTCCTTACCACAGAAAAAAAGTTTAACTAGATATCAATTTAATGATATGCGTTGTCATATGCTTTGCATTTATATGTGGATCATGGAGTCACTATCGCACATAACAGGCATAAGTAAAAGCCAACTGAACTCAAGATGAACTATAGAAAATATAAGGTGTTGAAGGAAAAAAAATACACATTTAATAATAAGGCACAAGTGACGTCAACAAACTTGTATGGCAATAATAATAAAGCATATGTTGGGGTAAATCATGAAAAATGTACGTTGTTGAAAAGAATGACCTCACCTCCATATCCATATTGGTGAAAGAAAGAATATCTTTGCGGTCCTCCAAAGGTAGCTGAAATGCAACACTAGAAGGTCAATGTTATGAACAGAAAAAAAAACAAACTAAGCAGGTTAAATAT
Organism: Curcuma longa; assembly: GCF_044706935.1. Lineage (NCBI taxonomy): Eukaryota > Viridiplantae > Streptophyta > Magnoliopsida > Zingiberales > Zingiberaceae > Curcuma > Curcuma longa. The sequence continues at coordinate 9,192,686 of NC_133865.1, read as the reverse complement.
TGACAGGATGAGTCTATTGAGGCATGATGAGAGCCCAAAATGTATCGGATTTAGTCTTTTTTGAAACTGATTTCCTCAAGAATATATACAAAAAACTTTACAACTAAGAAAAATAATTCAAGAAAAGAGTTACCTTATCCCAAAAGACAGCCAAAAACTCCCTGTTCCTTGAGAAATCCTACAAATGAGAAGGAATCATTAACCAAATGAAATTAGGTGCAAAAGCAAGTCAAGAATATAAAATAACATAATCATTTAAAGTTGATTAAAAAAATATAATTTTTCCAATACAATTCAAATGTTAGGGGTATAAGAATCACATTTTCAAGGCAGGAGATAATTGAACAATACAATCATGAAGTACTCAAGCATATTAATTTATAAAGTACTGTGAAAAATAGTTCAAAGACAGTTGTAATCTATAACTTCTAACAATAGGTGACACCAGAGAAGAAAGATTTTATTTGCATAACAGTATAACCAAAGCAGAACTATAGACAATGAGAGAACAACAACAGGAAAGTATTATGGTTTATTCTTGTTCTTATGTACACATCTTTAGTTGATAAAGAAAAAAAGGATTAAACATTCATTGTCCAACAAAAGAAGATAAAAAGAAGCAGGAACTTAAAATAAAGGAGTTAAAAGAATAAAGACCTTATCAATGTTTAGGGAGCGCCTATGCACAAGTATGTGCCTTCTATAATTTAGCGTAGAGCATAACTCTCGAGAACATTTCTCGCATTTCTGAAATTGGACCTTGGGTGGTGAAAGTAAAGGCCATCCTGGAAGATCTGGCACAAGAAGAAAATGTGCATTTATGAACTTAAGACCAAACTCTTTGATTTAGCCAGAATTAAAAACCTATTCCTAGTTACATCCTGAATACCTGCTTTAGAGAGTTGACATACATTTTTCAGGCTCACCGTTCGCCCTTGCAGCAGCTTGAGCAAAGGCTAAAACAGCCTCAGGAAATCTAAGTGCTTGCATTTGTTCAGATGAGCTTTTTGATCCTTTAGAGGTAGATCCATTGTCATTTAAAGAACAACTAGCTTCCTTAGCCACATTCACATCAGTAGGATCACCTCTCCACACTTCAAAGGGGGTCTGCTTTCCACCTGCACAGTTTTCCAACTCTAAACCTTTGGGAAATTTAAATCTGACAGAAATTTATCTATTGGACCAGATGATCACCACTTCTAGAGAATGGATCCTTCCCAATGGTCTGTCTGATGAAATTGTTAATGGAATCATGCCCTTCCTTCTCTGGCTTCATCTCACCAAGCGATGCCACAAGCTTTTAAATTTGGCAACAAAAATACAAATCTTAGCAAGATTTTGCCTTTTCACCCTTCTACTTCTAAGAGAATACAATTATACATAAATCAATGAAGAGCCCAAGAATATAATGACCCTAAAATCCTAAGACCGCAATAGAACAAGAGAAAACAAATTGCCTGACAAAGGTTAAACAAAGACAAAATAAATTAATCTTGTTCTATAACTAAAAATGAATTTGATTCAAAGCTAAATGGAGATATGAAGACAAATCATTAAAAAACATATGCAAGTGAAACATGGTCAGTCAAATTGTGGCAGAACACAAGTGAAATGTTGGAGCATACGTTGTCCATCTTTAAAAAAATAACATTAACCAAATTGATAATACCACATAACAAAAAAAAAATTCAACTATAAATCTAAACATAAGCAATCCAAAATGAAAAAGTATATAATCTATCATATAACGTACAAAATTAATCACAGTAATATATAAAACATATAATATTCAACAACTATCACATAATCCATCCAAATAATCAAGTTAAGCAGTACATCTAATGATCTAATAGTATCACAACATATCTCAATATAATTGCAACCTCTTCTAATTTATTTAAACCCTATTTACTAATTTGATTTATTTTAATTAATTTTACTCGTGAAAACAAAAAATCACCATCCTTTAGTCCAAGTGTCCAACAAATGATTCAACCAGCAAATAGATTAAGAAAAAAATAACCTTAGACCTTAGTCTAAAAAAGAAACAACAGTATCAATAACATAATATGTTCATTGTGCTCCAGCTTAGCATTACATAAGCAAGATGAAGAATCAGGAGGTGTTATTCTCTTCTGGCAATTTACAAAAAAGGTTATAATGGATGGTTTTATCGAAACATTTACTAGTATGTATCTAGTTATAGTTATTTATGCTTCTCAAGCTTGTGGGCATATTAATCTCAATTTTTAAATCTATTTCTTTTCACCACACCAGAGCACGAGACATGTGTCTATGCTAGGAAATAATCACAATAAATAATGATGGTAATAAAGTACATTCCAATGCATCTCATCGGCTGAAAAAGAATGATACAAAAGACCATATGTTTGTGTGCATAAGCATGTCTGCAATATGTTTTAATGCTTATTTGTTCAGATTGTCAATTATCATCAATCTATTTTTTTAGCACCAGTAGATTTTTCTACCTAACACTATCTTTATTTGTTGATTTTCTCACGAGTCAACCCCTTTAGTACATTGTCAACTTTCTTCTCATATTAGGGATTGCCATTTACGAACATTGAGATCATAATCAAGATGCATACAACATCACACCTCACAGTAACTTGTAGCGTATTCTTGCTCATTGAAGAGTCAACCAAGATGAAGATGTAGACAAGTAGACAACTATGAGGAGTGTGATTCTTGTAGGTGAAGAACAATGATACAAGACTCAAATTTTTTTAAATTAGACAGGTATAATAAAATAAATAAATTTATAATCCAAATTTTAATTTCATGAGACTAGGTTATTATGCATAGTCGATAAAAAAGGCTCACTCCCTCTGTTTGCATCTTTCAAAGAATAACATACAATTTTCTATATTGGAGATTCACTCCCTTGATGAGATCACCAAAGGTATGCAACCCCATGGGATCACTGTTTGAGACAAAAGTCCATCCTATTGTTGTCTCAACAATTGCAAAGGTACCAAGGTCGAATCCATGTTGAAAGAAGACAGGACATTGCAAATGCTATTTGTTCGTAGATTATGTGGGATTGACGAGCATCAACCATAATCATTAAAGTCCAATTTTTTCAATGCCCTTTTATGTGTCAGCTAGTCGTTTATCTTCTCATCACCCAGCCAATTAGAATCCACAAGATATATGGGTTATGATATTAAAAGTAGTTCAACTGGTAGTCAGAAATGGCATCCAATTTATAATATTAGTTTTCTCCAACATTCCCAGAAATGGCATACCTACCTGATAATATCATAAATATCAATTTCTTTCGAATAAAAATCCAATCATTTGTGCAAACATTAGAAATTATAAGGTCAAAGAGAAGAGGAATATTAATTATGTCAATCATCATGCGTTGTGATAGAATTTTCAAAAGAAAGTTGGAAGTTAGACATCAGCAGTGTTCTCTTGCATCACAGGTACTTCTTCACGAAATTATAATCTCTAGAAAATTTAACATTCTAAAGCAATTAGATATCCCATTCAATTAACCTCCACAGACAACTAGTTTCGATCGACAACCAAGTCAGAGTATCAGGTTAGTGAATAATTTCCGAAGATTCATATCAACAGAAGACATTAAATTAGCGGCAACCAAACAAAGGATGCATCAAGCATAACCGGTGCATTAACGACAAACTAAGAATCCAATTTGCAACCCGCATATGAATCCTGTGTCTAAAAGCGTATAACGATAAAATATACTTATTTTCCAAGTAAATTTCTTCAAAACGCATGACAACGACTCGGTCAATTACCAAATTCGCCGATCCCAGAAACGTAGAGGCGATTCCGAGGTATTAAAAGGACGATCCGACTGCTACGGACGGGAATCTCAGTGCCCTGAGCTAGATGTCTCGCATCGTTGCTGGATCGATCGGGATGGAGCAAAGCCGAGGCCGGCGACGGCTAGAAACCAGCAACCAGGAGATCGGCATACAGAAGAGGCGGAGAGCGGGGCCGACGGAGAATCAAGGGGATCGGAAGGAGGCGATTGGTAACCTGACAAATAATGAAAGAGACACATCAGACAATAGGAGGAAAATATGAAAAAAGAAAATGCACAGTCGAGAATGGTCACTACAGAAGAAATAAAGCCATTGTTTTTAGAATTTGTCTATGAAGCCGTATATCAGCATATGCATCTGGAATGCTTCACAATATCATATATGCTTACATCTAGATCCCCAACTTAGCATTTCCATTGACTCACTCATACCGAACTAGCTTATTCTTTAGGCGAACAAAATCTTTGGGAACCAACCAAATATAAAAAGATGACTAATGTAGTCGATGTACTATAACACAAATATAGAGAATCAACAGGACAACAAGGAAAGAACTCCATGGCTAAAAATAACACGAGTGTTGAGGAATGCTTTTGAAGGGTAAGAATAACAATGAGTCACACTTGACAGACCTTTTTGACATGAGATTAGTGGCAAAATTTTCACAATGTAAAACTATCACAATGGAAAAATCAAGTAGATCAAATTCACTTATACCTCACAATAAAAATTAATGAATCATAACACACTTCTGAAGAAGAAAGTGATGAGGGATGGGATGATTAGGAACTCTATGACTATGATGAGCCATCAGTATGACTTTAAAAAGATTACAAATTTCAAATTCAAAGTTCTATTTTGTATTATAAACTTAGATCCTATTTGCATTTTGTTATGATTACCTGGTAAGCATGAGAAATAACAGATTGCCTATTTTAATTATATTTTCATAATATAATTAATGTTAATAATTTCTTAAAAGTAAGCATATATGTGACCACAGATTTCTAGGCATATTCATTATGCAGTGATCCAACAGCATATCACATGTATAAGCTTTTTCATTTTAACTGATGTTGTGATATGTCACAAAAGTAGCTCTTTTGCACGGTTTATCTAGAAGTAGTAAATGATAAAATAAATTATCAAGGATGGATGTTTGGTTTGGGCATATTTAGCCCATTCAACCCATCAAATCCAACTCGATAGAACGTAGAATCCAATAGGCAACGGATACAAAGTCATTCTCACTTGAATCCCACCTACAAAGTCTCTTATCATCCAGAGAAAACAAACGTACCTCTACACAAGTAGTATGTGGAATGGTTCATAGGTCATGTCTAACTGAAGCATCACAAGCTAGATAAGAGAAATGTAAGAAATTGAAGAGGAAACATGGGGAAGTTGAAAGTAGGAAGAGAAGAGAGGAGAGAAAAGAGACACCTAGAAGATAAATAATTCAATTCATTATCATGTAGGTATCTGAAAACCAATTCTAAAAAAAATAAATATCAATTGCACTTAAGTGCGATAAATATTCCCAGTATATCCAATCACATGCCAGTATATATGTCAGTTTGAATAAAACACAAGCATCAGAATTCCCTTTAGCTAATATTATTAGGCATCAGCCTGCATCCTGACACCCAAGAATATCAACATGAAGATAAAATGAATAATTTCACGACTGCTATAAAATACATCTGAAATTTGAGGGAATAAAATAGCGAAGCACTTCTATAAAAAAATTTTAGAAAGTTCAAATAGGAACAAAACTCTTAACAAAAAACAGTGACTAGTTGACTACATCCTGAAAATTGCTAAGCCGGTAGAATAAATGACCAAAAAGAAACAAAGAATACCTTAGTTCAGAACATGTTGGGGCAAGTCTAAGTGGTTGAAGGTCCTGGAGAAAAGTGTTTACACATTAGTATAAATTTACTATATGAACACATGCTTTCAAATAATCAAAACTACGCATTCCATAAAAGGCCACTTACTTTCGGACATGTATAGCTATTGGTCCGATCTATTAATCTCCTTGATAATGTATTGTTTCTCCCATAAGCAAACTTTTCAATAACACTGTTTCTTCTCCCATGTCCATACGGCATTGCCGGCTATGTCTATATATGTACAAAAAAAAAAATAAACACACACTGACAAAGTACATGGATCATATGATAATGTTGAGAATCATTCACATATGCAACAAGAAAAGGGGAGATTCAAGTGGCATAAATCTTATTGAAGAAAAAGAAAACATGCTGCCTTATCTTTCATTGCTGCTGAAACACAGTATCCGGTACTACATAGTGATGAGTTTCCATTTTAATTCATTGGCCTAATATTTTTTCCTATTAAATAAAACACTGAAAGCACATAAAAGTTTCAATCAATAGAAAGATTGACAAGCTCATTGGGACATATCTGTGAAAAGCATTAACAAAAAGTGTCTTCAAGCACCATAAGTGCAAAAAAAGATACTCTTACTTTTTCTGAAAAATTCTAACGACCCAATGCATATCCAATAAAATGTAAAACTTAAATGTCCAATGGACAGTTTATAATACATATTCCTTCTGTCTCAATGAAAAAACCATAATGTTTGAGATGATTGTGTATAATTGCTCCAACAGTGAAAAAAATATGAAATGCATAATTTCTGTTGACATCTAAGTCTTTCAGATTGAGAATAATAAAGCCAGATGATTAGATAAGCACCTATACAAATTAGAGAAGTTCTAAGGCTCAACATATAAGGGATAAGGAAGGCAATAATATATTACAATGGCATATCATGTATCCTGAAGAGTTAAATATGTTAGCATGCAGATTAGAATTAGTTATTGTTGGAACTATCCTCAACAAGGGTAAGTGTGACTATGGATACAGAAATAGGAAAATTTAAATCGGTTTTTAATGAGTAAAAAAAGGAGCTCTCCATTAAGATGAATCATAACAAGCAATCTCAATAGTTTCTACAAGGGGATTCTCTGAAAGATCCAAATCATGTTCTCAGAAGCCTTATTGTCCGTCAAATATTCCACATTAAATGGTTGTGTCAACAAATAAGTGGGTAGGACCTAAGATTGGATGTTCTTCGAGAAAAACAAGATCTGTGGAAGAAGGATGTGTATCTGCCCATTCAAATTCCAACTCAATCCTAAGCACGTAGCTTCCCTACTTTAGATATAACATAAAATGGCAAAATTTGTCATTAGACCACTGCAGATGAAACTCCCCTATAACTGTTTCCAAGACGCCCAGCTTCCCAAATTTTGACATACAGATTTGGCAAAGAATACTAGATAGAAAGACAAAAAGGAATTATCTTTTATGTCAAAACATCAATTCAATTTGGAGAAGAAACATCAGACTCAGTCGTCTTAACCACAACCTTACCCATAGCACCATAGTCAAGGCAGTCCACAAATTGCGCTCCCAGAAAAACGCCATAATAAATCGAAGGTTCTTCCATCAAGCAAGCACTAGGAGGGGATATAATTTAGCATATCGAATAATTACGGTGAGAGCGCGGCGACACCATGAACAACTTCACGGCAACCATTCGAACGAAAAACAAAGCGGCATGGCGAGCACGAACCACATCCAATCTCCGAAGAAAGACGCGGAAAAGAGGAGAAAAAGAAGGAAAAGAGAAAAAAGACAGCCCCGGACGGACTATACGACTTTACTAAGAACAGTAACGACCGGAATCATCGAACCGCACATAGGAAAAGCATGTACCGAAATTAGCGCATGGGAAAGCCGGAATACGCGGCAGGATGACCCATACTAAACCAAGACAAAAGCAAGAGAGCGAGGACGACACCTTGGAGCGCGAACGCAACAGGCCGCACCTCTCCTTCCCAAACGCCGAGCTTTTGATGACTCCCCGCTCCTCCTCCCTCCCTCCCTCCTCCGTTGCTGCACTTCCGGCGACCTATACGCAATCGGGAGATCGCCGACGATGTCAGAAGGAGCACGAAAAGCTTCCCCCTTTCCCTGAGCGATTAGCGTGGCTCCGCGATCGCCGGCGATGTCAGAAGGAGCGACTAGGTGGAGGATGTTCTAAGAGAACGAATAGACGGCACAGGGGTTCGCAGTGAACGAGTACAAGTGCGTTCTACCCACAGTCTGCCTAGATTTTAATTGGATAAACGTCGATGTCAATCGTGGCCCCACCGAAGACAACGGCTTGGGTAAATGAACGGTACTGTCCATCGAGGAGATCGCCTTCTTGCTGCGGCGCGACCGCATACAAGGATTTCTGGTGGCCGTGAATTAGGTCACGACGATTCGATGACGTGGCACCTATTAGAAATCTCAGGCGGGCCCCGATACGGTTAAAATAGTGAATAAATTCATCATATTTTTAAAAAAACTGTTTTAATTAAAATTGCAAGTAGTTGTCCAAGAAAATATAATTTTAGTAAAAATAAATAATATTCACTTATTTATTTAAGCAATTGCCATAAAAAATTTCTAAAGTTGATTATGACACTAAATAAATTTGAGTTAAAAAATTAATTAAATATTAAAAATATATTTTTATCATTTTAAAAAACAATATCAAATGTTTTAAATAACACAAGCATTACTTTAAAATTAGTTTAAATCCTAAGCTAGTTGTTAAATTGTGGAAACTTGATTGTAATATCGCAACCGCTTGATCGGGCAATTTTGCAATCTTACGGTTATGATTTTACTAGTGACATTAGTTGAATCGATCTTATGTTTATAATAACAGTGAACACCCAAAAATACACATGAATTTGTTTTTCATTGAATCAGATTTATATAAATTTAACTTCAACATCTCTTAATCATACTCAATTAATTAGGAATTCAATTTAATCTCGAATTATTTAGGTTGATTCGATTTGATATCCAAATCCATTTTTTTAGAATCATCTCGATTCTTAGGTTAACTCTTTCCTATCCATAATATGTGAGATTAATCTACTAAACTCTCAATTGCTTAACTACTTGGAATGGTTAAGTGACACTAAACTCGTTTCATTTAATCAGAATGGTATTAGCAAACGCAACCTAAATTTATAGGATTTATCGTTGTCAGAGCACTCAATTTAATTTGACAGAATTCAATTTCATTTGATTTAATTTATTGCTAAAAAGTGTGGGAATTAGGGGTGAATATAAAGTTGATTAAATTGATAAATCGATCGAACTGATCGAATTAAAAAATTCAGTTGAATTTTTTCAAAATTTTGATTATTTTTTCTAAAGTCAATTAAATTGAATTAATTAAATTGAAAAAATAATTTATAAAATTTAAATAAATAAATTTATAAATTCCTAATTAATTAGTAAAATTTTATTTAATTCGATTAATTCAGTCAAAAAATAAATTAATCGATAAAATATCAATTTGATTTATTCAATTTTTATTGAAAAATTTAATCGATTCGGTTGGTTAAAAAAAATTGATTTATTTGATTTTTAATTAATTCGATTCAGTTCGATTCGATTTTAATTGAACCTTCAGTTTTAAGGGGATTTCTCTTAAATTTATAATGGATTAGATTGATTAAATTAGGGGTGAATAAAAAGTTGATTAAATTGATAAATCTGAACTGATCGAATTAAAAAATTCAGTTGAATTATTTCAAAAAATTCAGTTGAATTATTTCATAATTTTGATTGTTTTTTCTAAAGTTAATTCATTTAAAATTTTTTATTCAATTAAATCAAATTAATTAAATTGGAAAAATAATTTATAAAATGTAAGTAAATAAATTTATAAAATTTTAATTAATTAGTAAATTTTTATGATATTTAAAAAATTCAGTTAATTCAATTAATTCAGTCAAAAATTAAGTAACCGATAAAATATCAGTTCAATTTATTTAATTTTTATTAAAAAAATTTAATCAATTCAGTTGGTTAAAAAAAAAATAACGGACAATGATACGTTTTCAATTGGAATTGGGATTCGACTTAAAAAAAAAAAAAGAATTATAATAATTTCCGTTATAATTATGAGTCCTATATAATGCTGGTTGGGCTGTCTCAGTTTTTTGCAATCCGTGTCTCTTCTTCCTCTTTCCTTTCAACGCAAAGCAAGCAGAGAAGCTGCGACGGGAGCGGAAGGAAGGACATGGCGCCGCGTTCCGAAGTGGTCTTGTTCGGCGACTCTCTCACGCAGGGCTCGTTTCGGGATGGCAGATGGGGCGCCGCTCTCTCTCACTACTTGTCTCGCTCGGTGGATGTGTTGCCCCGAGGTTACAGCGGCTACAACACGCGGCAGGCGCGGACGGTGATCCATCGGGCCGTGGAAGGCGTCACTTCGCCGGCCGCCTTTACCGTCTTCTTCGGCGCGAACGATGCTGCTCTCCCGCATCGGAGCGCAGCCTCCGTGCACGTGCCCCTCTCTGAGTACGTCAGTAATCTGCGTGCCATCTGCGCCTTCATCAAGGTACGTTCTCAAAATCTCAGCCCTGGTAATATAATTGAGTTAGTTAGGATGAATTAAAGTTGTTAGAGTGGATAAAGATTGAATTTTGATGAAGTTAAGATAATATTCTCTTTCATCGTGATCAACTATAGTATTTCGATTTATCTTTTGTTCATATGATTCATTTCAGGCAAAATGGCCTTGGACTTTGGTGATTCTTATCACACCTCCTCCCATCGACGAAGAAGGCCGTCTCCGGTAAGTATATATATCGACATCCACAATCTCGAATTATTTATCTTTTTTTAAAAAAATTATATTGAATATTAATTTAAAATATATATATTTGTAACATAATATCGAATGATATTATGCAGATTCCCTTACGGAAACAGATCAGGTCTACCAGAAAGAACCAATGCTGCTGCGGGGACTTATGCAAGAGCATGCGTTTTCGTCGCCCAACAACTTGGCCTCCCAGTCATTGACATATGGACTAAGATGCAACAATTTTCAAACTGGGAGAAGACATTTCTGTGGTAAGCTTTCATCTCATTCCTCAAATTCTTATAATGGGCAGCCTTCATCTTGTTTAAGCAATTCATGTCCACTTTCGATTCAGAATGTAGGAAGATTAGCTCATTTGAGTTATCGTATTTGTAGGGACGGATTGCACTTCACAGCTCTTGGAAATCATTTACTGTTTCAGGAGATGATTAAAACACTAAGGAATCATGGAGTGATTGATTATTGACCATGGAACTATGGTGTTTGAGAAGCCATGGAGCTAGTCTTCTTCCTAATTCAACTAGTCAAATATCGTGTTTTACTTGCAATGGTAAGTGGTAAAGGTTTTGTTTATCCTAATGACCGATAAAAAATTTTAATATAGGACTGAACCGATTATCTATTAGTTGGATGTAATTCATACATTATTCTCATTCAACACCAAGTTCGAACATGTTAAAATGATATCATCGTCCCAGGGGCAATGGTGCCGCGGTAGGACATTATATTCAGGTTGTCATCCAAATACCTACGGTTCGATCCATAGTTACGGTGTATTTACAGAAATTTTCCTTCAAATGAGGAGCGTAATCAAAGGATGTTGGGCGTCTGGGCTGGCCGCTGCGTGCACTTCCCGATTTACCCTGATGGCCGATGGGAAACTTCCATGGGATCGGATCAGTCACCCCTAGAGATAGTCAATGAGGTTAACTATGATTTATCATTTTTTTTTGTTAAAGCGATATTATCGCCTAATGATATGAATGAATCTCTTTAAGATTTCTAATAATTTAATTTGATTTATAATTTATAGATGATCTATCTGTTTATATAAATTTATATTTTATAGATTTTAAGGCGACTGAAAAAATATTTTTGTATATTGTTATTTGTATCGTTATCTAGAATCATTCGAGTGGATTTGCAATACCAAGCTTAAAGATAAGGCTGTGGCTCGAGTCAGATAACGATTGCGTGGGGCATCTCATAATTAAGCATTTTATTAAACTTAATCTTAAAAAGGATTTCAAATATTAAGGTGAGTAATATTAATAAGGTTGGCAAAGTTAAAAAGGAGCACCATTATATTAAACATTATTATTATGATCATTTTGTTTCATAGTGCAAATAGAAGCAAGCATGTATGCTTGGCTGATTACACGTAACTAGCAGTCATCTTATTCGAAAGTCGACAAGCAGTCTGTGTCTCCACTGGCTTCACGGGCTCAACGTGCTGTTCATGATGCCTCTGTATCATCCTCCTCCTCAGATGTTCGGTTTGATGTTGAGGCGATTTGCCACTTTCTGCCCCAGAGACGCATCGCACTGCAACCACATTCAACAGAGAGAGAGTTAGACACTGCAAATCCATTGTTAATTCATCTCCGACGAGGTGGGAGTTTTACCTGTGACAGATAGTTGACCCAGATGCTGCGGAGCTCATGGCTGACCTTGGGGTGGGCTAGTCCCTCTACCCATCGCTGGACAAAACGCTCTTGCCTGAGGCATCGCCAGAACTAAAGCTTAGGTTTTGATTGCAGAAGCACGGTGCAATCAGTGAGAAGATACGAGAGTTTTTTACCTGTCAGGTGCCCAGGTGCGGTATCGCTCTCCAGGTTGCTTGAAATCATTTTGCTTGGGAATCACAGTCTGCGTTCATGAGACAACATATAGATACTCTGTTTCAGTAATTTTGAAAGAAGAAGAAGAAGAAGAAGAAGACTGACCTTCTCACGCCTGCCAGTAATTATGCGGTTTGGAATTGGGAATCTCTCTGCATGCCGGAGCGTAGAGTGTCTGGAAGGATAGTAATCCACCTTGACAAGAAGAGCAAGAACAATTTTAGGATCTGCTGAAGATTAAAGATCAATCTTTGATATATATAGTTGAGCACCTCTTCATCCCTGTGCATGAAGTTCATGAGTCCGTCGTAGTGGTTGTTGTGGTGGGCGCACTTGGGGGCGTTCACCGGCAGCATCAGGTAGTTGGGGCCGAGCCGGTAGCGCTGCGTGTCGGCGTAGGCAAACACCCTGCACTGCAGCATCTTGTCGTCGGAGTAGTGGATGCCCGGCACGACGAGGCCCGGCCCGAAGGCCAGCTGCTCATTCTCCGCGAAGAAGTTGTCGATGTTCCGGTTGAGCACCAGCCTGCCCACCGGCTGCAGCGGCAGCAGGTCCTCCGGCCACGTCTTCGTGTCGTCCAGCGGATCGAAGTCGTACTTCTCCTCCGTGTCCGGATCCATCACCTGCACGAACAGCTTCCACTCCGGGTAGTTTCCGGCGGCGATGGAGTCGTAGAGGTCCTGCGTCGCGTGGCTGTGGTTCTTCCCGCCGACGGTGATGGCCTCGTCCTCGAGCAGGCACTTGACGCCGCAGGTGGGCTTCCAGTGGAACTTGACGTAGTTCACCTTGCCTTCGCGGTTGATGAAGGTGTAGGTGTTGACGCCGAAGCCCTCCATGTGGCGGTAGTCGGTGGGAACGCCGACGTCGTCGAAGAGGAAGAAGAAGGTGTGGAGGCTCTCCGGGTGGTGCGACAGGAAGTCGAACACCCGCCAGTACTCCTGGATGTGGGACTTGGGGTTGGGCTTGAAGGCGTGGATCACGTCCGGGAACTTGATGCCGTCGCGGATGAAGAACACCGGGAAGTTGTTCCCCAGCAGGTCCCAGTTCCCCTGTCCGACGAAGACAGCAGAGGAAGAAAAATCAGGTTAAAAAGTTCTCTCAGACACTCCATCGAACAGATGGCGGACGACAGAGCGAGTGCAGACCTCCCGGGTGTAGAACTTGACGGCGAAGCCGCGGGGGTCGCGGATGGTCTCGGGGCTGCCGCGCTCGTGGATGACGGTGGAGAAGCGGACGATGACCGGAACCTGGACGCCGGGGGCGCGGAGGAAGTCGGCGCAGGTGAGGTTGGTGACGTCATGCGTGCACTCGAAGAAGCCCTTCGCGCTGGCGCCGCGCGCGTGCACAACCCGCTCCGGGATCCGCTCGCGGGCGAAGTGCCCGATCTTCTCGATCAGATGGTAGTCCTCCAGCAAAATCGGCCCTAAAAATTAAAAAAAATAATAAATAAATTATAAAAAAAAAAAATACTGAGTAATTTGATAGAACTTGGAGAATAATACCTCTGGATCCGACAGTGAGCGCCACGTCATCATTCCACACAGGCCCACCGGCATTGGTGGTGGTAAAGTTGGTGTCGAAGTTGCTCGAGGGACGAAACTATCAACAAAATTTAAAATTAATTAATTAAACAATACTTAATTAATTTTGTATTTTTAAAAAAATACAAAATTGAAATATATTTGACCAACGACGACTACGAGTCTACTACGACAACTACGCGAGCGTTCAGTTCGCCGCCGCGGATCGGGCGCAGCAGCCTTTGGTCCAAACACGAGGATCCACTATCCGCGCGGTCTATACCCTCGGTTTAGGATTGTGGGGCCCCTGTTTGGACCAATGAGCTGTTACTTCCCGATCCTTCCTGTATCATCGATCACAGCGGATGCAGCGTAAGCATGGAGATAACAACGTCGGTATATATATATATATATATTTATATACACACAAAATACACACACCGAAATTAAAGTATTCGACGTTCCCATGCAGGTTTCATGTGCATATCCAAAAGAAATAAAATTAATGAAATTTTAAAACAAAAGTACCTGATTTTTTTAAAGTGAGAAAAATAAGTAAGTTAAAGAGCATGAAGATTTCCTACCTTGTAGGGATCCATCAGAGAAGAGCGATGAAGAGAGAGAAAAAGGGAAGAGGTGTGAGTTTACAAGATTTAGATCTCCTTTGGGTCCTTAAATAGAAAGGAGGGCGTGGTTCTCCTCACCGCCAGGTGCTCGCACCGCTTAATCTTGGCCCCCCTCTCTCTCTCTCTCATCTTCATTGAGATGTCGACGGATTTGAGAACCGTTCATGCATCACGGCACGAGAGTTTTGATAAGCTCAGTTGCCTGTTTACCTAAAGGACAAATCGAAATAAAGAATATTAGTTGAGAGTTAAAGAGATTTTTTCCTTATTTGATGTAAATTTCCGGGGACAAAAGTAAAAAATACACCTATTTCATTTTTTTTATTTTAATCCTTCCTTACAAAAAGGATTAAATCCGTTTTTTTTTCACACGATCAACTCTCTTTATAAGAAGATAAATAAAAAAACTAACCACGACAAAAGAGGATATTGTTCGACTTCATCGATATTCGAACTTTTACCTTCTTCTGAAATTCTGTTTCGTCATCACCAACTCAGTTATACCCTGTACTTATTTTAACCCTTCATTCCTAGATAAAATTATTCTTAAACATCATATTCAATATTATTATCTTATATAATTTACATTAAATACAATATCAAACATATTTTATATGTTCAATAAATTCACATTGTGTTACTTATAAATAATAATTATTTTAACATTATAATAGCTATAATTTTATAATTATTATAATATAAATTTATTTTATTTAATATTTATATTATAATAATTATGAAATTATAACGGTTATAATATTATAGTAGATTTATAAAATCTTAACTACTATAATATTATAATAATCATAGTTTATAACTGTTACACTATAAATTTATTTATAAGTGAGATGAGATATTTATTATTTTTAAATCATTTGAATATTTTTTAAAAAAATTGACATATATATTTTTTATACGTTTAGAAATTGAATGAAATAATATATTTCTTTCCCTCGAACTAACTCACTCTCCGACGTTAACATTGCTTGTCGTGAGCCCAACAGTGAACTCGGTGAGCTGTTGAAAGCTCGCGGCAAGCTCGTGACCATTTTTTATTCCTCACTATGTTGTTTATCAATTTTTTATTATTAAAAAGTGTTTAAAATTTTATAATGCTTAGAGTAACTATTTAATAGATAATAATATAATAATACTCCTTAATTTGCCACCTTGATTGGATTGACTAAACTAGATGTTTATTTAGAATTGCCCAACTAGCACCTCCAAAATTATAGTACAATAATAAAATATTTTCATAATTAATCAGATTTAGATTAATTTTTTCAATAAAAAAATATTTTAGAACGTTGGCTATAGAAGCGATAATTTACTCTTTTCGATTTAGTCTAATAATTGTTAAAAAAATTTGATGGAATCGAGTCAATTATCATTAAACCTAGATTACTAAAAAATATATATAATTGCTCAACTAGTAAATTCATCAATCATATTAAAAACATATAATAACTAACAAATTGTAATTTTACTACTAGTAAATACTAACATTCTAACTAGAATTAAATTGCGAATATCCCTAGACTATTCCTCAGGAAAATGAATAGCAAAACCCTATCTTGCACGTGACATGGGGACCACGGGAGCACTAGCACTGTCTGTCGCGCTGTAGTTAGTCCACATGCTCGTTGTTTGGATGTGATAAAAACATGCCAACTCATTACCCTACAAAATTAAAATTAATTAATTCCATGTCCAGTTCTAATTTTTTCCAACTAAAGGTCAAAAAAGATTTTGATTCCCCAAAAATTGGGCAATGTTTGATGTATCAAATTTATTTAAATATTCCTGTCAAGAAAATTCACGCAGCTTATACTTTTCAAACAATGATGGGGGATATATAAATGACTTTTCAACTACATTCTCATTTATAATCGTTAAATTTAATCAAGTTTTTTTTTTTTTACAAAAAAAATGAAGGGGATTTTAGAGAAAAAAGGGTGATTTTATTTTTGGCCACTCAAGTTTTTTTTTAACAAAAAAAGAGGGGATTTTATATCTCCTCAATTATTGGCATGTGCATTCTCAAACAAAAGCTTCCACTGTGTCAATCATGCATTCTTGCTTTTATTTATTTATTTATTTATTTATTTATCATTATTTATTTATCATTGCTTTTAGCTAAAGCTTGATGGGTTTGATCAAAATTGTCCTATTTATATTATTTTTATCACGTAATTAATTTCTTCACCGTACTCTAGATTCTAGATCTGATAAATCAACTTGAAAATTGGCCACACCATCCACTAAAGCTGACAAGGACATTTCTCCAAATCTTATCATCATCACCCAAGATTTTTTAATTCTTAAGCTAATGAGTTCATCCCAAGTGGCTTTAGTGTTCTACATTTGATCAAATTCTCATCATATTTCTCGCCATTACCATAATATTATATATATAATATATATATAGTCAAGTTTATGAAAGATAATTGTCAAGGATAAAAAAAGAAGAAGAAAATATTAGGATGTGGTTGATTATATCATTTTCTTGATCTCGACTAGACAAAATTAATTATTTTAGAGGTAGATTTCATAAGATTTGATTGAGATGACATTTCATAAGATTATATCTCATCAACCTCTTTTTTTATAGTTAAAAAATCATCTTAATTTTTTTAAAAAAATTTATATCTCTTTTTCATAGTAAAAATAGATCTGTATTATAATATTATTATAACAGATTTAATATTTAATCGATGGAAAATTTATACGCGGAACCACCAATTATTATATATTATAATAATTTTGGATAAAATCACTATATATAATAGTAGTGGTGAAACAAGAGGGATAAAAATTTTTTAAAAAAATATTATTTTAATATTTTTAAAAAATTATAGTGATTTTTCATTAAAATAATAATAAAGAGCTCTTCATAAATTTTGAGCTACTCTTGTGTGAATGCTAATAAACTTAAACTTTACAAATTGTATGATAAATTATTTTTTTTATATTGGAATTAAAGTATTAATAAAATACTTAATTATGAGATGCCCCCACACAATCGTTATCTGATAGACTCTTGAGCCTGTGCCTTATCCTCGAGCTACCAATTGCAGATCCACTCGAACGATTCTAGATAATAATACAAATAACAATAATAAAAAAAATATTTTTCTAGCCGCCTTAAAATCTATAAATTCTAAATTCATATATTGATTAAATTATTGAAAATTTTAAAAAGATTCATTCGTATCATTAGGTGACTTCCTTTAATGCATGTATATATAAGATTACTACTAAGAAAGTAAAACACGATAATTGACTAGTTGAACTAGGAAGAAGACTAGTCGTTGCCTTCTCGATTGATATCATGTCGTGCCAATTGTCATTTCTTTCTCAAGTCCATGTAGGTGTCACACCACTTTCATCGTGCCAATCGCCATCTTTTTTTTCAAATGCATGTGAATGACACACCACCTTCATAATTTGTCAAAAAAAAAAAAGACAAGAAAAAAAATATAGAAAAGAAGGTTGGGAATCAATCAATGTTGGATTGTTTTCTAACACAGAGCGTACGCAACTTTTAATTGATTTATCTTCTAGTTAATAAATAAATAAATAAAAGGTAAAAAATTGACTTGAATTGTACCATCTTAGAGCATCCCCAATGGATGCGTTAATGTGGATATTATAGCACCCCTTGATGTTAAACACCAATGTAGAGGAGTGTTATAATATCCTCCACTTGAATGCGTTCAAAGTCTTGAACGTGTTCAAGTGATAGTGCATTTTTTATTTTTTATTTTATTTTTAAATATATTTATTAAACGGTTAGTTTTAATGACTATTAATAGTTAATTTTAATTTTTATTAAAAAATTATAAATTTTAAAATTAAAAATTAAATAAAACAGTTAGTTTTTTAATGACTAATTCAAAATTTCATCTATAATATCTATCAATGTGTACAGAGATATGTCAATAAATGTTAAAGTTAAAAGGAATGTTAATGAAAGAAATATGTTGTTATAATGAGTATGTGACAATGGATTCCATGCTTTTTAATGAGGTGGAGGATGTTATAACGAAGATGAGTTATGGATGCCCTGAGCCCACAATTAACAGCACAAATAAATACTATTGTTTTCAAATTTAAGCGTTATGACTAGCTGAAACAAGGAAAAATAGAGAGGTGAATTAGATGTCATTTTATTGAAAGGACATATTTAAGAAAAAAGATTCATTCGTATCATTAGGTGACTTCCTTTAATGCATGTATAAGACTACTACTATAAGAAAGTAAAGCACGATAATTGACTAGTTGAATTAGGGAGAAGACTAGCTCCTTGGCTTCTCGATCGTTCATGTCGTGCCAATCGTCGTATCTTTTTCGAGTCCATGTGGGTGACACACCACTCTCATCATGCCAATCGCCATCTCTTTTGTCGAGTCTATGTGAGTGACACACCACCTTCATAATTTGTCAAAAAAAAAAAAAAAAATTATAGAAAAGAAGGATGGGAATCAATCAAATTTGGATTGTTTTCAATTGATTCATCTTCTAGTTAATAAATAAATAAAAGGTGAAAAATTGACTTCTTAGCCTCAAACAGTAGACATGAACCCACAATTAATAGCACAAATAAATAATATTATTTTCAAATTTAGGATTATGACTTGTTGAAACAAGGAAAAATAGAGAGGTGAATTAGACGTCATTTTATTGAAAGGACATATTTAAGAAAGAAGGTGGAAATTTTTTGGTTTCTTGGGCCCATTAAATATGATATAAGATATCTTCAGTCCTTATACCGACTCTTTAATTAATTTATTATCATTGTCATTATCAATATTATTATGTATAAGAAAATCTTATTATAGAAGGATCATATTAATTTAGGATAAATATCAAATAAATAAATAAATACAATTCTTAAAATATAAAAATTAGTTAATCAAAGTAGATCAATAATCAATCCCTCCATGGTCCTTAAATGTCTTAATCATATCCTTTTTTATAGAATCTGTCACCTAGCAATCTCATACAATAGGTCCTAGGAAGTAATCAAAAAATTACAATTAACCACTATGAGAAGGACATTGTATCGGGTTCATCGAGATTCGATCCTTGCTCACTTCAATAAATATGCATCGTAGTAATCAACTCAATCATGTCCTGAGGGCACCTTAATCACCTCTTGAAATTGATTTCTGAGAGGTGCGAAGTGCAATCCGTCCCTACAAATACGACAATTCAATTGAGTTAATCTTCCTATATTATGAATCGAAAGTGGACAGTAATTGTCCCAAGATGAGGTATAGTATGAGTTGGTTACGATGCACCAGACTTGTAGAAGAGGAAAAGGATTCGAATCTTAGCGAAATCAGGACAATACTCTCGACGGAAATGTGTTGTGACCAACTGTAATTTTTCGATTTACCTCCGTGAGCAAATCTACAAAAAATCATCTGGAAGTTCGATCACTATTTTAATGACCAGATTATTTGTTAATCATTATTTAGTGACTGAATTATAATTAATGATATATTAAAATACCATATCAATCGTAAAATTAATGACATAGGAGCAGCATACTCCCTTTCTTCTTCTCTGTTTGAAAAGGCGAAACAGCCCAACCAGCAATATATAGGACTTTAATCGTAACGGAAATTAACAAGAATTATTCGAATTCCTCCGCGCGGAACACAGACCTTTTTGAAATCAAATCCCCCGACTGGAATTGGAAACTTATCCCAAATTAGAATGATTACCAATTCTAAATTGAAGAGAAATTAGACAATTCCCACGCTTTTTTAGCAATACATTAAATCAAATAAAATTGAATTTCATCAAATTAAATTGAGTGATCTGACACAACCAGCGATAAACATTAGAAATGATATAATCAAAATCCCACATTAGAAATATATGGAAAAGATCATGAGTTTATAAGACGTAAGATATCTCCATTGGTATCAAGTCTTTTGGGTAGAGTCTAAAAATAAAACCATAAGGATTTAAGCTCAAAGTGGACAATATCATACCATTGTGGAGATATTTTGATTCTATCGGTACTAACAAGCAATATCAAAGTCATGATCTATGTAGAGCTATGTAAGTATCCTCAAGAAAAATGAAAGAAGTAGAGGAGATTTGAACCATGAGGATAATGGTAGGGGGGCTCTCAATAGAAGGAGTTCGGACCCAGACCATAGAGATAATAGTAGGAGGGCTCTCAGTAGAGGGAGTTCGGACCCAAACTATGGGGATAAATGATAGGGGCTCTCGGTAGGGGATTTAAGACTCGAACCATTGTAAAAAAATTTTGATTCTTTCGATACTAACACCTAGTACTTGATGGAAGAACCAATCGAGATTGCTTGGTATGATTCATCTTAACGGAAAGCTCCTTTTTTTACTCATTAAACCCCAATTTAAATGTTCCTATTTTTGTATCCGTAGTCACACTTACCCTTATTGAGGATAGTTCCTAAAATAACTAATTCTAATCTGCATGTTAACATATTTAACTCTTCAGTATACTTTTTCTGGTTGTTTCTTCTAACTTAGATGATACGCCATTGTAACATATTATTGCCCTCCTCATCCCTTATATGTTGAGCCTTAGAACTTCTCCAATTTGTACAGGTGCTTATCTAATTATCTGGCTTTATTATTCTCAATCTGAAAGACTTGGATGTCAACCGAAATTATGCATTTCATATTTTTTTTTCACTGTTGGAGCAATTATACACAATCATCTCACCAAATTAGTACAGAGCTTGCAACAGGACTTTCACAACAAATAAATTAGACAAAATGAATATTCATATTACCATTTAACTGAAGGAAAAGCATCTAGTCAAGACAATTGGGAAAATGCTGTCAAATATACCAGTGCACATGAGAATTTGCTAGGAAGAAAATGACAATCAGCAAAACATACCTTTACTAGCTCACCTTCACAATAGCCATCAAATTCCACTCTACAAAAGAAATGGGAAAGGATAAGTGTAAAAGCTCACAAGAAAACAGAAAGCTAGGGAAATTAGTAGATAGTCCATACGCTTCTACTTGAGCTACCATTTGTGCTTTCTTAACAGTCTCAAACAAATTCTGCATGTTTCCCAGAATACCTGCCTATAATACAAATAAAATGTCAAGTTGAACCAGAGACACTCTTCAAGTTCACAACATATTCACAATGAGATACAAGGAAAATAATATGGAAAGAATAAATGAGAAAGGAAGAGTTAGAAAAGAACAAGCAAGTTTTGATTGAGTTAAAAATATTGCAAATGAGTGGTTGAAACAAGAGAGGATCCACTCCTAATGTCAGAAAGTAAGAATGTAATACAGAAGCTTAGAAACAAGAACTCACTTGCTTAGGTCAAGACTGACCAAGGTTTTCCAGATGGCTGGCCATGCTTGGACTATGAGAAGACCCAGATGGCATGGGATGACATGGCAGGAAATTTAGAACAAAGATATAGCCTGGATCAGCAACAAAAATGAGAGAAGAATTTAATGCCACTTGCTATCTTGAATGAGCAATGATTACATGAGACAAGGAAGATGCCACAGCTAACATTGTTGCAACAGCCAGGATAATTTCCTGGTAGGCAATTAAAGATTATGGTGTACAGGGATTCCAAAATACACATAGCATTACAAGCCATTCAAAAGAAGACAAGGAGAAGGAAGAGCGCAAGCATAGTCCTGTTTGATGTCAGATATCAAGGAGCAATACCAATGCATCCCCTGCTTAACAAAAGCACAAGAATCACTTCTAGATTATCTCCAAAAAGTTGAGGGAAAAGAGGCTTAACCCAACCTCACAAGTGTGAAGAGGAAAGGAAAATCATAACAAGACAGATGTTCACTATCGTGTCCAAGAGGTAAGAAAAACAATAAAAAGACAATAGGTTTTTCACTCTTGTGTCCTGATTTTTTCCTTCAATTCATTAAGCATTTCATTTCTTATTTTCAAAACTTGTATGAGTTAATTTAAGCTGGAGAGCTTAAACTATAATTTGAGTGTAATTAAGCAGTAAATGCATATGTTTGAACGCTTGAAACTTAAAATTAATGGTGGGGCAGACAATATGACAATTGCCTTTTTAAATTCTCAAATACAGCAACATCAACACAACAATCCAGTGAACTTTGACGGTGCATCATCATTTTCATTCTTGTCCTTTTTACCCCCAAATAAACCATATACACGCAGAGGCTTCATTTTTTGTTCTCTTCTGCTAGAAGACCATGATAAACATTGTGCAAAACTTTCATTTGATAGGCAGCCTGAAAAATAGGAAATCATGTTGATATGACCATGAGAACATCAAATCCAGTGCTCAAGGATGTAGAGTATTTCATAGGATGTGTGCCTAAGAAAATTAACAGCACAAGATCAGACTGCCTGTGAAGGCATGCTCTTATACAATTGAATTCATTGAATATACTTGTTGGATTTACTGAAAAGAAAAAGAAAATATGCAAATCTGAAATTAAGACAGAGATTATTTGAAATAAAATTAACTTGAAAAATGCAAGTCTAAAATTGACATAGAGATCAGTCAAAAAACAACAGGTATTGCAACTCATGTCTTTATGAGGTGAAAATGAAGATGTTTCGACCAGATATGCTTATATCATGATCTTCTATCAACAAGCTGAAAGATCAGGTTGCCAAAAGATGAGAATTTAGTTTCCTTCAGTTTCTCTAGTGTATATGATTAACAGTGAGTTTGGGAAATTTGCCATACTTTAAATATATATATATATATATAAACTATGATTAACAGTGAGTATGGGAAATTTGCCCTACATTAGAAAAAAACTATAGTATAATCCATCAGATTGTTACTGCATCAGCTAAATGAATGATGCTATTTGCCCCACTGTTTTTTACAGGAAAAAGTTAATGCCCATGTATAATCTATCATACCTTACAAGGCAGCACATACAATCATCTATGATGCTAGAAATAGGAATGCAATCCATCAGAACTCCATTACACCGTCACACAGAAAACTAGGCTTCGCTGAGAATTTAGTTTCATTCAGCATCCCTGGTTTAGGTTATTGTGCATGCTACTTGTTCAACTGGTTTTTCTACACAAAAACAACAAAGATGCACTGTTCCCTCACAAATATTTCACTTGTTCAATTAGTTCTTATAAATAAAAATAACAAAGAGTCAATGTTCCCTCAAAAAATATTTAACTAATCAAATTGCTGAGCAAAATGGTTCCATCACCAATTCTGATTGCCTCTAAAAATAATAATAATTCAGCTTTGATTTCTCACATCAAATTTGGTCATTTCTGGGAAAAACAACTGGGAAATTCATGAAGCATGCCAAGGTGAAGCAGACCTGAGTAGGGTCTGAAATATGTTGGGGAAAAAACCACATCTTGTCCTCATTGCAACAATCTTAAGGAAATATATGCAAGAAATTCTAGACGCACAATAAGAAATCACATCCGGAGGGAAAATCAACCATAAAAGGCATAAAGATGCGAAAAAGATAACTAAAATGACCCAGAAAAACAAGAAAAAATAAAAATAAAAAGTCAAAATTTAGCACACCAATTTTCCATAGTTGCAATAAATTATTAGATGGTTTTGGTCTAAAGTCCAAACCTATCAAACAAGCGAATACCCAAAAACTTGAAATCATACAATAAGCAAATAGGATCGAAAACATCAAGGGGGCGAATCACAGAATCCAAATTAAGAAACCAGAAAAAGCTAACACCTTTACTCACGTGAGGATTTCTGCAAAGGTGGCGTCAGCGCACTCAACAAATGGCCACCGACTGCACTCCTGGAAGCCATTGGAGAGTAAGAAGCAGCCCTGAAAGAGTGAAGAGAGAAAGCGAGACGGAGGAGGGTGAAGGAAGCGACGAGGATGTAATCGCCATGGATGACGAGACGGCGACGCACCGGAGTCCCAGTGCGACTTTAACGGGGCGTCGACTTTAAATAGACCGGGCCGGACCGGGTCCCGGACCAAACTAGAGCCGACCTAAAAATATTAATAATTTTTATATAGAGAATTGAAAAATAAATAAAAATATTTTCCTTTCATTACATCCATAAAAAGAAAATTTATCAAACTTTTTCTGTAAATTTTTTTCTATAATTTGGATTTATAAAATATCTATTCAAATAACAGGCAGCTTACAATTTAAACAACCACAATCTGAAAATAAACACTGCAATAGTATCTTGAAATCAACAGCAAAAACAATTACTTCTGCATTGTCTTTCCAAAACAAAAATATACCACTTAATTCCTTATCAGTTATCATCATCGATCTCAGTTAGCTAATCCTAAGAACACTTGTGTTATCAGCACAGATTTTTCAACTCAATCCATCAAACAATCTACAAAAGGAATGACAAAAACATCATTCCAGAGTTCTAAAAAGTGCCATGTATAAGATCAAGTGTCTGTGTCTAGCCTTCCTTTAGACAAATATTTCCATCAAGCATAAATTAAATCAGTCAAGGGCACAGATTTTTCGCCCTTTATGCGATAGAAGAATAACCTACACCCGCAAAGCTAACTGATCTTGCCATGTAATCTTTCTGTTCGCCACCTTGTTTGATGGTTCATGGACAACTTCTCGACAGATCGAAAGGTTAAGATCGTTAGCAGCAGTATTGCTTTCCGCTAAGCTCTTCCTCAGTTTATCAGCCTTTGCGGGCTCTGTGTTGAAGCTTAACGGGTACTCGTCCGTATCCTCACCGACCTATATACCACGAGAACACCCATTGTCAGTAACTCATTCGATCATGCAGTATGAGATTGCAGTAGTTACCGGAGACAAGACCCGGTTCAAGTCAATCACTGAGGTGCTTGGACCAGCAAAATCTCTCAGTTTTACTCTTTGCTCTTTAGCAGGGAGCTGAGAAAATGCATTAGCATTTGAAGGTTGACAAATGGACTGACTCTGTGGTTTCTTTTTCAGCTTCAATTGTATGGTTCCAGATGGATTCTGCATTAGGCTTTTGTATCTCTTTTGCAAGAATCTATAGCATTGAAAATCAAGGAGAAGATTATCGAAATAGTAAACATTCTAAGATTGTTTTGATTTACAATTACAGTTTTATTTCCTTAACTCTTATACCTTCTCAACCATTCTAAAGAGAACTAGAAAGTACAAAATAAGAACAACATAATGTATAGTTAAATTATATGTCTTCCTTCTACCTAAACAAAAGTACACATATTCCTTAGATTTTGAGAGTTCTTCGAGAGGAGTATATAGGGAATTCTATATGGAAGAAAAAACTATGATGAAGGGGGGCCCTTTAAGCGTAGAGCCATGAGATCCGGCGTGTTTGTGAATGCCCCAGGGCATACGGCTATTAAGGGGGAGGCCACCTTCATTGTAGTTTTTTCTCACCATTCGGAATAACCCTAAAGACCTCTCAAAATCAAACCACACTTCAATGCACATATGGTTTTTCAATTATTTGTGTTTATCAAGTTTTATTAATAAAATTGTCATGGCCATAAAACTAAAGATTGCAAATGGTAATTGTAGAATTAATGAAACAACCTCAGGGCTCAAGTTCTACAGATAATTTCTTTCCCCTATGTAAAGAACTAGAATATATAGATACTAACTTCACTTCAGCAAGAAGTTTAAGTTTCTTCTGATTAGCCGTCTGCAGTTTCATCCTCTTTGCTTCAGTTTCCTGTCACAGATTGCTGTGTAAGAGATTCTTAAAGAAACAAATTGCTATCTATGGCATGAGTGCGTTTACAAGATTAACAGTGTTCATGAAATTAATAGTGATGTTTGAGATGCCTAAATTAATACAAGAACTGAAAAAAACACCAAACTCATAGTTCTTGATGAATCTAGAACAGAGATCCAAGGAGGCAAATTGTTATAGGGGAACAACAAAATCCGATATCCAGAACCATTAGGTCGATATATATCGAATAAAAATGTCAATAAGTGACATGTAGCACACCAATCATCATCTCGTTAGCAGGATGCTGGAAAATTAGGGTTCTTACTTCTTAGAAGAAAGTCAGGTCTCGAATTCTTAGATTGGAAATTCTAGCATCTAAAACACAATAAAATTTCCAGATCAAGATCCGAGGAGCGAAAGGAAGGGGAATCTCTCACCTTAACCAGATCTCCATAATCCTGCAGGAGACTCTGATGCCTGAACTTTGCCTTGGCTTCCTCGCTCAATTTCTTGCCTTTCCACATCGCAGCGGCGCCAAAATCTCAACTTTGGAGGCGGAAGCGGAGCGAAACCCTAGCAGGCAGGCAGCAGATGGGAAAAGGTTCCTCCTTTGCAAGGAGCGACGGAGAAGCAGAAGCAGATGTGGGGTTTCCTCCTCCCTCAGTTTTCTGCGGTCTGACCATGACCGAAAGGCCCAAATAAATTGCGCACAGCAACAGGAGGAGGGCTGGCAATTTCCTGCTCGGTGGAGATGGATGGAGGGTTTTCTGGGCCTCAGAGGGGCAAATCTGGCAAGCTCGGAGCAGTAGTCTTGTGTGAGAGAGAAAGAGAGAGGTTTGGTTGGGTGAATGGTGATGCATATCTGAGGACACTCACTTCTCCTCCTCCTATTTCTCCCTTTTTTTGATTTCTCACCACCTCGTCTTACTGATGCTCCTTTTCTTTTGGCCTCGGTCTCGGTCTCGCCTTGGTTTTCCTCCACCCCTACCCACCTCATATGACTCGCTCCTGGTCCAGATGGGCCATCATCAGGAACAAAGACATGGATGGAATGGACTTGTTCTCGGAGGGTGGAGATTCTTTTTGGTTTTCTTCTTTGGCATGGTTGACAGGGAAGGAAGGAAGAAGGGTGGATGGAGAAGGGATGAATGAGCGGTGTCTGTGCTGCGATGTTGCAGCAGCTGTTGGCTGCTGCCTACCTGCCTGCTCTGCTGCCGCAGCTGCTGCCGCCTGCAATTGTACATCGTCATCACCATTTGCGGTGGAGATGATGGAATATAATATCATTTTCCCCCACATTGAATGACAAAACTTACACTCTAATCCTGCATTTTCCCCCAATTCTATTCCCCCCCCCCCCCCCCCCCCCCCCTAGAATTTAAAATTTTATATCTAGACAGAGAAATTTGATATCCTGTGCGATTCATGCGCGACGCCTCTGGCCCACACCGCCGCTGCCACCGCCCCACCCCGTCCAACTACCGCCTGCGCCACCTCGGGCGCGATCAACACGCCACTCACCGGCGCTCCTTCCGGTGGTGGATTCCGACCAACTAGTGATCGAAATTCGACAAATTTATCGGAAACACGACCCGTGCCCGCTCACCGCCACTGCTCGATCAAATCGCAATAGGATTTCAGCCAAATCACGGTCGAAGACCAACCGAGGAAGGACTGGCATCGCACGGTAATCCTTCCTCGGCCGGTCTTCG
Organism: Curcuma longa; assembly: GCF_044706935.1. Lineage (NCBI taxonomy): Eukaryota > Viridiplantae > Streptophyta > Magnoliopsida > Zingiberales > Zingiberaceae > Curcuma > Curcuma longa. The sequence continues at coordinate 9,164,779 of NC_133865.1, read as the reverse complement.
ACTGTGATTTGGTCGAAATATGATCGTGATTTGATCGGAATCCGATCGCGATTTGATTAGAATCTGGTGCCAAACACTACCGACTGTGTTCCGGATGAAATTCATCGGATTCCGACCACTATTCGGCTAGAAATCCGTCATCGGACGGAGCGCCGGCAAGTGGCGCATCAATCGCGTCCGAAGCAGCGACTGGCAGTGGTCGGACAGCGCAACGAGGGCGGTGACAGTGATGATGGATCAAAAGTGTCGCGCACGGGTCGCACGGGATACATTGCGCCAGATATCAGTTCTCTCAAGACAGATATTTCTTCCGTAATATTTTACTCTACAGGGGCAAAATGAAAAATAAGCAAAGTACGAGAGGTATAGTAAGAGTTTCTCCTCCGTCTCTCGGATTCCTTTCGGCCGTGTGAATTCACCAAAATGCCCCTCCTTTATTGTCTCTGTTTCGAGTCGCTGTCCGTCCGCAATAAATGCTTTGGCTTTTTTCTTCTTCCACCTCAAGCTCCGTCTCCATGTCCCTACCTTCTTTTCCTGTTCTTTCTCTCGCTTTCTTGCCCTGGCCATTGGCGAAACCTTCCTTCCAGTTCCACCCCTCTGCTGCTGCTGCTGCTGCTGCTTGTGGATCAAGCCTGGCATTTTGTGTTCGCCTCTGGGAATTGCAGTTGCCTTCGGCAATCTGCACAGGGAGACATAAAGATGAAAGGGACAAGAGCAGGCTGCAAATTATCACTTTACCTTTGCGTTAGAAAGAAAGGGAATTTTGCCGTTCAACAGTAAAAAAAAAACAGAGGAGTTTTGCGTTGAGGTTGGTTTGTTCACTGCACAGGGCTCTGCGTTGATGGATATCGGAGACGACTTGAGGCCCAACTTGAGCCACGACTTATGCGGACCCTATATAAGGCCCAAATAAAGCCCAAATAAATGCCATCTTCGCAAGCCCTAATCGTCCTTCGGGCCGCGCCATGAGCCTGCAGAGGCAGGCGAACAAGTCGAGAAGGAGGAGAAGTCGGAGAAGCTCAAGGCGAAGAAGGCGATCGAGAAGGGGAACATGGACGGCGCCCGGATCTACGCGGAGAATGCCATCCGCAAGCGCACCGAGCAGATGAATTGCCTCCGCCTCGGATCCCAGCTTGACGCCGAGGTCGCACGGCTCGATACGCAGGCCAAGATGCAGGCCATCGGGAAGTCGATGGGATCGATCGTCAAGGCGCTCGACTCCTCCCTTGCCTCCGGAAACCTGCAGAAGATGTCCGAGACCATGGACCAGTTCGAGCGCCAGTTCGTCAACATGGAGGTCGAGGCTGAGTTCATGGAGGGCGCCATGGCCGGGTCTACCAGTCTCTCCACTCCCGAGTCCGAGGTCAACAGCCTCATGCAGCAGGTTGCTGATGACTACGGGCTTGAGGTTTCCGTAGGTCTCCCTCAAGCTGCATCGCATGCCATCCCTTCTGCCAAGGAGAAGGAGCCGGTGGATGAGGATGATCTTTCGAGGCGCTTGACTGAACTGAAGGAGAGGGGTTAGCTCCTCTCAAGGTGACTCTTTGGTTTTGTATAATTTATCTTTCTCCTGATTTGTCAACGAAAGTCAAAACAAGGGATCTATATTGAAGAATGAACATTGTTTCCCAATGCTTGCTATACTATATATTTTTGTTCAATCGACCATTTTATAATTAGTGTAAGATTACAATAAATGATTGCTATTTTGCTGTTAATGCTCAGTTCTATAGAACCTGTATCTGGAGGTTGAAAGAAAGAGTAGAGTCAGTTACCTTAAGCGAGCTTTACTTTTGGCAAGTGTGGAGTTTGTTTCGAGTAAGAGTTTTCCCTCCATTCTGAATTCATGAAATAGGAAGTCAAATGCTCCCAAAAAATTGGTATAAACTCAAGGGTAGATAATATGAATATTAAAGAGACATCACGACAGAATGCCATCAAAGAGAATCTAAATCCTTTTGTTTATTCTCAGAGGACTGATGATTCTTTGTGTTCAAATGCAATAGGATTTTTGCCATGCAGAATACACTTCCTCTCTTGGCAATGTTGATAATTAATAGTTGTATAGCCTTGACCTATCCAGAAAAGAGTGAAAACTTTAGTAGGGCATGTTAACAAACAACTATGCGCAAATGAGCAGCGAATCAATACCTGTGACTCATGTTCTGGAATCTGCATTCCTTGTGTGGTTCGCTCATATGATCAATTAGGAGATATTTGTTATGTTGTTTCCGTTTGAGTATGATCCATGTGTACTTCTTGATTATTATGGGTGTTGCTGCCTTCCATAGATGATGAAATAGTTGCTGATACACTAACAGAGTTAAGCTAAATTGCAGCGAGAATGCTACAAAGCCACTGAAAATGTAGCTCATGCTAGTCTTTCCTTTTGCTATCCATGAAATTGTATTGAAATCCATTCAATTGAAGAGCTGTTTTAGTTGAGTTATCATCTAGATCATCAAGTCATGTTTTCCCAATCCTTGGGGCCAGCTACAGGAATCTTATTCCTCCATTGGCGTCATGCCAGCTATATTGTTGTTTACATTCAAATTAATCAAATACTCCCTTACACAGTTCATTTCAATTCATTCGACTCTTTTAATTAGCCTTTGAACATGGTTATCTCAGTCAATCTATTTTTTCACATTTAATTTATGCAAATATGATACTTAGCTGCCTATATAGAGCAACGTATCGTGACTTCCCTTGCAACCTGTATCGAATTCTATGATAATTGAAGGCTGATGTAGATGAGTTGGTCCTTAGTTGTGTAGCAAGTTGCATATTGTAACAGAAGTACTTTGAAAATAAATTCATATTTTACATTTTTTATAAAGATGCATTAAAAAATTTTCCTCCATTCTCCTGCATTTTTTTTTCTTTTTTAATTCTTAAAATTTTGTTGAATTATTCAATTAATTGTAGGTTGATCTTCAAGATTCTTTGAAACTTTACTAGGAATTATCATATCAACGAATGCTTTACCTACATTTACTTAGTGACATACTACTAATAGTTAATTAAACCATTATCATTTGATAACCTATTGATCTGAAATATCTCCATTGTTGCTGGCGTCACACTCACTTTGCCCTTGCCCACCTCACTGCCAAATTTTGCTGATGTTTGCGCAAAAACAACTTTATTGTGTTGCCTAATGCATGACAGCTCAATTTGCAAAGTTTTTCACTGTATATGATTGTTGCCTGTAGGGTGTGTAGCTTGAGGTAGAAGTTTGCGCAGGAGAGGAGTTTGCATAGAAGCGTTTCATGAATGAGTGTGATACTCTGGAGAGGAGTTTGCCTGGGAGAGGAGCTTGTGGTTTTTAGAGAAATTTCAGGGCAATTATTATTATTTTTAATATTTTGAGTGTGTTTTGTTTTTTTTCATTTTTCCTTGGCATATACTTGATTTTGCAGCGCATGGTATTAAACAGTTATCCAGATGGTGCACATCTAATAGCACCAACCTACCTGGGTGTGGTGGTGCTCAGACCGCACCTACTCTTGCCCAGACACACACACAAGCAATCACTCAAGCGACCTTTAAAATTATTGGCCTGAATAGAAAGAGAGTAAACAAGGGAGCAATAGCTTGTAGGGCATTGATATTTCAACATCAATACTTGCAGTGGACACTTGACACCTCTATTTGTATAATTATTTTTGGTAATAATCTTAGATACGTAGGACACTTATTAGATACTTGTGCCAAAGTTCTAGTAACATATTTAATGAGTGGGTCAAGATGTCATTCAAGTGACTATTGAAAGGCAAAATAAATTGGATCTGGGCTTGTTCTTTAGTGAGTACAGAAATATAAAATCTCGTGACTTTTCTCTGGCTATACAGATTTCTATTCTATTTTTAGTTGTGTTCTTCAGATGAATTCTTCTACAAACTGCTCTTCTGCTAGTTTATTGAAAAGATTGCAAACAGGCCCCTTGAAAATTTTCCTTAACTCCGAGCTAATCCTTTTCACTAACAACAAACCAATCTATTAAATTATGCTTACCCTCGGAGGTGCTTCATGTCACAATGGTTACAGATAAAGCATTTAGTTTTAGTATGAAAATAATGATGTATTTGTCAAAGATGTGTTAGTTAGCACAAATTTCAAGCTCCTTTTGTCGCTCTGATGCAGATATGTCAATTCAGTTTTCATATTACTCGCTCTACAAATTCTGGTTAAGTTCCATCTCGACTCTGGCATGTGAGGAAATTACATGTAGATACCATGTAGTAATTTGTTTCCACTATCCGCCTGGAAATGTAAGCCATCTTCGTTTTTATTGTTAGATAAAGTATTCTACTTTTATGGGCAATGCATATTCTTTGCTATAAATTGGTAAAGTGATTATTATTTCCATAGTTTTCATGAGCTTTGTCTGTCTGATTTGCGAGACACTTTATTGATTGCTTTTTCTTTCATTTTAGGTGTTGGAAAAATCTTGCTGAAAGCACTGTAAGTGCACCGATCATTCGTCTATGTTATTATTCTTGGTGTCTGCCAATAATGCTTCATAGCCGTGTGGCATACATGTGTAACATATCGATTATCAACTCCATTACATAGTTGAACTCGGAAAAAAAAATCAAACATCCTGTTTTCATATCTTATGATGACTCTATAATACACTGGTTGAAGCCTTGGTGCTTTCTCCAGACCAACTTGACAACACTTGAGATTCATTCTATTCGAACAATGGTGAAGTACTTTTGTTACTTGCTGCACGAATAAGTAGGATAGCGAATGAGTTTGATCTGTGGTTTAGAGGATGACTGTAAAAACTTGCTCTTTTGAGTTCCTCATATGCCCCTTTTAGATGTTGGTTGAGGTTTGTTTTTATGGCCTTAAATTTAAATAAGTGTTAAATCAAGTTAAATTGTGAGGTTGGCTGGTGATGTAATTTATGTCCTAATGGTTGATCCAACCACCATCCATGACTTGACGGCACCAACTTGTGTTGATCTCACCACCATTAATTGGTTATATGTCCATTAGGAAGCCAACAAATGTGAACAATTAACTTTTGCAGGGAGACAAGGATTAAATAAAGAGAAATTGTCTAATTATCTTTATCACCTTTTGATAAAGGGCTCTAATTTGACTACCAATAGTCATTCCTGTCCCTCAAATAATTGGATCAAAAAGAAGCCTTTTAAGATTATAATCGTTTTGGCTTCTTAGAATCTATTTGTAGAATTTTTTTTATCACTTTTTAAAATATTTTTTGTCAATATCTTTTAGAAAATATTAATTTTTTTGCTTTTGTCTTGTTGTGGGGTCGTAACACATTATGGATATAAGATTTATGACTAATTCCTAATTATTTTGATTGAATCAATTGTATATGTTAGAAGTATGTCTAAATTTTCTTTGGGCAAAAATCAAAAGGCACCTTTTTATTTCTAAATCATAAAAGGGGTGTCTTTGTTTGATTTGTTTTATTAACAGGATATTAGACTTCACTATTCTACCTTGTACATTTAATCAAATGTCTTTCAGTATTGTTTTGTATTATTATCTTTCATTTAATTTTCAACGGTTATGATTTCGTAGTTGTTATAATTGTTATAGTTATGATAAGAGGATTGGTATCATTTTATAAAGGGGTTGATAGGGTGGAGTGTTTTTTTTTTTTTGATAAAAAAAGTTAAAATGGATGGCTATTTGTTGATTTGAAAATAAATTATCGTCGTTTTTATTTTAACCTATTTTCTTTTGCAGGAGAAGAGTATTCAAGGGGGCGCGGATTGCGCTGGGTGTCTGCCATTTCCTCCCGACAACAGTTCGTCATTCGCGGCTCACTTCGTCTCCTCACTAAATTCTTCATGCATTTCCATGCACGTCACTTAATTTACGGACACAGTTAGTCCCATAATATCTTCATCAGCAATCTGCCAATATGATTTCGACACAGAAGAAATTAATGCTCACTCATATACCCCATGGATCGGCCTCAAAAGGCATTCAGCTTTTAATGATCTCCAATGTGAATTGTACTCTCTGTTCTGCAACAGTTGAACCAGAAGAGAGAAAAAAGAAAAAGAAAAAGAAAGAAAGAAAAAGTTGAGGTTTGCATAGCTTCTTCTTTGGTTTGGCCCTCTATATATTCCTTTCTCCTCTCCTCAATTCCCATCCAATCTTCTCCTGTGTGTTCACTTGTCGTGTGAATATGGCTCTCTCTGTTGTCTTCCACAGCTTTCTTGAACTGCATGCTTGCAGATAATACGTTTTATGAGTCCGGTTGCAGTTCAATGAAGCTGTGGGAAATCACAGAGATGGTCGAGCAGTTTTCCTCCCCAGAATACTTCACAGTTCTCTTGCCGAATTAGCAAGAGGAGTTCTGGATTCAGTTGTTTCCTCTTCTACTTCTTAAAGCTGAAAATTGTTCAGATAGTAATTCCAATTGATTTGTTTTCTATAAAACAATTTCCCTCGTCATGATGATTTTTTTTTTCTTCTATGGTGATAAAGCTTAATTATGTGATGATGTTCTTTTGCGTTCAGTTTGTGAAGAAGAAACTAAGTCTGAGAACACAGTATCATCTTCAGTTGAGAGAAGTTCTTGTGAAATAATTTTATTTTTATCAGACATCTTCATCTGAATAGCACTGATTTTTTTTTTTTGAATTTTTATATAATAATAATAATGTAAGCCGAGAAATAAATTGAATAATTTTGACATCTGTAGGTTTAATAGAAAGGATGGGCTTGATCTTATTGGGCCGGTCAATTATTTGGTAGAATTAAGGACGATGGCCCATTTAAAAAATGTGGCTTGTGAATTATTATTCATTATTATTAGTATTTTCGTGTCCTCCAAGAAAGATATATATATACTTTTTCTTGGGGAAGACGGTTCTCAAAATATATATTATTTTATTATTTTTAGAAACTAAAAAGCCGAATGATTTGAAAGCATTTAACGTCGTGGCTTTCTGGTAATAAAAGGCGTTGCCGATGCATCCTAATCCATCGCCACTCGCAAGAGAGGATTCGCCCTCTTCTCTATCGTCTCCTAGGGTTTCCCTTTCCGCCTTCCTCGATCTCACGGCTACCGGATCCCAAATCGAAGGATTTGTCTCGTCCAGTATGCGGCCGGCCACCGACGAGAGAAGCCAGCAACAGCAGCATCAGCATCAGCAGCAGCATCGCAACGACCGGAGGCCTCGCCCACATCACCGACCTCCCTATGCCTCCGGTGATCGCCAGGAATGGGTTCCCCGCGGGTCCGCCTCCGCTTCTATCCTTCCTACGCCGCCGCCGCCGCCTGCGGTCTTGGAACCCGCCCACCGACATTGGCACCGCCAGCCCCGGCCGTCTCCACCGGCTTATGCGGCGGCGACGCCGACGTCGGAATACGGGTCGGACCTCTCCGTGCCGCAGTTGGTGCAGGAGATTCAAGACAAGCTAGCTAACGGGACGGTGGAGTGCATGATTTGCTATGACATGGTGCGGCGATCGGCTGCGATCTGGTCGTGCTCCAGCTGCTACTCGATCTTCCACCTTCACTGCATCCGCAAGTGGGCCCGTTCGCCTACGTCCTCTGATGTCCCGTCCGCCGGCGGTGGGGATGGCGGCGGCAGCGCGGGATGGCGGTGCCCTGGGTGCCAATCAGTGCAATCCATTTCTGCCAAGGAGCTCTCTTATACTTGCTTCTGTGGTAGCCGACGGGATCCTTCGAATGATCTTTACCTCACTCCCCACTCCTGTGGAGAACCCTGCAGAAAATCACTTGATCGGATTGCGCCCAATACCTTGGCGTCGGATGGTGATGGTGGTTACCGTTGCCCCCATGTCTGCGTCCTCCAGTGCCACCCTGGGCCTTGCCCACCGTGCAAGGCCTTTGCTCCAGACCGGTCTTGCCCATGTGGCAAGACGATGATTGTTCGACGGTGCTCTGATCAAAAGAGTCCCTTCTCGTGCGGGCAGCAGTGCAATCGTTTCCTTTCTTGCGGACGCCACCGCTGTGAATTGATTTGCCACACTGGTCCGTGTAGCCACTGCCGAGTACTTGTTACTACTGTTTGCTTTTGTAAGAAGAAGACTGAGGTTGTTCTTTGTGGCGATATGGCGGTGAAGGGAAACGTAGAAGGCATTCAAGATGGGGTCTTCTCGTGCAATTCTGTCTGTGGTCATGTTCTTTCATGTGGGAACCATTTCTGCCGAGAGAAATGCCATCCTGGGTCTTGTGGAGAGTGCGAGTTGCAACCAGATAGGATAAAAAGTTGCCACTGTGGAAAGAACAAACTGGAATATGAAAGGAAGAGTTGCCTGGATCCGATTCCAACTTGTTCTGAAACTTGTGAAAGAGTTCTTCCTTGCGGAATTCATAGGTGCAAGGAGACCTGCCATGAGGGAGATTGCCCGCCTTGTTTGGTACTGGTTGACCAGAAATGTCGATGCCTCTCTTCAAGCAGAAAAGTGGAATGCTACAAGGCCTCTGAAGAAAGCAAAACTTTTCTTTGTGACAAGTCCTGTGGTAAGAAAAAGAACTGTGGCAGGCACCGGTGCACTGAACGTTGCTGTCCTCTCTCTAAAACTGCTGGAGCGATTTCGGACAGTGATTGGGATCCTCATTTGTGCTCCATGCCTTGTGGAAAGAAGCTCAGATGTGGGCAACACTCTTGCCAACTACTTTGCCACAGTGGTTACTGCCCACCTTGTCTTGATACCATATTCACAGATTTGACATGTGCCTGCGGAAAGACATCAATTCCACCGCCACTTCCTTGTGGTACTCCAAGACCGTCCTGCTCCCACCCTTGCTTGGAACCCCAACCATGTGGTCACCCGGCTTCCCACACTTGCCATTTCGGAGATTGCCCACCATGCTCTGTACCAGTTGTGAAGGAATGCAGTGGAGGCCATGTATTGTTAAGGAATATACCTTGTGGATCCAAGGATATCAGGTGCAATCAACTCTGTGGTAAGACTCGACAATGCGGGATACATGCCTGTTCTAGGACTTGCCATCCTCTTCCATGTGATGCTTCTTCTGCTTCAGCATCTGCATCTGATGTGAGTGTGAAGTTTTCATGTGGACAGGTCTGCGGTGCGCCAAGGAGGGATTGCAAGCACACTTGTAGTGCACCATGTCATCCCTCAGAGACCTGCCCTGAGCTTAGGTGTGGAGTGCTTGTCATGATAACTTGTTCTTGTGGTCGAATTACTGCAAGTGTACCTTGCGGTGCTGGAGGAACCACCAATGAGTTTCACGTTGATACTGTATTAGAAGCATCCATTCTTCAGAGGCTTCCAACTTCATTGCTTCCCGTGGAAGCCAATGGAAAGAAGGTCTCTCTCGGGCAGAGGAAACTCTCTTGTGATGAAGAGTGTGCTAAGCTGGAGAGAAAACGTGTCCTTGCAGATGCATTCGACATAACCCCTCCCAATTTGGATGCTTTGCATTTTGGTGAAAACTTAGCATCATCTGATCTTCTTGCTGATCTCTTTAGGAGGGAACCTAAATGGGTTTTGTCTGTGGAGGATAGGTTTAAGTTCTTGGTGCTTGGAAAGACAAAAGGAGGTGGCATCAAAGTACATGTCTTTTGTCCTATGCCGACAGAAAAGAGGGATGCAGTATGGCACTTAGCAGAAAGATGGAAACTTACAGTCCAAACTGCAGGTTGGGAGCCAAAGCGATTCCTAGTGGTTCATGTTACCCCCAAGTCAAGACCTCCAGCTCGTATATTGGGCTCGAAGCCAGGAGTACCGCTAGCTGCTCCACATCCTCCACCATTCGATCCTATAGTCGATATGGATCCTCGACATGTTGTTTCAATGCTAGACTTGCCTCGTGATGCAGATATCAGCGCCTTGGTGCTAAGATTTGGAGGGGAATGTGAACTGGTATGGTTAAACGACAAGAACGCTTTAGCAATTTTTAGTGACCCAGCAAGGGCTGCCACAGCTTTGAGGAGGTTAGATCATGGATCAGTATACCAGGGAGCAGTGATAGTTTCAAGTTCTGCTGTGAGTAATGCATGGGGAACAAGGCCTAAAGAGGATGGAGTTTCCTCAAAGGTTAGCAATCCATGGAATAAGGTTGTTGCCTCTGAATCAGATTCTTGGGGAGGGGATTGGTCTTCTTCTAGTGTTAGTGCTGTAGCACCTGCTTGGAGGCCAGTAGAGGCTGCACCAATCTCGGCATCAACAAATCCATGGAATGTTCTTGATTCTGATGCAACTATGAATTCATTGTCTACTGAATCATCAGATCATCCTTTTGATTCCAGTGGTGAAGGTAGCTCCACTGTGAAACCTGAGACAGGTGGTGATGTGATCTCCGTGAGTCAGGGTGTTGCTGCTGGTGAGACAGAGATAAAAGAGGTGGACGACTGGGAAGAAGCTTATGCATGAAGCCTGTTTTGGCTTGTCTGAGTTGCTTCCCTTTGAATGTTGTTTTGCTTTTGCTGCCAATTTGTGTAAATCAATTATGTCTATGAGAAATTTATACTCGTTGAAGCAGACTCATTGTTGCTCATCTTATTTTTGTTGTTTCTGGCAAATAGTATACAGAATACTACTTGAGCAAATTTCCCTTTTTTTCCGGGGGCATTCTTACTGCTCTCAATTTAGTGCAAATATTAATTTGTTCGCTGACCAACATATTGATCAGGACCCAGCTGATTATATCAGGTATTCTCTTAAACACTAATTGGTCAGTTGGTAGAGTGAAGGAGCGTCTTGTGCAAGTTCAGTTCTTGTGGAAACCACGGGAGAACTACAGGTGATCCTTTAACTTGTGTGAGAAAATCATCAAAGACAATGCAAATATCTTCTAGGATGAACTAAATTGTTAATCGAAACAATTTCAATATTTTCTCAATGTATTGGAATTTTGTCAGTGAATCTAAACAGATGACTGTTGGCTCTTTATTGCATGGTTGAGCATTGAGTGACTGCATGCTATTTCAGGTTGAATTGTTCTTTTCTCATTCCACCTTTTTTTGTGTAAACAGCATTAATATGTTTTCAGTTTTATACCAGAAAATTCAGTTGTAGCATCTATATGCTTTGAACCTTCCTCTAATTTCTCACGGTTTATCTAAAAATTTATATTTCTTTGCTGGTCTTAAACATGTTACTAAAACTTTAGGTTGTGCCAAAGTCAGGAGCTGTACGTGCTCATTGTTATGAACTTTGGACTTCTTACATTGCTTCAGATCATGTGTGAACTCTATCTATGGCATTCTGGAGGTAAGCTGATTTGCAAGTAAAATGAATTTAGACTAGTCTTTCTATGCATGCGATCTTTGTGTTTCTTCTTGAATGATCAATGCGTGTATTTTTTGGATGATCTTTGTGCACACAGAAGAATGTTAATTTTGATTCCTTTTGTATTAGCATTTAAAATCGGTAATGCATACCTAACAATGCACATGAATCTCCATCTGCATAAATTTCATCCAAATAATTAAATGGTGATTGTTTTGGAAAGCATTCACATAAGTTGGGTCTTGCATAAGGAGTATGCATGCTAAACCAATCTATGGTGCTAAAATTAAGTGATGTCCAAGTTAATGTTGATTTGATAAATCAATTTTGCCAAATTAATATTCAAGAGGGTATTATGCTTTACTTTTTAATTGTTTAGGTTAATTGATTTGGTATATTATATAATAGATGTAAACTTATATATCAGATGGAAACTCACATGTTTTCTTGGCAGAAGGTATTATATGCTGGCAATTAACTAATGTCGCTTCAAAAGAAGGTACGTATTGAATATGCACCAAATATGTTAAACTGTGGATTCAAGGCAGACCTGTAAGTAATTTGATATTGCCCATCAAATCATCATAACCAAGTCCATTTAACTATGTATAGGTTCTGAAAAATACAAATCATTATTGTGTGGGAGCTTGTGTATATTTATATATATAGCAAATTGCAATGATCACATATGGAGGGAGATTTATATTTACATAAAAAGCAATGTAGTTGTACGATACATTAATAAATACTTAAACAAGTAGAAAGTAACTTTGTTGGCCAACATTGTGCATAAATAGTTAATGAGATTTACTGGGAAGGAAGTTTACCAAGTATAATAGTCTGCATTTTTCATCTCTTATTAGAGGAGTGTGAACTGACATTCTATTTGAATTTGGATATAGGTCAAATATCCAATGCTTTTATATAGTTTGATCCATTTACAAGCTTATAATATTCTAATAATATACGTGTCAAAAATTGGAACCTTTCAACTTGAAAATTTCATGTTCTCCTCTGGAGGAATCATTTACATTTGTCATCTTTACTGTTATAATCAGCTCTCCCCAGCCAGTTAATTGTGCAAGACTTGCTGTTGGTTTTTAGGTTCTACTAGCCCAAGAATTCAACATGCTTTCTTTACAACAATCTACATAGCTCACACAAAAATATAAAAATAAAAACGAAAATAATTTACACGGTTCCTATAGGTTCCTCCTCAATCGGTTCAAATTGAATCCAACAAGATAAAATGGCAATTTTCTTGTAATGAAGCCCCATTATTGAGATTCATGTACATTTATATTCGAAAGAACAATGATCCAGTTGTAAACACCTAAAAGCTCCATAAATTATTTTCAATAAGCAGATTCCTCTTTTTCATATGTGGTCATTGTTTTCAGAACAGGATTAAATCAGCTGGTTCAGCCTGTTAGTTTGTGAACCAAAAGGTAATTTGGAGGTGCATAAAACAGAAGATAACAAAAAAAAGGTAAAAGAAATAGGATACTGGTAAAGAGCAATGGGGTTTCTCCCCAAATTTTTGATAAGTTAAATGAGTTTTTTTTAAATATATTTGTTAATGATTTAATAAGATCTTTATTCGTGATTTATATTGATTGCTTCTTGTAAAACGAATTCCTCAGTGTAAATTTATATTGCAATATGTCTCAAATAATGGTCTGCGTTCTTTAAAATCGAACGGAAGCCTTTTTCTTGGACTGAAGTTCGATTCAGTAACTGGAAAAATCTTGACTCTAGTCAAAAGCTGACTAGTTCAACTGTGCCTTCAAAAGCACTGATAATGGTGAGACCTGTAGGGGGAAACTGGTATGTCTCCTCTTTACAGTCCACTTATTCAGCACAGTGCTGATCATACTTTTAAGGTCTCATTTTTTTTTTCTTCCTTCTTCCTCGTTTGTTGCCACCTCAAATTTAGGTGGTCCACTCAGATGGCACAGCAAAAAGCAGCAATGAGTGCTCATGCAGCATCTAGTATGCAATCACATGCCATGGCCCTCATGTCTTCTCTTTCCCTGCACACACTCAGAGGGAGAAAGAAAGAGAGATTGAGATGGAAGAGGCAGAGAAAGAAAGAGTGGAATCAGACAAGAAGAAAGTGATGAAAATGGACACAAGGTTTGGGTGGATGCTGAGAAGTTAGGAGCAGCCTTACTGTTCCTAGAAAAGCTACTTGTTGCTTGCTCCCTGGTGCTTGCCCAACTGCTGATACTGCCGTCAGCAGCAGTGAAAGGAGTGAAGAAAAGCGTTTTCTTTTCCTTCCTTTTAATAAAAAAGATGCTGGTTTCATTTTGCTTCCTGCAATTTTATGTTTTTTCCTAACTTTTTCCTCCCTTTTTAGTACTTGCTTATTTGCTCAAATAAAGTTAAGTTGGTGCCTCCAGTGCCATAGCTATCTGCAATTATTTGATTGGACTGGCCATGGTCGATGTGCTCAACATAGGCCACTCTTGTTTTGGTTGCAAGTCCCATTCATCTTTTAAGCCATCCAAATTGATGATAAGATGCAAGGAGAGAGAGGAGGTAACACTGACAAATGGGACCTCAGTTGATAAGTGAATGATTGAGTTTTTTATGGATATTATTGTTGTGTAGGGTGGGTGGAGGAAAGAATCCAACTATCATTATGTTAATTGGAGATGTTCATTGTTACTCCCTGTATGGAATATGCCGCCATTTTTGTTTATCTTTTAACCAAAAACAGCAACTTCTATGTTGCATTTGATTGTCACTTTATTTTAATTTGTATTCAGTTTACCAAAATTACTGCGTATTAAGTAATGCTTTTACTCTTAGCTTGAGGATACATTAATTGTCTGGGAATGTGATTAGTTGATGCAACACTGAGGTCTTAATCTTCACATTGCCTGTGTTGTGTGCAGAGATGCGCATCTCTGGCCATGCTGTGCCTGGCCATGGTTTACCATTCTGAGGGACGCCTTGTTGTAAAGCGAACAGAACAAGGACAAAGAAAGGACCAGAGTGGAGGTACTATCACTTACTACTCTTTTGGCATTTCCCCCTTTCTATTTCCCTGACGCCTCTCTCTTCTTCCCAGCTTAGTAAGAAGATAAATTCGCATTTCCCCCTACCCTTGTTTTTTATTTTTTTACTTTTACTTTTAAATCTTATTTTTCCCTACTGAAACATTCCGTCAACGCCAACATTAATGCAGATGGTGCATATGTTTGTTTGGAGAAGAGGAATAATGAAATGATAGGAGATAAGAAAACAGGTTTGAGGTGCCAAGGTAAAAGAGGATCACTTGCCTTCTTCTTCATTCTCCACCTTCTTCATTAGTGCACTCTTAGTAACTAAGTGCTAGTTAAGGCTAGGTTTGAAGTCCAAATGAGAGTTCTAGGAAATGAATAGAAACGAATTAAAGTGAAAGCTCCTCATTTTAGTCAGTTATCAATCAGTTTTCTCAGGTACACATCAGGACAAAGACTTCATATTCATTGCATTACAATTCAAGTGTTTCCCCTAATGCTTATCCAAAACTAGGGCCTCATTGTCTCCAATTGCACCCCAGAATATTTATTCTCCAACTGTGACACTTGCTATAACAAAATTGTAACTTTAAGATTCAGCAGGGATTATCATCCACTAGTCATTTTAAACCACTATTCACTGAATGCTAGGTAAATTTTGTAAATTTTTGTGGTCAACAGTAGTTTTGGATTGCAAGAACTAGATCAAACAAGCTGCAGTATGCAGTAGGAGAATAGTTTCCTTGAATACAAGGTAGAACAGCTTCACTAGATACATGATCACTATGTCATTCGCTCATTCAATCGACTGTCTTCTTCTAATTGTTTGGTCCTTTGACAGGAGAGGCAACAGATCCCCCACCACTGCAGGGCGCACGACGTTATGCTTTCATTCAGCTTGGCCTGATGGACTGGTACTCGTTCTTCTGTTGCCAAGCGAAAGGCAATGCTGGTGCTTGTGGTGGGAATCCTGATGATGCTGCAGAATTGGCGACCGAGAACAAGTGCGTCGACGGTGCAGTCGCCGCCGACAGCCAAGTTCCACTGTCGTTCCCCCAACCGAAATGCGTGCGTCGGTGCTCACCTCCATCTGTGCTGCTCGCATACTGCATCGTGCCGGAAAAGGAAACTGTATTCATGCAAGAGGCTGAGCTATAGTCGGAGCCAAGGAATGAGGGGACACCCACCTGATGAAATCTAGGGACAGCGAATCGCGGCGGAATGATCTCGACGAGTGGAAATGCTTCGCTTCTCATAAGCTGCGAGTACTTGCACGTTTCATCAGCGCCGATGAGCATCGGAGAATGGAGGCTTCTGCTTTCGCTCTCAGGAAACTAGCAGTCCACAGACATGGAAGAAATCAGAGGCTATTTTAGCACAGTTTGAACGACAGCAGGCGAACCTTCAATCTGGTGTTGCGACTCCATTCAGGCTCGAAGCCGAGTGAAACTCCTTGGTCCATCCCGTTTCCGTCTTCATCCCTTCTGGATCTTGAGCTCCCCAAACTCAAGCTCAGACTGTGCTGAACAGAAGCAGCTAACGAGTTTGGGATGCACGCAAACTTTAGAACCCTGAGCAAATCAATAACGAGATGGATGCGAGTATATTGGAAACTCACTCTGCGGATTGAGCTCGTTCGAGTAGAAGCTCGGATCGAAGTTCGTCACCGCGTCCTTGCCGCTGCACTTGATCGCGGCCTTGTCGTAAGCTCTAAAACAGCAAAAACGAACCAGTTGCTTTAGGGTTTGATGTCTGTGGAGGAAGCAAGCTGCAAAATCCATTGTTTCAATGGAGCCTTCGCTTACCTAGCAGCTTCAATTTCAGTGTCAAAGAGGCCAAGGTAAACATACCTGCTAACAAATGGATAGCCAAATCATTGCTAGATCACAATGGAGAAACAAGGCAACATGAAATAAGGCACATCGGAGGAAATACTATACTTCTTCCCCAGGTATTGTCCAATTCTAGCTTCCCATCTCCCACATTTGTGCAGTGTGACGCCAATGTACTTGGAGTTGCCTCTCGGAAAAGCCGTGCTTTGTCGTCGAAGAAGATGAACAAACTCCTCCTTGGTGAGATTGCCCATCTGCAGCCAAGTCATTCAGACATTTGATGAGCTGAGGAAAGTTAAGAGCGACCGCACCTGTTTCAGATCTTCCTCGTAATCTTCCAAGTCGAAGTTTATATCTGCATCGACGCCGCGGAACTTGATCGCTGCTCGGTCGTATGCCCTGCGATGAAATTAGTGTGTCAAATGCTGGAATGGAAACTGGAGTTATAGTTTGGGGGAGGAAGATAGTCGTACCTTGCAGCAGCATGAGCGGTGTCGAAACCGCCTGTAGATGATGATCCAAAAAAGTTATTGATTTAGATTATCAGAATTCAGTAATTTTTTGATCTGACCTTCCATTACTTACCCAAATAGATTTGTTTTCCGCAGTCCCTGCAGGGTAAAATGGAGAAACAGAGATGAGTGAAGAAGCTCAAAAGACCAGGAAAAAGATCCAATTTTTATGGTTTGGGGAGAAAGCTGACCAGATGTGGGATTCCCACCGGCCGGTCCGCCTGTAGAAGGTGACGCCGCGGTACTGGGAGCTCCTCGACCGCGGCCCGCGTCGGCTCTTCTTCACCGGCTGCGGCACTTCCGTCGGCTTTCCGACCACCACCCGCTCCGTCGAGTGGCAAAACCTGAGAGCGCCGGCCCATTGAGCGCCAGGGGGCGGCGGCGTAGGCAGAGCACCGCCGCCGCTACCCCCATCGCCGCCGACCGAAGGAAAGAACTGCCGAGTGACGACCGCCGGCGGTTCGCTCTCGTCGCCGCAGTGGGAGATGGAAAACCCGAAGATCTTACCGGCGCAGCAACACGCCTCGACCTCGTCCCCCACAGCTCCTTCGGCGTTGGACTCATTGATCTCGGCGTCGGCGGAGACCTCCCTGGCTGGATTGCTCTTATCCTGCTCTCCGCCGGCGGGCGACGCCTCCACCAGGTCGCCGTCGTCATCCTCCTCCAAAGAGGCAACACTATTAAGATCCCAAGACCCTTTCATCCACCTAAAAATCCCTCTTTTATCTCCTTTCCACCCTCAAACTCCAATCTTTCTTCTCAAAACAATCGATTTAAAGGCGGCGGCAGCAGCAGCTTTACCAAACTTGTGCCACTCAAAGCTTAGCAGCAGGGAGAAAGGAACAGACACTGTGCATACATCAAAAAAGGACTCCTCTTTCACCAAAATGTAAGTTAAAAGTTAAAAGAAAAGGAGTTTTCCTTTGAGGAGGCAGCCATGGTGGTCTCCTCTACTTGGACCTCTACTTATCACACAATTCCTACTCTTCATCCGATCCGATCAGATCCATTCACTCAATGCCATTTTTAATACTGCAGGTGGAACTGTAGAACAAGGGAAAAGACAGAAACCCTCTCTGTGCCATCTGCATCAGTATCACCACGCTTACTCATGTTATTTACTGTCGAAAGCACAGTGGGGAGCCCCTCCATGGAAGGAGGCCTTTTTTCTGACGTCCCAATGTGATTAGTGACTGACTGAACGTTGGAAAATAAGTAAATAATTTTACTTATTTACGTGGAAATGGCACTAATGGCATGCAAGAGGAGGGCGTCCGCGTAGGAACCTGTCGATTCTTGAACAAGTGGTAGTCGAATGGCCGAGGAACATCTGAATAAGCTTTTATAATACTTGATCAAAAGTGTCCAGCTAGTGATCTGGTGCCTGTTTGTGGTCCTCTGTTCATGATCTCAGTTTAGGAATCAGCAGCATGCCTCAACTTGGACCAACTTGTTGGAACTCTCTCTACGTGACTACGTTTCCACTTAACCTACTCAACCCACTGGATTTCTATTATTTCCTTGGAACAGACAAATAGATCCAATAGAGGAGGAACTCTGTAGAATTCTCCTAGCTGGGTATTTTTCTTTGTACATGTTGATGTATATCCCCAGCTACAATGAGTAACCTAACATCCGTTTGCAGCTTGGAATCATCACTGGGAGCAGCATGGCAAGCAACTGCAAATGCAAGTAATAAATGACTGTAAAACCTACACAGAAAATTGAATAACATGTCAGCTGTTGATAATTAATTGCATGACCAACATATGTTCATTGCCATAACTGGGAGAAAACTGACATATCTGCTTGGAGTGAACTGTACTCTTCACTGTCACTTGGTCCTGCCCTCTTCAATGCAAAGACAAGAGTTGATGAACAGAGAAGAAAGAAAGGCTTCAAGTTAGTGCAGTAAGGATTGACTTAGTGTATATATCACACAGAGGTATCAGATGACTTCTCCCCTTTTCTCAGACATGGGAAAACAGACCAAGAGCCACATGATGAATGCCTGTAATGCAGTTGTTGTCACAGAGAAAAACTGTTCCATTTGACCACTAATACAAGGGAGCTTGCTCACCAGAAGTTTACTATTTTACCTGCATTGCTTATTGACTGACTATCTAGCTATTTCACTGCAGCTGAACAACACAAATATTGAAACTTCAATTCACTTTGAGCTTTCGCTAACATGCCTTGGAACATTGAATTTATTACTGTGTTGCTATTTGATATGTCGTTTTCTCTAAACACTGCATGCGACTCTCTGTTCGGGAATAGAACAGGCATAAGTTGATTTGCAAGTTATCTTGCACCCTGATTTGGAAAGAAAATTTGAGTTGCCGTCGCGACTTGTCATTACAGATGAACTAGTGAAATCAGCTTATGATCTGATTTGTCATCAAAATTAACATTTTGTGACACAAGAAAGCCTTATATGTTCTGCTAGATACTAGTCAAAATTATCAAATTGCAAAGCACAAGCTGATTGTAGCTCCTGGAAGGTTTTGAAGGAAGATAATATTGCTGGGGAAAAGTCATTATATTATATTAGTTGGTTTTGAAAAATAGATAATGCTTAAAGAACAACTTCTGGATTTCATTGAATGTTTGTATCAGCATGCTTATGTAAGCTCCAGAATTTCTGAATCAATAATGCAATGCAATGAAATAACTGGTCACTGGAGAGGAAAAGGCATGGTGGAGGTATCTTTTCAACAATGTTTTCTGAACCTGTCTTTTGGGTCAGTGAAGGCATGAAAACTGAGACTCCAGTGATTATTCAAGATGTGTTTGACTAAGAATGGGAAACACTGATGCAGGTTCAGAAAATGGCCTATATAATCTCCAACAATGTCAGGTCCTAAAAACTGAAATGGTACCAGAACCAGACACCGTCTAATTATCAATCTATAATGGAGCCAATGGTAAAGTATAGATAAAATATTTGAGATGTTACAGTAGGTATACACAATATTCATGTTTCTGTCATCCATCTTGATGTTGTCTTTGCAGTCACTGAGCATCTAAATTTATGCACATCCCTACTGTAGTTCATTGAAGTATGATTAAATGCATTCTATGTTATGTTTACTTTCAGTGAATCACAGATCTAAATTTCTTTTGCATGCTCCTCCTGTAGCTCATTCAACTATTATTCAATGCATTTCCTGCTATCTCAAGGTTGTGCTTACTCCCAGCAACTTGAGAGATAAGAGGAAAGGACATAAAATTTTGAGGCACTTTCCTTGATTCCTTCTAATCTAATGACTCTCTCATCTTTATCAAACATTAACTTGTTGACATAATAAGAAAACAATTTCTGCAGACTGATTCCAATCGTTGTGCATCTAATTTAACTCCTATGATCTCCTAAGCTGCATTTGTGAGGTAATACTAATGCAAATACTTCTGACAACCAAGAAACTCGAATAATGTTGCAAGTAGTTTCGAAGTAACATTACTAGCACTTATTGCCAGTATACATGCATTAGTGCCTATAGTCATATGGCAGATGAATACATCTTTTTTTATTCTAAAAAATATACATATGTATATGCAGGTTCTCATAAAGGAACTCCAATATTTACTTCCTAGAAACTTGAACTTGTGAAGGATAATACATGGGAGGTAAACTTTTCATACCCTTGGCAAGCAAGTCTGAAGTATGATACACCAGTGTCAGTCTTGCTGTTCATTCTCTTGTCTTTAGAACAAAATATTTTTCGTATTCATATAATCCTTACCACTTCCAAATTAAAGCATGTGAAGTAACCTTGATTCGAGTACCAAGTTCTCACGACTCTGTGATGCCTTTGACATGTGCTACCTTCTGTTGAAGGCTTTTTTCATTATTTTCTGAGAGAAATGCAGAAAAGTTTCAGTAGTCAGTAGCTTGCTTTCAGGTTGTGAACTATTCCACAAAGCTAATCGTGAAATACTTCCATTAGTTGGGTACTCCACTTGATGTTTTAAAGCCTGTAAAGTTTTGCTAATTGCCTCTAGCAAATTGATGGCTGCATTGTCATATTTTTCATTAATCAACTGCCCTTTAGAGAAACATAGAGCAACTAGTAGCAATCGCCATTGCTGTATAAGCTTCATTCACCTATCCGTTCACATCAGCAAAAAACCTTTCCTCAGCAGTCATCTGATGAACTCAATGTTTCTGAAATGTGTATGCCATTTGACCTACGATCATATATTAGCTTGTGCAATACCAAGGGAGGTCCTAACTGCTAATACATAGGTAAGATTGCTCCATCATGACCTAGGATTCCAGGATGTTATGAAGAAGAGCAACCAACTTGCTACTGTACAATGATAAAGTTGTGTACACCAAGACTGTATCTACTTGATGGAAAGAGAAACAAAGTAGAAGGAAGGAAAGGGGACCCTATCAGATTCCCTTGTCTACTTGGGTAGAAGAAGAATAGAAAAGGGGAGAAAAGAAGCAATTTGAAGTTCCTTTCCTCACTTTGAATCCTATCCAAGAGTAAACTGAAGTTTGAGAGGAAATGAGAAAAATGATGAAAAGTTTGGCTTAACCTTGTATGTCTTAGGAATAACAAAATCAATGAGCCAACTTCACATTTCTCTGTTATTGTCTCTTCTTCACACTCTTTTTAACTACACAAAACACAAAAATCTCATGTGCCCTAAGGTTATGCCTAATTGAGCCAAGGAAGAGGGGAAAATAAAAAAAGAGTATTGGGGAAGGGAATAAAAGAGATTTTCTTTCTTTTATATACTTGAAAATAATGTGTAAAAGAGAAAATGAGATAACATGACAACATTAATCCTTTGGTTTGATCAAACCAGTGTTTCCATTTCTCTTTTTCTTTGCTCTTCTATCCACTCTTAGAAGAAACAAGCTCCTATTGCTTCTTTCCTTTTCTTGTTCTTCTACTTGTTCTTCACTCTATCTGACCCTTCTTCTCAAGTCACTCATTGAGTTTACTTCACTTTCCTTGGTCACTTTATGCTTATTTCTTCATTCAGGATAAAAGGCCTTTAGGATTCACAAGTGGGGCATATCCTTCATCCTTCAGTTGCTTTGTTAGACCATCAAGAGCTAAATATATATCATCACATTGTTCATGGAGCTTATCAGAAGTTAGAAACCTGTGTACTTCCCTGCCACCTACCTCAACCCAACTGAAGCCTGGGCACTTGTTAACACTGGCACCCTTCATGGCTGCTCGAACCTCCAAGACATCACCCCACCTAGATGCATCGGCATATACGTTAGATAGCAACACCCAGTAACCAGAGTGCTGAGGGTCCAATTCAATCAGATGCTTGGCTGCGACTTCGGCTAGTTCAATATCCCCATGAATCCTACAACTGCTAAGTAGTGCACCCCAGATGCAGTCATCTGGCTCAATCGGCATGTCTTTTATGAACTGGTAAGCTTTCTTAAGCAGACCTGCTTTTCCTAAGCTATCTACAATGCAAGTATAGTGATCCACATCAGGTACAATCCCATGCTCGCTGGCCATTGTTTCAAAGTAATGCAAGCCCTCATCGATCAGTCCCGCATGATTACAAGCCGACAAAAGCGCAATGTAAGTCACACGATTGGGCTTCCAACCCTCGTCTTTCATCCTATTGAAAAGTAAGATGGCCTCCTGAGGACGCGCACTGAAACCATAACACGATATCATCGTATTCCATGAAATGACATCTTTGCAATGCACCTCCTCAAAGACCATTTGAGCATCTTCTGCACACCCACATTTCCCATAAGCATCCATGAGAGCATTCTGAACAATCGGGAATGAGGTGCAGAAACCACTCTTAACCATACGTCCATGCAATGCCATCCCCTGTCTGAGACATGAGGAATATGCACAGGCATTAAGGGCAGAACTGAATGAGTACTCATCAGGCTGGACACCCTCCGCGACCATCTGTTGGAATAGCTCGAATGCACGATCTACATCGCGGACCATCACATGCATCCCAACCATTGTATTCCAAGAGACAACATCCTTCAATTTTAGCATTAGGAAAACCTTCTCAGCCGCAAAGGTGTCTCCTCGCTTGGCATACATGGCTATCAGAGCGTTGCTCACCACTGTGCTCGATTCAATCCTCCCACTTCTAAAAGCATGGGCATGGATCTCCAATCCAGATTTCCATGGTCTACCACATTCTGGAAGGACTAATGTCAATGAAATTTCAGAAAGTGCTTGTGCTGCAAGGCCACATTGTAAGGCCATCTCCCGGAAAACATGAAATGCCTTGTCGATTTGCCCACAGGCTAGAAACCCTGAGATCATTGAATTCCATAGATAGCAAGTTTTCAACCTGACTTTCTCAAATAAGCAAGTAGCATAATCCATGCGCCTGTGGAATGCATATCCAGCCGCCATAGCTGACCACACCCGATCGGCGCTGATTGGATCGTCATCAATCCTGTCGACCACATTCCTGTAAAATAGTACATGTAACTCCTTGAGTCTGTCTAGAGATGGGATTGTGGGGATTAATGGGAGAAGGGTGTTGAAGGTGGCTACATTGGGCTTGAATGAGCCTAAAGAAAGCATAATGCTGAGAGACTCCAAGGCCAATTCGAGATCGCCATGTCGAACACAACCAGCAACAATAGAATTCCAGCTGACGATCCCAACTTCCACTCCCGACTCCACCATGGCGTCCAACATCTCCAAGCACCTGTCCAAGAATCCATTTTGGGCGCAAGCAGTCAGCATGGCATTCCAAGTGACTTCATTTCTGTGCTGCATTCTATCGAACATCTGACACGCATCGCCAAAAGAAGCATTCTTGACGTAGACATCCAAGAGGGCGCCGGCGCAGAAGACGTTGGAGGCTAAGAGACCAGTTTTTACTAGAGCTGCGTGGATCTGCCGGACGAGATCGAATAGGCCGAGGAGGGCGCAGGACTTGAGGACGAAAGGGAAGGTGAACTCGTTGGGGAAGAATCCCGCGTCCAGCATCTCGAAGAAGAGGTCGAGGGCGCCGTCGGCGAGGGCGGAGGAGGCGTAGTCGCGGATGAGGTGGTTGTATTCCAGGAGGGAGCGAGGGCGGTGGGGGATAGCGTGGAGGAGGGTGGTGCGGGCGCTGGCGCCGGCGCCGGCACCACAATTGGCGGAGAGGCGGGGATCGGATGCGAGGCCGAAGCGAACGGCGCGGGCCTGGATCTGGCGGAGGGAGAGCGCGGTTGTATGGCGGTCGAAGGCGGCGGCCAATGAAGCGGCGCCGGCGGTGGAAGAGAGAGCGGCGCCGGCGGTGGAAGAGAGCGCCGCGGCAGTCATCGTTGCTTTTGCGTGAATTACCAATATGACCCTGTTTACTTAAACGGAAATCTAAATATAAATCTAGCAATTATCTCCGTATGAGTACGATCATAAATAGTCACATTAGTTCCCGTCACATCCAATTTGTGATGGGAATCTGAATTATTAAAGTTCAATCACAATCACCCATTCAATCACAATCATTCATTCAATCTACGATCAGGATTTAATCTTAATTTTAAAATCCATATTAGCTCCTAGGTATAGTTGGTCGTAACAACATTTGTGACGGAAATTCTATTGTGACAAGTAACCTTTTTCTAAATAAATAAATATTAGCCCTATGGTGTTTTTGAAAAAACGGTAGAGCATTGTGCTTCGGATCTCCAATTGGAGTATGTTTGAGTGTTTAATTTGGAAGAAAAAATTGTGTTAAGGTATTTAAGATTGAAATATTCAATTTGGGGTTCGAGCAATTCTACAATCAGTGGAAAGAACTGCCAGGTTATCCTGCTAGCATAGTGTTGTGAGTAGAACGTGTCCTTAACAATTGCGTTGTTCTTGGACTGTGAGGGCTCTCGGCAATATAGATAATTCAATGTACTCATCAACATTTGACCCAAAAATATGGATCACCCAAGATATATTAACATGGCATACTCTTCATGTTTGAATCGAAGTTTGAAGCTAGAGGATAGATGGGGTGATTTAGGTGAAATCCAATGTAAATCTAACTTTTTATTCACTCGTGAGATCCGAACGATCCTTGTGTCCATGCGCTTCAATCCCACAATCTACTTATGCATTCTCATTTGATCACAGTAGATGAACAAGTCAAAATAAAAAAATTTATATTGGGTTTAAGAATAATCAAGATCAATTGGATGACTTTCATCACGTCAAAGTGACACTCTATCACTTAGTTATATCATTTCTGATCCCATCGAAAAATAAAACTAACTAATTCTAAGATAAAGAGGTTGAGAAACTTAATGCCACTATTCTTGTGGTTCAAATTTATCTTAATAGTCAATAAAAACTTTTGTATGATTAAATCAGACGCCTTCTTGATTAGTTAGTTTGAAAAATTGAATATCTCAATTATAAAAAAATATTGAGATTATTTCTTTATTTTAAATGTCAATACTATTATTAAAAAAAATTAGTAACAATGATTAAAATAATTTTTAATCTTAAAAAGTGTCGCTAGCATGAATTTAATCCATAATTAGTTTGGTTAGGTTAGGTTGGCTTTTAATTATTAGGACTAGGTTGAAAAATAATCATGCAATAGACAATGATGGAGAATTATTAAAGTTGTTTATGATATTACTAATTACCAACAACCTTTTCTTAATTGGCGATTATTGCGTGCCAAGTCACACCATTAAGCATCATGATTAAAAATTTCAAAGGTAGCTCAAAATTTTGCTTTTTCCACACTCATTTCAAAGATACATTATCTTTGTTGACAAAGAAATTTAAGTTAAAATAATTTTAATTAAATTTAAATAATTTTAATCAATATTAAAATAATTTTAGTTAATATTATTAGTCAAGAAGGGTACTTGTCTTGTTGATGAAATATTATTTTAATATATTTTTAACACCGACACTCATAATAATGAAAAAGAAAAAGCTCAATAAAGAACATGATTGATTACCTTCCTAATTATTTACGACAAATATATTATTAATCAAGTCATAAAACCGACCACAATAAAGAAAAGACCATCGGCACGTGAAAAAATATATATTTTTAATATAATTCATGATTGTGAATAATTCTTCCTTTTACAAATTATTCCTCTAATATTCTTAACGACACTTTTAAGTAAACATGTGCTTCACAATATATTTTTTTACTAATTTTCCTTTTTTTTTCAAACCAAGCACATAAAATAATAAAACAAATTATTATAATATTTTCAAAATGTCCTCTAACAATTTTGTTTTTTTTATGCCTTCAAAATTTTAAATTCTCTATCTTAATGTTTATCCTCTTTAATAATAAATAAGAAGCTTAAATTTAATATTAGAGAGGAATATTTTTCAAGCAAATTAAAAAATAATTAATTAACTATTTTAATATTATTAAAATATTAAAACATATTTTTTAAATAAAGCGAAGGAAGCGGTGGCAGTCTCTCACTGTCCAACCCCAATTTTTCTACTGGCTTCGTCCCGTCGGTCACGCCTTGTTCGATGGGCAGATACTCCGGCGATGGCCGGAGATAATGGGATCAGACTAAATTGGTAGTCGAAGAGATCGGAGGATGAAGCAGCTTCCGGAGGTGCAGCTTCCCAACCGCCGCTCCTACAGCCCGGCCGCCGCCCGCCGCCTTCCGCCCAACCACCGCCGACGAGGGCGCCGCCGCCAGTGAGGCTTTCAAGCACCCTGCCATCCTCTTCTCCCCCGTCCTCCACCTCTTCTGCTGCCTCCTCTGCGCCGCCGCAGGCTTCCGAGTCTCCCGCCTCGTCGTCTTCCTCTCCCCCGCCCCTCCTTCATCTTCAACTCTGCCTCAACTCTTCGTCCCCGCTGTGGTCCTCCCTCCCCCTCCCGAGGTCGCCTCAGCTAGTCGCGTCGTCGCCGGCCGGCACGGCATCCGGGTGCGGCCCTGGCCGCACCCGGACCCCGCCGAGGTCGCCCGGGCCAATGAGATCCTCTCCACAGTGCAGGAAGAGCAGCGCGTACAGTACGGCGTCAAGGACCCCCGACCTGTCCTTGTCGTTACCCCGACCTACGCCCGCGCCTTCCAGGCGCTCCACCTCACCGCCCTCGCCCACTCGCTCATGCTCGTGAGGTATCCCCTCACGTGGATCGTTGTCGAGGCTGGTGGAGTGTCACACGAGACCGCCGCCCTACTGGCCCGCTCGCGCCTCAGCGTGATCCACCTCCCCTTCCACGAGATGATGCCCGTGATCTGGGGTGACCGGCACCGCTTCGAGGCCCGGATGCGCCTCCACGCCCTCAGGTCTGCGATTTCTGCCTTGCTCCGATCAAAGATTTGATCTTTTCGCCTCCATTGCTGATCTGTGTCTTCGGATGCAGAGTGATCAGAGAGCGGCGGTTGGAAGGGCTCGTGGTGTTCGCTGACGAGAGCAATGTCCACAGCACGGAGCTTTTCGAAGAAATCCAACAAGTGGAGTGGATGGGGGCGATGTCTGTGGAAATTCTTTCACATTTACCGGCCACCGAGAATCAGGACTCACCGTTGCTGGTAGAAGGCCCGGCGTGCAACTCCTCCGGCCAACTGATCGGGTGGCACACCTTTGTTGGCAATGAGGTAGCTGAGGTGCCGGAGAGGCTGGAGTGGGCCGGGTTTGTGATCAACTCGAGATTGTTATGGAAGGAGGGGGATGGGAAGCCGGATTGGGTTCGGGACCTTGACGACATGGAAGGTGGCGGGACGGAGATGGTGAGCCCCTTCGATTTGTTGAAGGATGCATCGCTGGTGGAGCCGCTTGGCAACTGTGGAAAGAAGGTTCTTCTATGGTGGATTAGAGCTGAAGCACACTATGATAGCAAGTTTCCTACTGGGTTAGTTTCATGACTATGCTCAATTAGACATGATTCTCTTATTTTGTTTGTTGATGTAGATAATGTTGGATCCTTAATCCAACATTGGACTTATTTGTCTATCAATTCCTAATGATTAAACATGAAGGGTCTAGGATTTATGCATGATGGTTTTCATAAGGATAATCTTGTTTTAACAGATAAATGCATCCAGATTTTGGCTGATGATTAGCTTCTTTATAGCATTAAGAATCCGTAAGTGTCGCACAGCATCCCTTTTAGCAATAGCTGCAAACAGAAACACAAGCTTGTCGGTCTTTTCTAGTTTGTTTGTCATAAAACAGTTGCTATGCCTAAAAATGCAATGATATTTGTAGGATAAACAACTGATGATTTTATAGCCACTATAACAAAAAATGGCTCCTCATATTCCCATAAAAAAGACCATTTGATTTAGGTTCAAGAGGATGAACGACAACAATCAAAGAAAGATTTAGGTTCAGTAGGAGAAGCTGCCATCTTAAACCAAATATTATTAGTCAACTATCACGGTTGATTACATCTCTTGGCTTCATTATATAGCTAACGTAAACAACTCTCTCTATGGATTAATGGGGCAACAGCTCATGCTACATCCACTTGCAATACCACAGAATTGTTCCTTCCTTTCTCTGTAATACAACATAAAATAAGAAAAAAAATGCAAGTAATGTCAATATAGAGGAAAAAGTTACCATAAAAGTAAAATAGAATTTATTTTTCTTTGATTATGATTGCCATCTCCATTTCAACATTCTGTGAGGGTTGTAGTTGTGTTAATGTCTTCCCTAGATAACAATTCTATAAATTTGTGTATGTGATCCTAGACATTGATTTATAGTGAGTTATAATTCACAAAACTGAGTAAACTTGTTACCTTTGTCAGAATGTTTCAGAGTTGGTTTCAACCACATTGTTTTGATGAGATGACAATATACTTTAAGTTAGGTGTTAACTGTGGTTTGGCATACGCATCAATAGATAGGAGCTGAGGCTTGGATCAAGGTGTCGTGGAAGGCACAATGGCTCAACGACTTGAAATGAATTATGAAGCTTTGGAGAAGCTTGGAGAACTCTAAGGCAGGAAGCATTGCATGGTTGTTATTGTGATCAGGGAGATTATGGAAAACTTAATGGCTCAACTGCTTGGAAGAAGTGATGGAGCTTTGAAGGAGCTCGGAGGACTCTAGGACATAAAGCACTGAATGGTTGTTGTTGATTGCAAAGGTCGTAGAAGACTCAAGACTATGGAGCATGGATCTGGTGGTAGATGCTCGATGGCTTGGTGGTCTAGATCGAGAGAGTTAAAGATCTAAAAGCATGAGAGTTACGAGACATTATGGGTGGTGAGGTGGTCATCTTTGGTTTTTTGCTTTTGGGCAACATGATTTTAATGATGTGTGATTGGTTAGATAGTGAATGAGCTACCTAGGAGCTGGTTATAAAGCTTTCAACTGGGGGACTATTGTCTCAAGACAGTTTGTGAATAACTCAAGCATATTCAAGCTTATAGGCCAACATTATAAATAATAGATACAATACTAAATGATAGTCCACCAATGAGTATTGGAAAAAAAAAAACAGATGTACAGAAGTTTGCATACACTCTTGGAGAATTTTCAGACTACTATTGGAACTTGATCTACAGACTTTTCAGTTTGGCTCGTGTCAATTGATAATACACCTTATCCCATATTCTACATGGTGCTGGAGTATCAAACTGGGGACTAGGGGGTAGGGGTCAGCTAAAATAGAACAAGATGAAATCACAAAGCTGAAAAAGTGATTGACGAGGAAATGACAAAGGTCATGAACCTTTGCATTCAAAATATGTTCAGTTTAGACAATTGATTTCCACAAAATAAGTACTCTCATCTAGTCTGGGATACATGAAGCAGATACTTGGGATTTCATTTTTTGTTGTTGTTTTTTTTTTCATTTCTTTCCTTATCGACCAAACAAGTTAATCGAGGGATGTACATTTTTTGGACATGCCTCCTGCTCTCCCTCCCAATTGATGACCACTTATCCCAAAAATTTAAGCCATTTGAGAAAATATTCTTAGCAACAACCAAATATTCTATCTAGGGTTATTGCTAAGCAGCTGCATTGCAAATGAAGGTGATGGTAAAAGGATTGTGCTTGGTGGGAATTTTGTGTATTGTGAACTGTTGAAGTCAACTAATTGAATTCTGCTGAGTTCGCATATGTTTTACATTCTTAACAATGTTTTTGCCGTTGTAGTTGAAGTCCTGGCAAAAAAAGATTATGTTTGGTGCCATTTCATCCAACAGTTTACTTCAAAGTAGTTTCTTGGATGATCATATTATTTTTCTGTATCAGTGAAACTTAACATCCATATCAGATTGAAGGCTTTTGCTTCCACGCAGGTGGATGATAGGTCCTTTAGAAGTTGTTGCCCCTGCAAAGCAAACTCCATGGCCTGAGACACCTCCTGCTCTTCCACTTCAACAGATGCCGATCGACGAAGGCAGTGCCGAAAAACATGTTTCAAAAAAGGGAAGGTCCTCCAGGTCTAAACGCAGCTCCCGCAACAAAAAGAAACAAATGCGCTTGGAAACAAGCTTCTGACCAGACAAGCACACTTTTAACACCTCTCTCAAAATCATACTAATGCTGTAACTTCATTGGAAATAGTTTTATCATGAATCATTTGGCTTCAATTTGAAGTTCAGCATACAACTTATGGATGTGTTAGTTAATTTTAATATATCTATTGAATGTTCATTCTTGTATGATAAACTGAATCTGAAAATGAGACTTGGCTCAGCATTTACTCTTCATGCCAGTGATTGATCTACTAGAGCTCTCACAGAATGCTGCTTAGGCATCTGGATTCTTTAATTTGCCAAAACATTCTCATGCCTTTCTTGTCTAACAGAGCATCTTCCTGTACATTTATTTCTCAGTTGAAGTTTCTAGCTAAGAATGGAAATAAAGTATCAGTAAAACTTCTGTGTAACAAGATGGCATTCCTGAAGCAGGTGATGCTCATTTACTCAATTCTGCTGAAACTGTGCCTGTTTATTGTTACCCTAACTGTTTTGCCTTTCCTTGCAGGACTCGTATAGAGAACTGTTTGACCAAAACATCAGGATGCAAAAGTGAAAAGAGAAAGAAGCATCAAGAGTAAGGCAAGTATGGGAAGTCGAGTAAGTACACAGACTTTGTCCTTTGCCCAACAGATACAAATGTTCTTGGGAAATGATGACAACAGATACAAATGCAGTGCATGGTTTTCACAAGAATGGCAATCCACAGGGTGCAAGTTTCTCACTGCAGCAACTTAAAAGCCACTGTTCTGCATCCATTCTGATGCGTGCATGGCTGAGCCCTCGATTCATCTTCCAAACAAAATCTTTTGATGTTTTGGTTGGCCTTGTGTGGAGTCTGACACTGTGCTGTGGCATTGATGGATGGATTTTTGAATTTTTTTTATGAGTTGAGTGTAGATTGAGATCTGTGGTCATGGTTTTCCTTGGAGTTGTTATAGTTTAAGTGTGAGTGCAACTAATGACAACCTTTGTTTCTTTGCAATTTGAAGTTTATGCACCAACTATTTGTTCTTTCTTATTGCATGCACTCAATAGAATGGCATAAGATTTAATTATAAACTAGTTCATGAATCCACTGAAAAATTATGACACTTTGTATTTCATGTTGGGCCATTTTACAAATAGATTTATACAATAAAAATTATAAAATTTTCATTGATCCAACACCTTTTATATGGAAAAATCAGTAATTCACAAGTATTAGAAGATTTTTTTTTTGGAAAAAAATTGCTCATCTCATTTTGCAATAGTGTCACTTCAATATAATTGATCTCAGACGTCCCATCTGTCTTTTGATGGGTCAATCAAATAACCATAATTATTTTTCAAGTAAATTCGTCCGTTTAAATAAACGATAATTTAATGAACTTAAATTTCTGAAATAACTAAATCACATATTTTAATGGTGTGATTTTTCTTGTTTTTCCTCTATTTTTCACCGAAATATTCATTTGCTCACTTAAAATAATAATAAAAAAAGAAATTTATTTCTGAGAATATAAAGAAATGCAGAAAGCAATTAATTTTCTTTTCTTTTGTCTGTTTTTTTTCTGAAAAGGATACAGAATCCACTTTAGGAAAGACAATAAAGGGTGAAAAAAATATTTTTATTTTAAAAAAGTCAAAATATATTTCGTTTCATTATTGATCTGAATTATTATTCAAGATCTATTTTATTTATATTGTTTATTGCACTCCACATCAGAATTTGCCATAATAATATTTCTAATTTAATAAAAATAATTTTGTTTTATAATTTTTCTGTGATCTTATTCCTCCATATGCTTACCAATATAACAGTGACAACGGCTAGTGACTCTTAACGGTTTGGATGTAACACTTGTAACACGCTACTTTAACCGTGTGCGTTTATTTACTTGTAACACGCTACTTTTAACACCCTTCCTCATCGTCCTCTTCACAGAACTCCGAGGAGGAGAAGAATCATGGCGAAGATGAGCGCCAGAACGTCGCGCTATCCTCTTTTTGTTTGTTGTTTCAACACTATGATGTGAGAAAAATCCAGCATTTCTTCTTCTGGTTGTTTGGAGGAGAAAAAGATGGCTTTTTTACCTCTTTTTGACCATCTGTATTGCCAAGAAGAGAGCTTGGAGATGGAGGAAGGAGGAGAAGAGGTAGTGGAAGTGGTGTTTCCGCTCGGAGAAGACTACGAGACCGAGAGCCATGTGCTCTCGGTCGTGGAGGCTGCCACAGGGGAAGATTGGGAGGCGGTGATGACTTCTTTGGCCGCCAGGGAATCGGAGGCTCTGCCGCAGCTCGTCGATGCTGGGGATGGCGCCGATTTACACCTTCGACGGGCGAGGGAGGAGGTGGCGGAGTGGGTCGTTCTCGCCGCCGCTCGCCACGGGTTCTCCGCGCTCACGGCGCTGCTCGCCGTGAGCTACTTCGACCGGTGCTTCCTCCCGTGCGCCGGCGGCAGCGGCGGGCCGCTGCATCTCCAGGCCGACAAGCCCTGGATGGGGCGGCTTGCAGCCGTGGCGTGCCTGTCCCTAGCGGCGAAGGTGGAGGAGACCCGCGTCCCTCTGCTGCTCGAACTCCAGGTTCCGCCACCACCGTCGCCAGTGGAGGAAGGCGGGTACTTGTTCGAGCCGAAGACCGTACGGCGGATGGAGCTCCTGGTGCTCTCCTCTCTCGGCTGGAGGATGAATCCTGTCACCCCTCTCTCCTTCATCCACCACCTTCTCCCCCGTCTCTGTTCCGGCGGCGGCGGCGGCATTGCTGCCCGTATCCGGGAGTTGGCCAGGCGATCAGAAGTGGCGCTTCTCTCTGTAATAGCCGGTGGGTTATCTTCAGAATGCTTCCTTTCAGTCAAAACTCGATCTTTCCCCTCCAATCTAATGAATCTTTTTCTCTATTTATCGAAGATTGGAAATGGGTTCGATATCCAGCATCGGTGTGGGCGGCGGCAGCGCTGCTCCTTGAGACGGAGCCGCAAGAGGCTCACCGTCTCATTTCCCTCCTGAAACCCTCCAAGGTTGGATTTTTAGTCACTTCTCGCTCCTCCCTCGTCGCTCCATTATTGTACTTTTCCCTGCTAATGGCTAACACCATCTCACACTCCACAGGAAAACCTGGAACGATGCTACCAGCTAATGGTGGAATCCATGAGCGCCACCACTGCGATTGACCACAAGCGCAAGCACTCTTCCCACTCGTCGCCGCCGAGTCCATGTGGAGTGATCAGCTCCTGCTTCAGCGGCGAGAGCTCTTGCGATTCATGGCCGCTGTGGCCTTCCCCTGTTTCGCGCTCGCCGGAGGCGGCGGCTGCTCCTCCTCTCAAGCAGAGGAAGTGCAAAAAGGAGCAATTTTGACTGCCGATTCGCTGCTTAATCTCGCGAAGAAGATTAAAAAAAGCAGAGACAAATGCCTGCCCTTGTTCAATTAATCTGAAAAACTCTTGTCTTGTCTCCTCAAGTTCTTATCAATGCATTGCTTCTTTCTCATTGTTCATCGCCATAAAATTTTTCTGTGACAAGAGAAAACAGAAAGCTTCAACAACCACAACAATGGCGTCGATGACTTGTCTGCGAATGGAGGGAAATCAATAAAGAAGAAGAAGAAGAAAGTAAAGCGAGAAGAATAAGGACCTTTGCTTGCCTGTCGGAGATCATTAATTATTCATGCTTTGATCTCTTCACTTTAACAGGGATTTGACATCAAGATACCAAGCGTGGACTTCCGAATCCATCGATTAGTTTACTAAACCCGAATCTGGGTACTTAAATCTTCCCACCTCCTTGCAACCTCTGCTATGTTTGTCATTACTCGTTCCGAGGCATCAATCGCCTCCTTTTGCGGCGTCGATTACAGCGAAGCTGGTGGCGTTTAAAGTTAAAAAAGCTTCTTTTGTTGGATTATAAATGGATCATACGCAGTTGATGATCATGATCAAAGAAGAGAGAGAAAAGAGAAAGAGAAAGGAGCGTGCCTCGGATGCTGCGTTCTTTCCCTTCCTTTTTCTTTTTCAATCCTTCAATTCTGGCGTGGCCAAAAATTTTGAGTTTGGACTTCTGCATCAACTGCTAAATCATTCAAAACAAACTGCTAATCTTTCTGCCGTCATTTTTATTTTGCTATCTGAATTGGCTGATTGAAATAAATGATCTTGTGATCGCCGACACAAGTGCTCCAGCATTTCTTGACGATGCTTTCTTTGATCCAACCTAATCAAACAACTCTTCTGTGTGTTCATGAAGCAACCTAATCCGAGGACAGTGAGGACAGCCATTTTGACCTGGAAATCCAGGTCTTTTCTGGGTTCATTTCAGTACAGCAATCTTAGTTTCCAGTACTGCAAGCAGATTCTTTGCAGCCTTTATTAGCCTTGCTGCCTTTAAACCTAAACGCTGAAAGCAATGGTACGAGCTACCTTATGTTTAGAATTAAATTTTTTTTTAATAATTCAGATATTTAATTTTTACTATCCTATTAATCACTAGGGAATCAACACGAGCCCCACTACCTACACGGGGCCACAAAATTATATATATATATATATATATATATATATATATATATATATATATAGAAATACTATCCTGCGGTCCTCCTTCTGCGCTTCCATCCGATCCAGCACTGATCCAGCCGCTGCCACATCGCCGTCCGGCCACCGAATCATGCCCGATGGACGCGCAGCTCACTGACGCACATCCCGACGTCGGATTCCGGCCGGATAGTGGCCGGAATCCGACGAATTCGATCGGAATCGACCGCTCGGCACTGGCAGCCAATTCCGACTAAATCGCGGCCGATTTCCGACCAAATTCCGACCGGAGACCGACCGAGGAAGGACCAGTGGCCGCCGGCGGTCCTTCCTCGATCAGTCTCCGATCGGAATTTGATCGGATTCCGGCTGCGATTTGGTCGGAATCGGCCGCTCGGCACTGGCAGCCGATTCCGACCAAATCGCGATCGAATTCGTCGGATTCCGACCACTATCTGGTCGGAATCCGATGCGGGGATGTGCGCCGGCGAGTTGCGCATTCATCGGGTGTGACGCGGCGGCCGACGGTGGCCGGACGGCGAAGTGGCAGTGGCGAGGAGTCGGAGGAGTGCGCACAGGTCGCGCAGGATACAGACCGCAGCATAGCAAAATTATATATATATATATATAAATTTGGGACCACTTAACAAGGTAATGCAAAACATTCCTAGCAAATACAGAAGATATATTGGATGTCCAAATTGAGACATTTGCAAATGTCGATATCGAACTGGGCTCTGGTGCTGCTCTTTTAATTTAGACACCATCGGAGTCAAGTTAAAAGTTGTTCTCTATTTTTACCCTGAGACCTAAACTATTAATCTCCTTTTCGTCTTCGCAGCAGGCAATTCAGCTTCGTCTCCTTCCAACATTTCCTCTCTCTCTGCAACAAGCCAACAAGCAACACCATTCGTCTGGACCATCTCCTTCTCTCTCCGTAGCAAGCAATCCTCTGTCTCCGAATTCTTTCTCTGTAGAAAGTTAACAAGCAACGCCCTTTGTCTGAACTGTTTCCTTCCCTCTCTGCAACAAACACCCCTCACGTCTCCTTTCCTCTCCGTAGCAAGGCAGCAAGCAACGCACAACACCCCCTTCGCACAGCAAGCAAGGAATTCTTCTCAAAAGTAATTCTAATTTTTTTTCTTGTTCAGTAAAAAGCACCAATAAATATACATGACAGACGGTGTAATGTCATAAAATTTTCAAACTCTTCAGGTACAACGTTTTCTAGATGAAATTTGAATACTCGTTACTTAGAGAATCCGTCTCACATCTTAGCAACACACCGTAACTCCGGAGGCATGTTGAGGATTAACTCTTAAAATCTTGAACAGGTAGATGAGTTGAATGGAGAGTGGTGTGAGGGCTGGGGTGAGAGCAAACTGTGCCCATTAATTTTTTTTTGTTTTTGTTTCAGCTTTGTTCCGGCTCCAATAGCTCGTCCACCTTCTTCCTTTTGAGGGGCACAAGATATCTTTTTTGTCTCGAACGGTAGAAGCATCAAAAGGTTATCCGGACCCACTGGGCCCCCACAATTATTGTCGAGTAAATGATGAAGAGGACCTGCTCCACTCCACCCCACTTGATACTGCTTTTCTTTACTGTTTCATGAAGAGGTAATCATTTCAGAGCTCAATACAATTTGTGTGTACCTTGAGGCTACAGAGGAGTAAAAAATTATAGACGAGAAAATTAAAGATTTTTTTTAATGCTTTTTTACTTTGCTCCATCAATGTCTCTGTGAATATTTTATCTATTTAATTTTTATTGTACTTTTATTTGCATATTAAAGAGATAATAACTTCTATTGGTAGTACAAGTGGATAAGAAGTTCTTCCTTGGAAATTGCTGGTGATTAGGGGCTCTTGTTTTGCAAGCTTATGTTCAAGCTCTTGGTGTCTTATTACAAGCTTATTTCACTTGTAATAATATCAAAATATGTTTTTCTTATTTATCTATCCATGTGGATTTTATGGATCTCATGACAGTTTTTTGAATGATTTCTCTCCGGGTTTGAACAGAATTAATCACCGTTCCGTTCGCTATTCTTTAAATCTTAACAGAATCCGGTTCGTAGTTACTTATGTTCAAGCTCATCAAAGGCAGTTGAGTTCATATTACATACAAACTAATACTCACGGATACGACTCAATAATACTTAAACTTGAGTAGCTCTGCTTGCTATAACAGATGCATATTCCACAATGGTTTGATCCGGTGACCTCTTCAGCTGAGAAAAAAGGGGAAATAATGCAGAAGATCGAAGGAAGGATCTGCAAACAGCATGGTCACACATCTTACGCAAAGCAAATAGAACGATCTTAAGGGGAGATTCATTTTGAGTTCTTCCTCGACTCGGGCTCAATGCATTCTGCGAATAGTTAGAGACCATCTCCAACAACGCCTGGCAAAACAAAGAAAATTTAAAACCGTGATAAGAATGTATATATAGACAATACATACTATGAGCAACTTGGTGGGATGTATGCTAGATCCTGAGTTCAACGTGCAATTGTATTGTTAACAAACCTGCATGGCACCCTTAGAAACAATATCTTCACATAGAGCACTTGAATTTCGAACGAGATTGCTAAGTGCACCAGCAGCATTCAGTTTTGTTTTATCTTCTTCGGCTGCGAGTAGAAGCATTGTTAGTTGAGGTATGCATCTTCGGAGCTCTTCATACAGATCATCATTGTGGTATGCAGCATTCCCAACCTGATCATAGAAGAATTGAGCATAGAATGAAAAAAAACACAAGTTACAATTTCGGGAAAAAAAACATAATGAATGGACATGTTTGGTATATTGACGAATGATGAATCATGGAAGTTTGATATCCATTTTAGATATCAGATAACCATAATGTGAAGGACCTCTATATAACAGAATAACTAACCAGATGCCTCCTCCATATAAGCACAGCAAGGACCTCTGCATGACCATGTGAGACGAGACTAAATGTGGGTATAGTGCTTACCCACCAGCAATTCTCTCCCACACTCATCATGACTAAGTGATGCAGGAACTATGCGCATCTTTATGTGTGGCATGGTATAAACTACCAACAATCCCTGAATCCCAAACCTCAAGTCCACCAATGTGAGTGGTGGAGATGGTTCATCCAACATGGCTCAGCAATGCATCTAGCTTTGAAACAAATTTGTTGCACTCAATTCACTCGTTCAGCAAAGCAGAGTCCCATTCTAAATCGACTATCCGCTTAGGGGAAGGGTGCCTCCTTCATATAAGCTCACCCGATGGTTTGCAAATGTACT
Organism: Curcuma longa; assembly: GCF_044706935.1. NCBI lineage: Eukaryota > Viridiplantae > Streptophyta > Magnoliopsida > Zingiberales > Zingiberaceae > Curcuma > Curcuma longa. The sequence goes on along the minus strand of NC_133865.1, from coordinate 9,127,019 downwards.
CAATTATGTGAACAATGTTGGCCACCAAGCTCCAACAGGATCCTCACAAAAATATAGTCCTGTTTCTCTTAATTTATCAACTCAACCAGGTTTAAATCCACACACTAATACTGCTAGAGTTCAACACGGTTGAGGTTCCTGGTAACCCACAATCCCTTCTTCTCCTTCCAATTTAATCCCTCCCACCCCCTCTTCTATTGCTCCACCAGCCACCCTCTTCCTTTCGTACAAAAGCACTTTGACCTCTTTTTTTTTCTATTTTATGCATCAAGCTTAGCACAAATATGATACCTCAGCTTCAATAAAACACAATAAGCCCCTCTTGCGAGCCCAAATTAATGTCCCACTTCCTTCATTTTTTAACCTTTTATCTCAACTATTGTAAAGAAAATTCTATAAATACAAGAAACAGCATGGCAAGTTTTACTAGCTACTTACAGCAAAACAAGCAAATTTCCTAGTACGTCTGTCTGGGTCAGCACACCTGTCAATCAAAATATCAATGACCTTATGATTTGCCTGCAGCAAAAAAATATATATATATCAAGGGTTATATAATTAGCAAACTTATAGGGAGAAACTGATGGAATATGAACGTAATCATATATATCTTACAAGTGACTTGTAGAAGTAGGAACTGTGCCGACACATATTACCAATGGCACTGCAAGCTTTTGCACGCACATCAGCAGAATCACTATTAAGAAAGTCCTTGAGAAATTGCAACATACCAGATTGGTCAATGGCTTCATAGAAGTCCTGTGCCAAAGGATTTTCAAGATAAAAATGATAAAGTAACAATAATAAGATATAAAGCCAGGTCCCACTGAATACATTGTATAATACAACCTCAATTATCATAGAGGAAAGTTCGAATCTCTTACACATAATCAACAGAAGAAAATGTTATAACCAAAGTATACTAGAATAAATCTACTTAATCATGCTCATATAAATTGAGATCACCCAATAATGTTTCCTTCATAATCAACAGAAGAAAATGTTATAACCAAAGTATTCTAGAATAAATCTACTTAACCTTGCTCGTATAAATTAAGATCACCAAGTAATGTTTTCTTTGCAGGCAAGGTCAATACTACTGTACCTTTGACATCCGGGCAAGGTCAGAAATAATCATTAGAAAATCCAGCATAGCATCTTTAGGGATTGATTGGCCGCCCAACAGCTTTTGTACTCTGTTTGGAGATAAAAGACCTTCCTTAACAAGTTGCAGTGCTAAAGGTCGATATCCAACCATTTTTGCAACCATAGCAATAGGCCTCGACACATCTTCCAAGTCAAGATAGTCCAAGCTGCAAAGTATACGACCAGGAAAATTGACCTGCAAGTGAAAAAAACAAAGACGCCAGTTCTAAAGCGCAAACAGCATGATAGAGCAACAGAATCCTTGTAATTTTACCTCTGAAAGAATTTGAATATAGTAAGGCATATTGTTTCCAATAGCTTTGACTAATTCTTTATTTTCAATAGCAACTCTGCCACCAGGTAAGCCAGTATTTAAGAGGAAGCCACTGTTAATCGAAGCTGATGTTGATGGCATGTTGGGGGCACTCTGTACTGCAACAAAGGGAAATGCCAGAATATCAACAATTGCATTCACTAAATCTCTATTTCCAGGATGGCCGCTAGCATGACCTTCCCAAATGGTCAGTGAAATTAAGTGTTGATCCGACAATAAGTCAGTTATTAGCTTCACATGCTCTTTTTTGAAAAAGATCTCATGAAGCACTCCACCAGTGAGACAGCTACACAAGGAAGAAAGTGCCCAAAGTAGTCCAGCAGGAGACAGCCCTAATCTAACAATTTTGCAATCTTTTCCATTGGCGGGATCTTCTACAATCCCATCTGCTAACAAACTAATGAGAAGCTGAGGTATTCCATTAGAACATGCTTGTTGAACAGATAGAGGACCACCCCATAAAAGCCTCATTTTCAACAAACCAAGACAACCATCATTGGATTCTACGTACCTCAAGACCAAGTCATTAGACTTTGTTTCAATTTCATTAGAACAGCGAAGCTTTAGTAGGTTACGTAGTGTTGCCATAGATGGCAATATAGCAAGTGTATTTTCAGAGATAGAGTTCCCACACGAGCCAATATCAAGAGATAAAATTGATGATAAAGCTAGCATGGCTGATGCACAGTGAGGTTGAATGGAACTTGCCATAGAATCATCCATCAAGGAAAGATGTGCAAGAACTGAAAGACGTGAGCGCTGCTTTTTCTGAGAACTAGAAAGAATGTATGACGAAGAACACTTTCCGACTGATCTTAATCGATCAGCAATTGTTGCCAAAGTAATGCAACAATGTACAACCAAACCACGAGGATTTGACAGCTTACATTTTGGAGTACTCTTCTCTCCTGAATCCTTGTTTAGATAAGAAGCACTCAAGGATAGTACAGAAAAAATATCAGATACAATAGTTCCATCAGTTGCCACATCTGTTTCAGCAACAATATCTGATGGATCCAACAAACCACAGAGCACAGTGCATGCAGAAGGACTCAGAAGACAGATCCTTGACATAAGCTGAAAAATAAAAGCTCTGATAAGCCAGATGCATATTAAAAATCAGATCCAAACATCAATGATTCAATTTGCTAAAATAACAAGTTCCTGAATTCAATGTCACGCCATTTGAAGTGTGATTCCTAACACATAATGTGGCACTGACTCATATTAAAGCAACAAGGGTTGTTAAGGAATTGATTATAGAAATAGAAAAGCCATTTATATCTATATTAGGTTATCCAATCAATCTAGGATATTTAGAAACATTTAGTTAGCATGTAATCAGTTATCATATGAATTCTTCAAGTGAACCTCTCACCGGTTAAAAAAAGAAAATACTGAATGCATAATATAACCAATCCCAAACAGTGCTATCATGGTGCAAATAAGATAAAAGAAACATACTGATTGAAGTCCTTCAGTGAAAAGAAAACAGATTTATTTTTTTCCTCGAAAAGGAGAGATAATATACCTGAAGAGTGGCAGACAATGCAGACTCCAACCCAGTGTGAAAAGAGTAATAAATGGCAACTTGAATTGCTTTTGATTCAACAAATAGTTTCACAAGTCTTGTAATAACTTTAACTGGTTCCTTATGGAGTTTTAGGGATTGCTCATATTCCATAATATCAGGCTGCAATGAAAGTTGCCTACGTGAATAGACCAACGGGAAAACATATGTTTGTTCTTTTGCAAAAATTATTTCCACTGCATTAATCAGACACCAAATGGCCTTGCATGCTTCGCATGCAGCTGGAACCATATTGGAAGATCCTGACATGAGACTTGTTCCAGAAATAGTTAAGCATTCAAGCAAAAGCTGGAAAACTGAAGATTCACTAGCACAATCAACCATCTGGAGCAGAAACCTTTCCATTGGCTTTGTGCTTTCATATGATGTTGATTGTTTTAGCTCACTTGTAGCACGGTACAGCATAATCGCAATGCATGCAGTAGTTTCATAGTGGATCCTACCAGATGTATCAGTAGTTAAAGCTAGCATCTGCAGCAGAGTTATAGGATGATATTCTCAATCAAAAACCAGTGAATAAGTTTTGCAGGACAAACAGAAGTCACCTGAGAGTAAAGATACACTAGAGCACTCCCATGCTTACAAAAAGAATCATGACTTCCACTACCAGTAACTTCCAATAACTTCTTCAAAATAGAAAGGCTCTGCAGAATCATCAAATATTAAAATTTAGTCCAAAAGATCAGTGTACATTGAAATACTTGTTGATGGTGATGAACTGCATGGACAAAAACAGAAATACTATTTAACCATAGAACATGAATTTTGTGTCTGTCACAAACTCACACTCAGTTTATAATTAATCAGGAAAAAATGTCTTATCAAGGTTCAGAAAGACCTTAATGCATATGCCTTGAGCATCCCCAAGCTTCACTTCAATGAGGGCAGCAGTGAATTCAAGAAGCACACATATTAGGATGTCAGAAGATGTACCCGGTTGAAGTGTTCCAGAAGCAATTAGATTTGTCAGAATTCTGAATGACTGGCTCACATTGTCGATATTAAGATCCCTAGAAATTTAATAAAAGGCACAAAAGGTTTGATTAGAACAAGAATTATGATTATAAAGAATGCTGAATTGTGACTATAAAGAATGCTATGAAATAATTAGAGTATTTCTATCTTACAATTTTCTGAACTACTACCATGCTTACAATTAACTGAACTACTACCATCTCTAGACTAAAGGTGCTAAAAACATGATAAGTTTGATCAAATCATAAGTTGTAATAATGAAGGACATAACAGAGCTTTAATACACTGCAAATGGCCATGATTCTTTGGTTCAAAAATTGCATTTTTTTTGTAAAACGAACTTACTCTTGAAAACCATATCATGCCTTAGAACCAAACATAAAATGCAGGATCAAGGCATAAAAGAACAGATAATATGGTCTCAGTTATGGAGAAGAAAGTGAACCAAAGAGTGTTGACATGAGAAAAACCTTTTGATCGAGACTGTTTAACAAAGAGCCGAGATCATGCAAAGGGCATGTCTAACCTTGTTAATAGCATTTCGGATAATTATAGATTTGACTAAACTTCATCAAAGTTAGCTCTGTAGCCTTATAAAATTATTTTCTAGGTCAGAAAGACCTTAATATTAATGGAAAACATGATGTTTGAAAGAAACGGAAATTAATATTTTTGTTCAAAGAGAACCAGCATACATCAAATGCAAATTCATCAGACTGGGCTACCTGAGGGAACTAGGTGATCGCTTGGACCAAGTTTGCAGAGGATGTAAAACGACTGATAACACTTCAATATCATGACTGATATTACTTGCACCTTTTACTGTCCGTGAACCTTTTTCCAGAGCATCCAAAATTTGGTTGTCTGAAAGCAAGCGGAAAATGTGGGATTTCTGAGGTCACATAAGAAATACTTATTCTATAGTAGAAACTATACTAGTACAGAAACACCAAAGAATATATGATACAGTATATCAGACTTTCAAATTGACAGAATCATCCAAATAGTTCGGGAACAGAATCTGAAAAACTAAATTCCACCTCTTTGTCCTTGATCAGTTCTGCAAATAAGTTATGAGAAAAAGATTTATTACCCTAAAAATCATTCAAATGATTCACAAAATCAAGTCAGAGTAAAATTTTTAGGTGATTTTTAATATATTCATTTGAATCCTAATCTCACTTATGCTTACTCTATCAATTCTAAAAAGATGCTTCCCTTAAGGAGTACTGCGCCAATAGTAGCCATGTATCTGTCAAACTTTTCCTTATTTGGATAACAATCCTAATATGCTTCTGTGGTCTATATGACAATGAAAATTATGCATCTTTGTCTATTAAATAAAAGGATGATAGACAAACCTAATAGCAAAATCTCAACACTAAGTGTCCATCAGTTGAGGCCCATTATGCTTAAACTAAAAACACACATTGCAGCAGTAATAAAACCAGGTAATAAAATATGTGCTACAACTTTTTTTGAATTTCTGAGTTAGCGGAGCACAATTTATTAAAATATTACAGACTGATATGTAGCAAGGACAACCTATATAATTGGGTTGTGCGGCTTGTTTTGTTGTAGATTGATATGTGGCATGAAGTATCGAATACAAGGAAGGATCTTGGTGAAAAATAAGCCTTGACCTACTTTTAACAAAGCAAGGAAATATTAAATGCAAATAGTGTGTGGAAGTCTCTATGGTATGGCAACAGAGGTGCCGTCCAAATATTTAGAATCTCCATCATACGACCTACAACCACTCCTAGAGATTCTAAGATTTTCTTACAGATCTTACTACTGGACCATTAGTGGTGTCGTAACCCGCATTGGTATGTGGTCCATGTTGCACTGAAGTGGTCCTTCACAACTAGCATGCATGCTCATTGGAGGATGGCATCTTATTGACCTTCCTACTCACTCATAGCAACATCTCAATTATATGGGCTCTCTTCTTGTTCGCTAACGTTGCTTTAATTCACCCATCCCAATATAGCAATTCAAAGCCCTAACGTGGAGCATCTATGTTGTGGTCTAAGTCATCATGCTTATTTGCATCAATGGGCCCACCGGACAAGATGGAATTGTGGCATTGCACCTAGTGCACACTATCCTAGTGACCAAGTAGGCCCTGGGCAATAACAAATTCCCTTCTTAGTGATTCATGAGTAAAGCCCAAGTTTTTGGTGGTCTACCTGTGTCTTCTATCGACCTCCTCTTAGTAGTTGAG
>NC_133865.1:9075502-9120646 GCF_044706935.1 Curcuma longa | reverse complement strand
CTAGATGAAATTTGAATACTCGTTACTTAGAGAATCCGTCTCACATCTTAGCAACACACCGTAACTCCGGAGGCATGTTGAGGATTAACTCTTAAAATCTTGAACAGGTAGATGAGTTGAATGGAGAGTGGTGTGAGGGCTGGGGTGAGAGCAAACTGTGCCCATTAATTTTTTTTGTTTTTGTTTCAGCTTTGTTCCGGCTCCAATAGCTCGTCCACCTTCTTCCTTTTGAGGGGCACAAGATATCTTTTTTGTCTCGAACGGTAGAAGCATCAAAAGGTTATCCGGACCCACTGGGCCCCCACAATTATTGTCGAGTATATCCATGTGAATTTTATGGATCTCATAACAGTTTTTTGAACAATTTCTCTCCGGGTTTGAACAGAATTAATCGCCGTTCCATTTGCTATTCTTTAAATCTTAACAGAATCTGGTTCGTAGTTACTTATGTTCAAGCTCATCAAAGGCAGTTGAGTTCGTATTACATACAAACTAATACTCACGGATACGACTCAATAATACTTAAACTTGAGTAGCTCTGCTTGCTATAACAGATGCATATTCCACAATGGTTTGATCCGGTGACCTCTTCAGCTGAGAAAAAAGGGGAAATAATGCAGAAGATCGAAGGAAGGATCTGCAAACAGCATGGTCACACATCTTACGCAAAGCAAATAGAACGATCTTAAGGGGAGATTCATTTTGAGTTCTTCCTCGACTCGGGCTCAATGCATTCTGCGAATAGTTAGAGACCATCTCCAACAACGCCTGGCAAAACAAAGAAAATTTAAAACCGTGATAAGAATGTATATATAGACAATACATACTATGAGCAACTTAGTGGGATGTATGCTAGATCCTGAGTTCAACGTGCAATTGTATTGTTAACAAACCTGCATGGCACCCTTAGAAACAATATCTTCACATAGAGCACTTGAATTTCGAACGAGATTGCTAAGTGCACCAGCAGCATTCAGTTTGGTTTTATCTTCTTCGGCTGCGAGTAGAAGCATTGTTAGTTGAGGTATGCATCTTCGGAGCTCTTCATACAGATCATCATTGTGGTATGCAGCATTCCCAACCTGATCATAGAAGAATTGAGCATAGAATGACAAAAACACAAGTTACAATTTCGGGGGAAAAAAAAACATAATGAATGGACATGTTTGGTATATTGACGAATGATGAATCATGGAAGTTATCCATGACCAAATGATTTCCTTAGTTTTGATATCCATTTTAGATATCAGATAACTATAATGTGAAGGACCTCTATATAACAGAATAACTAACCAGATGCCTCCTCCATATAAGCACAGCAAGGACCTCTGCATGACCATGTGATACGAGACTGAATGTGGGTAATAGTGCTTACCCACCAACAATTCTCTCCCACACTCATCATGACTAAGTGATGCAGGAACTATGCGCATCTTCATGTGTGGCATGGTATAAACTACCAACAATCCCTGAATCCCAAACCTAAGTCCACCAATGTGATGGGGTGGAGATGGTTCATCCAACATGGCTCAGCAATGCATCTAGCTTTGAAACAAATTCATTGCACTCAATTCACTCGTTCAGCAAAGCAGAGTCCCATTCTAAATCGACTATCCGCTTAGGGGAAGGGTGCCTCCTTCGTATAAGCTCACCCAATGGTTTGCAAATGTACTCAATTATGTGAACAATGTTGGCCACCAAGCTCCAACAGGATCCTCACAAAAATATAGTCCTGTTTCTCTTAATTTATCAACTCAACCAGGTTTAAATCCACACACTAATACTGCTAGAGTTCAACACGGTTGAGGTTCCTGGTAACCCACAATCCCTTCTTCTCCTTCCAATTTAATCCCTCCCACCCCCTCTTCTATTGCTCCACCAGCCACCCTCTTCCTTTCGTACAAAAGCACTTTGACCTCTTTTTTTGTCTATTTTATGCATCAAGCTTAGCACAAATATGATACCTCAGCTTCAATAAAACACAATAAGCCCCTCTTGCGAGCCCAAATTAATGTCCCACTTCCTTCATTTTATCTCAACTATTGTAAAGAAAATTCTATAAATACAAGAAACAGCATGGCAAGTTTTACTAGCTACTTACAGCAAAACAAGCAAATTTCCTAGTACGTCTGTCTGGGTCAGCACACCTGTCAATCAAAATATCAATGACCTTATGATTTGCCTGCAGCAAAAATATATATATATATCAAGGGTTATATAATTAGCAAACTTATAGGGAGAAAGTGATGGAATATGAACGTAATCATATATATCTTACAAGTGACTTGTAGAAGTAGGAACTGTGCCGACACATATTACCAATGGCACTGCAAGCTTTTGCACGCACATCAGCAGAATCACTATTAAGAAAGTCCTTGAGAAATTGCAACATACCAGCTTGGTCAATGGCTTCATAAAAGTCCTGTGCCAAAGGATTTTCAAGATAAAAATGATAAAGTAACAATAATAAGATATAAAACCAGGTCCCACTGAATACATTGTATAATACAACCTCAATTATCATAGAGGAAAGTTCGAATCTCTTACACATAATCAACAGAAGAAAATGTTATAACCAAAGTATACTAGAATAAATCTACTTAATCATGCTCATATAAATTGAGATCACCCAATAATGATTCCTTCATAATCAACAGAAGAAAATGTTATAACCAAAGTATTCTAGAATAAATCTACTTAACCTTGCTCGTATAAATTAAGATCACCAAGTAATGTTTTCTTTGCAGGCAAGGTCAACACTACTGTACCTTTGACATCCGGGCAAGGTCAGAAATAATCATTAGAAAATCCAGCATAGCATCTTTAGGGATTGATTGGCCGCCCAACAGCTTTTGTACTCTGTTTGGAGATAAAAGACCTTCCTTAACAAGTTGCAGTGCTAAAGGTCGATATCCAACCATTTTTGCAACCATAGCAATAGGCCTCGACACATCTTCCAAGTCAAGATAGTCCAAGCTGCAAAGTATACGACCAGGAAAATTGACCTGCAAGTGAAAAAAACAAAGACGCCAGTTCTAAAGCGCAAACAGCATGATAGAGCAACAGAATCCTTGTAATTTTACCTCTGAAAGAATTTGAATATAGTAAGGCATATTGTTTCCAATAGCTTTGACTAATTCTTTATTTTCAATAGCAACTCTGCCACCAGGTAAGCCAGTATTTAAGAGGAAGCCACTGTTAATCGAAGCTGATGTTGATGGCATGTTGGGGGCACTCTGTACTGCAACAAAGGGAAATGCCAGAATATCAACAATTGCATTCACTAAATCTCTATTTCCAGGATGGCCGCTAGCATGACCTTCCCAAATGGTCAGTGAAATTAAGTGTTGATCCGACAATAAGTCAGTTATTAGCTTCACATGCTCTTTTTTGAAAAAGATCTCATGAAGCACTCCACCAGTGAGACAGCTACACAAGGAAGAAAGTGCCCAAAGTAGTCCAGCAGGAGACAGCCCTAATCTAACAATTTTGCAATCTTTTCCATTGGCGGGATCTTCTACAATCCCATCTGCTAACAAACTAATGAGAAGCTGAGGTATTCCATTAGAACATGCTTGTTGAACAGATAGAGGACCACCCCATAAAAGCCTCATTTTCAACAAACCAAGACAACCATCATTGGATTCTACGTACCTCAAGACCAAGTCATTAGACTTTGTTTCAATTTCATTAGAACAGCGAAGCTTTAGTAGGTTACGTAGTGTTGCCATAGATGGCAATATAGCAAGTGTATTTTCAGAGATAGAGTTCCCACATGAGCCAATATCAAGAGATAAAATTGATGATAAAGCTAGCATGGCTGATGCACAGTGAGGTTGAATGGAACTTGCCATAGAATCATCCATCAAGGAAAGATGTGCAAGAACTGAAAGACGTGAGCGCTGCTTTTTCTGAGAACTAGAAAGAATGTATGACGAAGAACACTTTCCGACTGATCTTAATCGATCAGCAATTGTTGCCAAAGTAATGCAACAATGTACAACCAAACCACGAGGATTTGACAGCTTACATTTTGGAGTACTCTTCTCTCCTGAATCCTTGTTTAGATAAGAAGCACTCAAGGATAGTACAGAAAAAATATCAGATACAATAGTTCCATCAGTTGCCACATCTGTTTCAGCAACAATATCTGATGGATCCAACAAACCACAGAGCACAGTGCATGCAGAAGGGCTCAGAAGACAGATCCTTGACATAAGCTGAAAAATAAAAGCTCTGATAAGCCAGATGCATATTAAAAATCAGATCCAAACATCAATGATTCAATTTGCTAAAATAACAAGTTCCTGATTTCAATGTCACGCCATTTGAAGTGTGATTCCTAACACATAATGTGGCACTGACTCATATTAAAGCAACAAGGGTTGTTAAGGAATTGATTATAGAAATAGAAAAGCCATTTATATCTATATTAGGTTATCCAATCAATCTAGGATATTTAGAAACATTTAGTTAGCATGGAATCAGTTATCATATGAATTCTTCAAGTGAACCTCTCACCGGTTAAAAAAAGAAAATACTGAATGCATAATATAACCAATCCCAAACAGTGCTATCATGGTGCAAATAAGATAAAAGAAACATACTGATTGAAGTCCTTCAGTGAAAAGAAAACAGATTTATTTTTTCCCTCGAAAAGGAGAGATAATATACCTGAAGAGTGGCAGACAATGCAGACTCCAACCCAGTGTGAAAAGAGTAATAAATGGCAACTTGAATTGCTTTTGATTCAACAAATAGTTTCACAAGTCTTGTAATAACTTTAACTGGTTCCTTATGGAGTTTTAGGGATTGCTCATATTCCATAATATCAGGCTGCAATGAAAGTTGCCTACGTGAATAGACCAACGGGAAAGCATATGTTTGTTCTTTTGCAAAAATTATTTCCACTGCATTAATCAGACACCAAATGGCCTTGCATGCTTCGCATGCAGCTGGAACCATATTGGAAGATCCTGACATGAGACTTGTTCCAGAAATAGTTAAGCATTCAAGCAAAAGCTGGAAAACTGAAGATTCACTAGCACAATCAACCATCTGGAGCAGAAACCTTTCCATTGGCTTTGTGCTTTCATATGATGTTGATTGTTTTAGCTCACTTGTAGCACGGTACAGCATAATCGCAATGCATGCAGTAGTTTCATAGTGGATCCTACCAGATGTATCAGTAGTTAAAGCTAGCATCTGCAGCAGAGTTATAGGATGATATTCTCAATCAAAAACCAGTGAATAAGTTTTGCAGGACAAACAGAAGTCACCTGAGAGTAAAGATACACTAGAGCACTCCCATGCTTACAAAAAGAATCATGACTTCCACTACCAGTAACTTCCAATAACTTCTTCAAAATAGAAAGGCTCTGCAGAATCATCAAATATTAAAATTTAGTCCAAAAGATCAGTGTACATTGAAATAATTGTTGATGGTGATGAACTGCATGGACAAAAACAGAAATACTATTTAACCATAGAACATGAATTTTGTGTCTGTCACAAACTCACACTCAGTTTATAATTAATCAGGAAAAAATGTCTTATCAAGGTTCAGAAAGACCTTAATGCATATGCCTTGAGCATCCCCAATCTTCACTTCAATGAGGGCAGCAGTGAATTCAAGAAGCACACATATTAGGATGTCAGAAGATGTACCCGGTTGAAGTGTTCCAGAAGCAATTAGATTTGTCAGAATTCTGAATGACTGGCTCACATTGTCGATATTAAGATCCCTAGAAATTTAATAAAAGGCACAAAAGGTTTGATTAGAACAAGAATTATGATTATAAAGAATGCTGAATTGTGACTATAAAGAATGCTATGAAATAATTAGAGTATTTCTATCTTACAATTTACTGAACTACTACCATGCTTACAATTAACTGAACTACTACCATGTCTAGACTAAGAAAGGTGCTAAAAACATGATAAGTTTGATCAAATCATAAGTTGTAATAATGAAGGACATAACAGAGCTTTAATACACTGCAAATGGCCATGATTCTTTGGTTCAAAAATTGCATTTTTTTTGTAAAACGAACTTACTCTTGAAAACCATATCATGCCTTAGAACCAAACATAAAATGCAGGATCAAGGCATAAAAGAACAGATAATATGGTCTCAGTTATGGAGAAGAAAGTTAACCAAAGAGTGTTGACATGAGAAAAACCTTTTGATTGAGACTGTTTAACAAAGAGCCGAGATCATGCAAAGGACATGTCTAACCTTGTTAATAGCATTTCGGATAATTATAGATTTGACTAAACTTCATCAAAGTTAGCTCTGTAGCCTTATAAAATTATTTTCTAGGTCAGAAAGACCTTAATATTAATGGAAAACATGATGTTTGAAAGAAACGGAAATTAATATTTTTGTTCAAAGAGAACCAGCATACATCAAATGCAAATTCATCAAAGACTGGGCTACCTGAGGGAACTAGGTGATCGCTTGGACCAAGTTTGCAGAGGATGTAAAACGACTGATAAAACTTCAATATCATGACTGATATTACTTGCACCTTTTACTGTCCGTGAACCTTTTTCCAGAGCATCCAAAATTTGGTTGTCTGAAAGCAAGCGGAAAATGTGGGATTTCTGAGGTCACATAAGAAATACTTATTCTATAGTAGAAACTATACTAGTACAGAAACACCAAAGAATATATGATACAGTATATCAGACTTTCAAATTGACAGAATCATCCAAATAGTTCAGGAACAGAATCTGAAAAACTAAATTCCACCTCTTTGTCCTTGATCAGTTCTGCAAAATAAGTTATGAGAAAAAGATTTATTACCCTAAAAATCATTCAAATGATTCACAAAATCAAGTCAGAGTAAAAATTTTAGGTGATTTTTAATATATTCATTTGAATCCTAATCTCACTTATGCTTACTCTATCAATTCTAAAAAGATGCTTCCCTTAAGGAGTACTGCGCCAATAGTAGCCATGTATCTGTCAAACTTTTCCTTATTTGGATAACAATCCTAATATGCTTCTGTGGTCTATAATGACAATGAAAATTATGCATCTTTGTCTATTAAATAAAAGGATGATAGACAAACCTAATAGCAAAATCTCAACACTAAGTGTCCATCAGTTGAGGCCCATTATGCTTAAACTAAAAACACACATTGCAGCAGTAATAAAACCAGGTAATAAAATATGTGCTACAACTTTTTTTGAATTTCTGAGTTAGCGGAGCACAATTTATTAAAATATTACAGACTGATATGTAGCGAGGACAACCTATATAATTGGGTTGTGCGGCTTGTTTTGTTGTAGATTGATATGTGGCATGAAGTATCGAATACAAGGAAGGATCTTGGTGAAAAATAAGCCTTGACCTACTTTTAACAAAGCAAGGAAATATTAAATGCAAATAGTGTGTGGAAGTCTCTATGCCATGGCAACAGAGGCGCCGTCCAAATATTTAGAGTCTCCATCATACGACCTACAACCACTCCTAGAGATGCTAAGATTTTCTTACAGATCTTACTACTGGACCATTAGTGGTGTCGTAACCCGCATTGGTATGTGGTCCATGTTGCACTGAAGTGGTCCTTCACAACTAGCATGCATGCTCATTGGAGGATGGCATCTTATTGACCTTCCTACTCACTGGTAGCAACATCTCAATTATATGGGCTCTCTTCTTGTTCGCTAACGTTGCTTTAATTCACCCATCCCAATATAGCAATTCAAAGCCCTAACGTGGAGCATCTATGTTGTGGTCTAAGTCATCATGCTTATTTGCATCAATGGGCCCACCGGACAAGATGGAATTGTGGCATTGCACCTAGTCAACACACTATCCTAGTGACCAAAGTGGGCCCTGGGCAATAACAAATTCCCTTCTTAGTGATTCATGAGTAAAGCCCACTCCTCGAGTTTTTGGTGGTCTACCTGTGTCTTCTATTATATATATTTTTTCGACCTCCTCTTAGTAGTTGAGCAAAGTGAACATAAATACTTCCCTTTCCCTTCATTCCCCTCCCTTCCCCTTCCGAGTTCTATTGATGTTATGCATATAGCTAATTGTTTCAACCTTCAATATGAAAACTTCACTTGTTCTTTTATGAATTATGTTGCTAAGGTATTCTTTCCTTTTCCCTACTATATACAACGTAAGCAAGCATATCGGGGTTAATTTAATTTTCTAACTACATGGTATAATAAAATAATCAAACATTGCTCATGATTGTTTGCTGTCCATTAAATACTTCCTTAAAAGAACATTCTACATGCTAATGCACAATCTGAGTATATGCATACATATACTACCTATGTATTCATGAATCCCAAATATGGAAATTGTATAGAATATCGAGTCATGGCATTATTTTCCACACCTGATGAATGAGCATGGCCTGATACACCCACAGAAGATGCATTGTCTTGATTGTCAGTTGTTCGTGAAGGACTATCATTTTTAGCATTTTCAATCTCTTTTTTATTGCTCGGAGAGATGGAATTATCTTTTGCTGTCATAAAGGGCATCAAATATCTAATATGACAGCTAATAGTATAAAATGAAATGTAGAGAGAAAAATTTTCAAGAAAATATTACCCTCCGCCAAATTGTCAGCAATGAAATCAGAATCTTTGTGGATTTCATTTGGCATTCCGATTTCAAATCCACTAACTGCATCAGCTCCAACAGTTGGCTGGAATATGATAGTATAGAGATGAGTATTTTAGTTTTGGAAAAAACCAACTCTCAATTTTTTTATAGTGGGAATAAGAAGACTAACTTTGGTTTCTGGCTCCTCTGAAGCGTCTTTCACAAATGGGTGTTCCAGCAAAGCTGGCCAAGCTAATCTATTCTGTGGCACCTGATAGCAGCAGAATACAAGTGTGATGCATACAGACTGTACTAGGGCAATCATGCCTAGACTGACAAAACAGGGAGGCTAGGACCTTGTTAAGCAGGCCCTTCAAGAAGCTTTTGAAGTTTGAGCTCATGTTTTCTGGATATTTCACTGGGTCCTGGTAGAATTCTTAAAATTAATGTCAGTTCGAAGGATGCACTTTATTTTTTGAAAGATAACAAATGAAGGAAAAGAAATACACTGACTTTAACTATATGGCGAATCAGTGCATAGACAGAATTTGTGTAAAATGGTGGTTGGCCAACAAAAAGTTCATACCTGTGTCAGAATGTTAAAACAAAAGGAAATTTAGTTAATAAAAGTCTACAACAATTGTCTAATGGCAGATGCTTATATTGACTCAAACAAAATGGAATAGACATCAGCAACAGAACATGAGTGGATTGTTCAGTTGACATAGCGATGAAGCAAAAGTCCTGACAGTGAACTGTATCCTCCTTAAATAAGATATACAATATAATTTACCTCAGCACGTGTTCAGATGATAATGAAGCCAAGCAAATTAATAAAATCATTATTAAAGAATATTAAATTATGACAAACGACTTTTAAAAAAAGAAATACTAGTTTAGCATCGTAGTCTATATTTGAGCATCGGCATACTTCTGCAGCACATGGCTGCATACCAAATAGCAAATAGACCATGATAATGACACCAAGGTTTAACCATCAAATTTCACTCACTGAGGTAATAACCTATCATTTTCTTGCTGAGAATATGCCATAGGACACCAATTTGAGAGAGATCTTACAAGAGAATCTTAGATATAGTTTCCATAATAGAAGATGGAAGTCTGAGTGTTGTGATAAATCAAATGTGTAAGAAAATAAGAGATTAGAAGACACAAACCATCATGGCATCATCATAAATTGATTGCTTTCCTAAAAGCTCGAATTTTTAGAACAAATAATTAGCCAATTAAATTTATCATGTCACAATCAGTTAGACTTTTTTTTACCTCCCCTTCCTCCTCATCCAAGTGAAAAATATTTAACCCTCCCCTGCTCTCACCGTCTCCCTTCTCTTCTCCCTTTCTCCTCTTCAATCAGTTTTCCTCCACTAACCACAGCCTAAAAAACCTTCCAAAGAGGACATGACCAAAAGTATCATGAAAGCTGATATCAAATTAGCAACCAGGAGAATAAATCTTCTACCCATAACAGGAAGGTGACATCCAATCTTAATGTGAGGGCCAAATTTATCAAGAGAGTTGATGTATAGTCAGCCTGAATTGTGACACCCAAGAATTTAATCTTGGAAGTTAATCAAGATGATTTTGAAGGATTGAAGTGGGAGTTAAGTCGTGGGCACCTTGAGCAAATCAATTTGATCCAAACATTTGCTACTACTTCAAGCAACCAGAGTATTAGAGTTGAGGCTATGATCTCACAAATTCCATAATTAAAAAAATGAAAAGAGGCATGATGCAAAAGATACTATAGAGGTTTTATAGAAATACAACATACAAAATAACTCCAAGCGACCACAAATCTGCTGTATGATTGTATGGTTGCTCCCTCACCAACTCTGGAGCCATATACAGTGGTGTACCTACAAATACACAAATCATAAGAAAGAAAGAGACAAGTTCAAGAAGATCAACTATTCTTGTAGCACAGAAGATGAATGCAAACATGAACCTCATGTATTAATAATTCATGTAAAGTTAGGAAAGTTAAGCAACTGATGTACTAGTTGAATGTCTTCCTCGAAATTGAGAATGCCCAAATTTGTTGAATAATTTCCTAATGAATTGACAAGATAATACTGTGAGTGTGCCTTCTATTCACCCTTTGACTATGCAAGAAACACCTCCATGAAAGATCATTTCCTTCGCTAAGAGTGCAAATATTTTTCCAAATAATAGGGATGAACCAATCAGTTATCTATTCCACAAAGTGGAATAAGATTGGAACAAACAAAATAAATTTAGCTGCATGTACCAGAAGAGTTGGAAGTTAAACAAGATCTAAAGTGATGCTTACCTTTTATAGAACGAAGAACTACAGTGTTCGCTGACATTGCTCGTGCAAACCCAAAGTCACAAAGCTGTCAACAAAAGGGATTAGAAATGGTCATAAAACACATAAACCAACTCAAACTAAAGAAATAAGGCAAAAATCGTAGTAGTTTATCACAATATAGAAAAAATAAATAAATTTTTATTTATTTTATAAAATATGATATTTGTAGAGATTAAAAATGATTACTCATTGTTTGAATATATATAGAAGAACAACCAAAAATAAGAACAAGTGGAAGAGAAAGGAACTACTATTAAATAGGCACGAAGAAATTTACAAATGACTTTACTGCAGTGGACGAGTACAATTGTAGAACTTGATTGCCAAATCACCATGCAACTTATATTATGTATAAATACAAAGGTGACTTCTTAAACATTACCTACAAATAAACACAAGCCAAGGATGGTCATGGCTTTCAGACAAGAAACATAACTGTTAATCTATCAAGGACCATAATAACTGTCTACAAAAATTCAACTTTTAATCATTTAACAGTATAGTAGAATGTATTGATATTTCAGAAAAAAAAAACACCCCTATGTGAAAAATACAGCAATAAGATCTAAAATATCAAAGTATAATACCAGACCAAACAAAAAAATAGATATGTCCAATTACAAATTTGTGAGAAAAAAAGAAAAACATCAAAGAAAAAGTAGAATAGCATATTATTATTGATTATATATCATTTGGGAAGAAAAACAGATGTTGCAGAGGGCAAAAGAAAGCTATTAATATTTTATGTCATTTTCCACCAAAAAATTAAATTTAAAGTACAACAATAACATGAATTATTAAATAGACCAATCTGAACTAACCTTTATAGTAGATCCTGCACCTATAAGAATATTTTGTGGCTTCATATCGCGATGGATGATTCGGTTTGAATGCAAGTAGTGCAGTGCTTTCACCTAAAATACATAGTATGTAGATGAACAAATGTAACAATTTATTAGACACTTGTATTACTTGCCTAACAAAAGCAAGAAAAGCAAAGGAGATAAATTAAATTCATAATTCTGATTATGTTAACAAAAGTTTGGCAGAAAGTACCAATTGTTTTGCTATTGCTTGAACTTGTTCTTCTGGGAGACACTTATCATCCTCAAGAACCTCAAATAATTCTCCCTTAAAATACAAATTTTTACAACATAAATAGAACAGAAAATGGATTATTTGTATGAAAGACAATGTTGAAAATCCATACCTGTGCAAACTCAGTGACAACACAAAATTCTTGAGGTGTCTCAAAGGAATCAAGCATTTGAATTATATTTTCATGCTTCAGTTTCCGTAGTATCTATTCCAAATTAAAATTACATATCTTTTTAGTGAAAGCACTACGATGTCACATAATTAGACATAAACAATAAAATAATCCATAAATTAAAGAACATCAGTTTCTGAAGGTTTCATCATTTAATAATATTTAAAACATCCCACACAAAGAGAACTAGCTCATTAACTTATTACTTTCACCAACAAAGACAGATCTTTCATATTGGAACAACTTATTATGCCTGAAATTAGGCTTGCTTTGGTATAAGACATTGCAATAAGAGAATTGACTTATTAATTTATCGGACTCAAATACTAGCACATAATGCTTAAACATAGTTCACTCATCAGAGTATTATCAACCCCCTAATTGGTTTGCAACTTACAATATAGAACTAACCTGGAATTCTTTCCATGAAAACAAAAAAAGTTCAAAATCAGTCTTGACGCATATCAGCACTAAATGCAGGCTTCTATATCTGAGTATTTTATCTGAGTATTTTCCTGAGTTGACAAAAGACCCCATGTTTTGGTCTTAAAGTAAAATATTTTTTTACTTTTAGCAACCAAGAACAAAGCTCCAGTATGTCACAAGAGTGCAGCCTGGAGTGACTTCTGATTAAAAAACACTCCAAGTAGAGCAACTCCATTGATTTTATTCAAAGCAAAGTTCAGCACTTGAGCAGTGGTTCTTCTAACTAATTTTGATTACTCAAGGAAATAACAACAATATCATATGCTATCAGAATACAAGATTGTTGATGTTTACAGCCACTGTATTTTATGCAAGGCAATATCTAAGAGAACATCATTGTAAGGTAAATCATCCATAGCCAATTTCATATACCAAGGCTTGCAGATGAGTTGTTAATCCCAATATATGGTCAGAGTATTTCATGGCAATTGGATGAATATAATCTAGAGTTTGTAAAGTTTTTCATCAAACTTGGCTCATTGGTGCATTGCACTATCTCTCATCTAATGAGGCTATGGAAAGTAAAAGGCAACAACTATAAAAGACAGAAATGGCTATGTTAAAAGATGGAGGAATAAAAATTAGTTATGATGCTTAACGGTACCTCAATTTCCTGCCTCAAGTTGTGGATATCCTTTTCACTTTTCCCATGCTTCAAAATAAACTTCATGGCAACAGTCTAAACTAAAGAAACAAACAAAAGTTACAAACATCATCATCTTCACACACAAAAAAAAGGATAAAGGATCCAAATTGAACCTGCTTAGTGTACTTGCGTCGTCCTTTATACACCTTTCCAAATGAACCCTCCCCAACCAGCTCGATCACATGATAATCCTCCACCGCCATAGTACATCAACCAATGTTGTCACTGTGCTTATCACAATTCTGCCCCAACTCAACTGAAATAAACTAAGAATATTAAAGGCTCCACTTCCCCATATAAAAAGAAGAAAAAATACCCTTCCAAAATTCAATGTACTTGAGCAATGGTAGTTGTTAGAATATTTAGGGATAAATATTCTTATTTTCTTTATAGAATAATTTTTTTTCCTAGAATAGGTCCTTATACTCATGTATAAATAGGGACCTATATCTTGTAATATCCGAAGATATTCCATAATATTTACAGTAGTAATAGGAGACGTTGATATATGATAATCAATATGGACCTAAAGATTCATAATGAAATGAAGAAAGATGACTTTTCTTTGGAAGGAGTACATGCATCCCAAAAAATCAGAACTTGTGGAAATCCCCAAAAAGAATAATGAGGTTTCTCTACATAGTAAATCAATAAATTAAAGAAAAACCAATTTAAGGGATATTGATCTCAACCTACTCCTCTTAATGCAACTCCAATTGCTTCACACGCATAAATGAAGAAAGAACTGAGGGCTTTTGACATGGAGATTTGGATACTCTGGTTTGCTGAGCCTAAATTTATGCTCAAATTAATCATGTCATAAAAAGGAAATTATAGGGTATACCGAAATCAAGCCCCTTGCTGATCCTAAATTCATGTGTACAAATCATCTCTCTTAAGAAGAACTCAATGAAGGTAGCAAATTAAAGTTATCTCCACTTCATGCATCTTTAAGCATCATTATTTATATATTTCAAGGTTATTATCAGTACTATACACCAGTTTCAGCATCTACTAGCTTATCAAATATCATACTTCAACAATTGTCCAATTTAGTGCTCAATTAATATCTTTTGATTATGGTGCAATGCAAAATCCGGTTCCACCAATCACAGCATATTACCTGAAAAATGGGTCAGTGCCTTAAAGCTTCAATATATATAAGAATAGGTTGACACCCCGCTAATGAGCATAAGGATTGAAAGCCCTTTGTTGACATATGCATGAGAGATGAGGCCCTAGAATCAAGAGATGAGGCCCTAGATTCAAGGTTGGCTCTTTCACTACTATTGCTTTAGGTTTCACATTATTAACCACTTTTTACCACGATCACCATGTGGTGCAACTTTATCAGTTATGTTTGTGTTCAAAACACGTTGTGCTCCATTTATTGTTCCTCCATGATTTGTCAACACCAAGGTATTACTTAAGTTATCCCTTAATTTGATTTTTACTTTTTACCAAAATAACCAATTCATTATAGAACATTTTATCCAACGTCCATTAAGACTATCAGACGAGGATCAAGTTAAAAAGGCAAAGCAATCTAAAAGCAAGTATCAATAGACAAGAATCATATAGTATCTTTGAAGTAAACCCCTCCCAGGATTACAACCTCATGTAAGGTAGCCAAGATGATCATCCTTAACTTCCTCCCATGTCTTAGCCTCTTATTTATTATTTCCCATGTCAAAAGCATCACTTTAAGCTCCTCTTTTAAAATGGATCAGCAATTTTAATATTAAAACTAATTGCTAAAAAAGAAACCAAGCAAGAATGACCCAACTTGAACAGTATCAATGACACCCTCAACATCCACCAAAGGTAGATCTACAAAAATAATCCACGACTGACCTTGAGAACTGTAAAATTACATCAACTAAATTTAAAGTCGACAGGGGTAAAATTACCTCAATCCCCAAACCGCAAAGGGGTAGAATGGGTCAACCGTGCTCAAGGCCCCACAAATCAATACCTAAGATCCTGCCAAAAGAAAACTCATCTAAAAGATCTACATAGATAATTAACCCCTGATCACCGCTTCTAAAGACAATTTGAAAATGAAACAAGGATAATAGGTAGCTGGTCTCCCCCGCCCCAAAGATCGAGACACTTGCCGAAATCTGGGAGAAGACAACTCACCGATGCTCTCTCCCTGAGCTCGAGAAGGAAGCGGGCGTGGAGCTCGCTGTGAACTGCTGCGACTGAGAGGGAGGAGAGGATCGCTCGCAATTGGAGAGGGAGATGCCGGAGAGGATATCGCGATCGGGAAAGAGAGAGAGAGAGAGAGGGGGAGATCGAGCGACTGAGGTAGAGGAGCGTCTCGTAGGGATTTAAGCGGGAAAAAAATTCCAATCAAAACCCTAACACTAAAATCATTGACTCGATTTCTCTGTTGAACCGAATCGGTTCGCGGCTGGTTCACCCACGGACCGAAGCGATAGGAACGGAAATCCAACAAATTTCATAAGGGAAGTTGCTGAGAACTCAACTGCAGACCAAAGGGCGAAGAAAACCCTACCGGCAGCGATGTGGGAGGCGGCGGCGGAGCGCGCGGCAGCAGGGGCGTGCGACGGCCGAAGGGAGGCGGCGGCGGAGCGCGCGGCAGCAGGGGCGTTTGCGACGGCAGGAGGGAGGGCGATCGCTGAGGCTCGCGGGTGGGGCGGGTGGGGAAGAATCGCGAAAGGTCACGCGGGGGTAATGCTGTCTACGGGGAAAAAATTGCATCGAGAGTGGGAATGGGTTTAATAATCCGAGGGAGGGATAGGATATGAAAACACGGATATCAAATGATTAATGATATCCATTCTTATTTACCAAGTAAATTGGGAATAAATAGATTTTATTCCATCCTCCTAAACCCGCATACCAAGCGGATCCTAACTTCTTATTTTTTGGATTCTTGTAACAAAATAAGAATTGTAATTTTATTTATTATGGTTGGAATGATAAATTGCAAATGTAATTGATGCTACATTATAGTTTTTTAGTGTCATAACTCTTTATCCCCAGGGTAATGGTGCATGGTAGGACATCCGAGTTGTGATCTAAGGACCTGCGGTTCAATCTACAGTTACAGCATATTTGCAAGAATTTTTCTCCAAATAGAGAACGCAATCAAAGGATGTTGGGCATTTGGATTAACCGCCGTATGCGCTTCCCGATTTACCTTGGTGGTCGGTGGAAAATTTTCGTAGAACCGGACCGACCACCCTCAGGGATTGAGTCCATGAGACTGACTGAGATTTATTATTATTATTTTTAGTATCATAACTCTTGTCCCCGGAGCAATGGTACCGTAGTAGAACATTCAAGTTGTCACTTAGATACCTACGATTCGATCCTCATGAACGCAATCAAAGGATGTTGGACGTCTGAGTTGACCGCTGCGTATACTTTTCAATTTACCTTGGCATAGAAAATTTTGATGGGGCCGAATCGATCATTTCAGGAATATATTTATAAATTTTTTTTTTCAAATGAAGAGCACAATAAAAAAAATGTTAAAATTTATTATTTTGTTTAGTATCATAACTCCTTCATAATTCTCGAACACCCGCAGTTACTCTGTTTCACAGCATCACTTGCCTCGTGACTCGACGTCTTCCCACTTTCACATGACGAGGGAACCATATCAGCAACTCCCGAGACACGTGGCTTCTTTTGACTGTTCCAGGATCATGTGAAACCATTTCATGAGCTGGCACTCTCAGTCCTCTGCCCCATCCTTATCCTTCCCATCCACGTCGCCAACTTCCAGTGCAAAATCCGGACGCATCTTCTCGCCTCTTTCCTGGCACGTGTCATCCATCGCAAAATGACTTCGGAGCCTTCGCCCTTCAAAATATCCAGTGGCAAAACCGGAAATAGACTTCGCACGTCCGCTGCCGGACAACAGCGGACAGCAGCGACGCACGAGCACGTGCTGAGGAGCTGTCCTCTGACCTCCGTTATCTCAACGGACAGCTGTCAACGTGCGTAACCGAAATAAAAGGGGTCGTCTCAGTTCCCGGTTGCTTCCCCACCGAAATTTAAAAAACTGGCGGAGGCAGTGGGCGGTCCAATTGGAGACCCGGTCGAGGAGACCAACCGGGTCGGTTTAACAGCCTGTCTCGATGGGAGTCCGGACGCCTGTAATGACCCATAGCTGGTTTTGTCGTTTTCTCAAATATGCTCGACAGCCTGGTCTGTCTCTTCCGAGAAATACGAATTTATAAAATTTAACAAAATGAACCGGATGTCTAGCATTGTGGGCCGCTGGCTCACCAGCTGTCCCAAGATGGGCACTCGTGGTGTTCGGTAACGTACGCCAGGCGGGTACATGAATGCGTACGGAGGAGACAACGGACGACAGGGATCGAGCCTCGGTTCTGTATCGCAAAGGCGGTGACCATACCGCACTGAACCGGACTTGATTTTAGGAAGCGAGGGAAACCCGGCTCCGTACGTGGCGGTTGCTGAGAGTAACCGACGCGTGTCCGTGCGCCAGCTGACAGCTGTGTTCTAGTAACTGCCTGCGTGGGAGAGGCGGGTGAGCGCAACGCTCGGTGACCGGTCACCTCGCCTGATTGTTTCTTCGTCTTCATATAGAGACTATCGAGCAAAGGCCTTCTTCGCGCGGCGTTGTAGTTGCTTAGAACAAACGAGAAGGTGCTTGCGAAGTCGTACGTTTACACGATCGATTGTTAGGGTTTGTTCAGATCGGTGGAGTTCTGTCGGCGTCGAGCTCGATGGCGGAGGCTGCGAGGAGGAGCAAAGATCTGGATCGGATCAAAGGGCCGTGGAGTCCAGAGGAGGATGAGGCGCTGCGGAAGCTGGTACATCGCCACGGCCCGAGGAACTGGTCGCTGATCAGCAAGTCGATCCCTGGGAGGTCGGGGAAGTCGTGCCGGCTCCGGTGGTGCAACCAGCTGTCGCCGCAGGTGGAGCACCGTCCCTTCACGGCGGAGGAGGACGAGGCCATCATCCGAACCCACCGCCGCTTCGGCAACAAGTGGGCCACCATCGCCCGCCTCCTCTCCGGCCGAACCGACAACGCGGTCAAGAACCACTGGAACTCAACCCTCAAACGAAGGTACTCGTCTTTCGCCGCCGAGGATGGCGCCACCGACGCGGCGGAGAGGTCGCTGAAACGGACGTGCAGTGACGGGTCGGATGTCTCGTCCGGGGCAGCAGGGCCGAGCTTGAACCCCGGAAGTCCATTGGGTTCAGATCTTAGTGATTCCAGCCAGAACACGCCAATGCCTTCTCCGATCTCCACTACTTCTCGCATCTGCCGGCCGCTGGCGAGAACCGGCGGCATATTTCTTCCTTCATCCGCCGCTCCCAACCCTCAACAGTTCGAGTCATGCACCACCGGTGGTACAGCCACCGCTACCTCCCCATCCCCACCGCTTAAGATCATGGAAGATCCGGAGACCTCCCTCACCCTTTCCCTTCCCGGCTCAGACCAAAAAGACGCCGCCGACCAGTGTCCGAGCTTGCATGACAGCGACAACAATAAGAAACAACTCGATCTGCTGCCATATATGTCGATTCCCGTCGACGAGAACCCACTGACTCCGACTATGAAGTGCATGGACGACGGGAAGATCTGGGAGGAGGAACGGCGGCGGCGGGCGTTGTCGTTCCCCTTCGGGCCGGAGTTCCTGGCGGTGATGCAGGCGATGATCCGGCATGAGGTGAGGATCTACATGTCGGACTTGGAACGGAGCGGCACGATCGGCGAGCAGTCGCCGCTGCAGGCGCAGAGCGGCGCTCTGTTTAGGCGGATGGGAGCATCGAGGACGAAGTAGTCAGAGAAACATTTCATGGGGCAAAAATAAAAAGAAAAAAATTTCCGAAAAGTTTCTTCCTTTTCCTTGATTTGGAATCAATGTCAGAAAAATATAATTCATGCGAAAAAATGGTGCGAAGTGGCAGTTTTTTCTATTAATTACTCGATTTTATATTTTCTTAGGATTAAGAGCAATTATTATCCAAATAGGATCCATCTGATTGGATCTTTGTTGGCTCGGAATCTCCTCCGGTTGGATGGGCTGAACCGACCCGGTTCAGTAGAGTTTGGGTTGGAATGCGAATGAGCCGGTCAAGGGAGAATGAGGCGTGCGCCGCCTCCTGCTCTCGAGCACTTCTCCTTCGCCTCCCAGATCCCGGCTTCTTCCTGCAGCGGCCCGTACAGGTCTGCCTCCCTCCTCTGATTGCTTTTACTTATATAATGTTTGATTCATGTGATTGATGTTGTTGCCGTTGGATCTGTTCCGCTGCTAGATCTTCTCCAATTCATGGTCTTTCTTGGCGAATTTCTCTTTTTGAACTTCAGGATTACTGTTTTCTGCGGTTTCAATTGGCGTCGGATCGACACTTTGGCCATATTTCCTACAAAGAGAAATCGTAATGAATTAGTTGGTACCCGAAGTGTAAAATAATAACGGGAAGAGTAATAAGAAGTGAGACAGAGACTTCCCAACCAGAAATCAATTTAGAAACAACTTCCTTAGAATGAGTTATTTTATAATAGACAAGGCACCCTTTTGAATGCCTATGATAATTTTCTCTTGGATCTCTTGTATATCAAACAAATTAATGTATGGAGATATGGAGGTCTATCCCTTTCGAGTGATTGGCTTCTTCCCCCTTCAATTCCCTAGTGCTCTACCTAAAATAAGACATGGGTGCTTATCATCTTAAATCTGTGCAAAAAAATTCATGAATTGACTATAATTCATAAGCCTTTATAAAAGGATATCTTTTCTGTTGTTTTAGGATTCCAGTACATGTTAGCTCATAGACAAAGCTTGATCAGGAAATCCAGTTTAGTCGCAAAAATTAAGCTTTCTGGTTTTTCCAATCCAACAGTGTTCTTTACTGTGGAATTTGTTTGGAAATAATAATTCTGGCAGTAAGAACTGTCAATTTATTTCACAGAACTTAGATTATAGAAATATGTCTCACAAATCTATGAATGTGAACTCAAATTATAATAGTTTGTTTGTATAGATTGTCTGCTACTGAATAATTCAATATCTTGGAAGGTGTTAGTCATCTCATATATTTCTCATCCATAACCCTTTAAAATACATTTACTATGGTTTGCTCATAATGTTTCAGGATTTTTGTTTGAATTACTTAATGGTTGCTGGAAGAGGCATCAGCGAGCTCTTGAGGAAGGATCTTTTGTTCTAGTCATCAGTAAAAATACCTCTTTCTTACTCCATTTTAAAAGTATTTTCACCTCACAGTGGGTTGATATCATATTTTTGTTGCCAATTTCTTTTAAAGGTGCTATTCTCTGTATATCTTCATATGCTTTCAGGATAACCAAATGTCTCAGAAAGCTTCTTCTCCCTCTACCTTTCCATTTTTTTAATTTCTATGCGGGTACTTTTGTCAATCTAGATTAACCAGACACTCAGAGCGGTTTCTTTAATCCTTTATTTATAATAGAAGGTTGGCTTTCATTTCTGTGCCCTTCAACAAAAAGGTGGAATCCGCGGCCCTACACGGTCGGTTCCACGATCATCTGTGAGGAGGTAAATCTTCATTTCTGTGCCCACTTCTTATATTAGGACATCCGTATTTGTTTGAACATTAATATATGCCACTTCTTCAACAAGTATAGGACTCCACATGCCACATACTTATTATATTAATACCTCCTTTTTATTAACACATATTCATTTTAACATTAGCACTTATTATTTGTTGGTCCCATTATCCACTCATTCATATATTTTTTTGAATTCTTCTCATTAACTGCGTTCAAAGAATTGATCGTTGACATGTGTGTGTTATAACGCCCACCCATATTAGTTGTAATACCATTTGTGTGTTATAACACCCACACATTAACACCAATATGGATGCTCTTACTCTAGATTAATCATCTGTTCAGAGCAGTAAATCAATTCTCTATTAATTATAGAAGGATGTTGTCTTTTATAGGAAATATCCTTTCATTCCTAGCGAACTTAGATAAGCAAGCAGATTGTTTCAAAGAGGAAAGCCTTGAATATAGTATTTTAATGTTCTAGAGGTGTTGTCCCTGTTGTGGCTTAAATGACTAATAGAAGAAAATGCAGTAAAATATATCAGTAGATGATAAAGATAACTGGCATAGAAAGAAATAGGCCATATACATAAAATTTATCCATGTAATACTCCTAGTTTCAGAGTTTAAGCATCTCTGTTTTTATTTTTATTTTTTATATTTATAGAACAACCTTACTTCTGAGTGTTGAGAAGCAGTACACCATTCCCTGAGTTAAAACAACTAGTATTACACATCTAAGTTTTATTTTATGTTCAAAGCCTGCAGATTCCTGCTGCTAGAGGAAACCATATGGATCTGAACACTTGCAATGGAAGGTAAGGTGGTTTGAACTAACTGCTCTCAACTATAAACCCTCACAGAAAGATAGCATTGAGCAAATGAACAAGCGGCAAGATTTGATAATGGAGGAGCATATCCTCCTGATCTGAGCCTGATCACTAAGGTACTTCATCTACTTGTATATCTATGTGACTTGCTGCTCTTCATCTTTCTCATTTTCCCCCTAGGTGCGACCCAATGGCCAGAACTATGTGCTTGCTCTTCTCACTGGTTAGCAAAAATCCTAAAAAAAAAGAAGTGAAGGTGTTTTAATTAAAGGATTAAATGTGTAATCCATATGTAATTTAGGTAAGTTGGACTTATTTTTTTGCAAATAAATTCGAGCATTGATGTTCTACTAAATGAGCTAGAGCTAAATTCCAAATGACAAAATTGAAGATGAGTTAGCTTAGTCACAAAAATAAGTCTTTAATTTTTAGTACTGTGGCCTTAAGCTTTCCTTTCCCACCTTTTCCTCCCCTTATTTTGTCCAATAATCACATGCTAAAGTGAACCATTATTGTCGTTGGCATGCTTAAACATGTCCTCCTCGTGTATGAAGACTCTTTGGCATTTTCTTTCTTTCTTTTATTTTTTTAACAAAAAGAGAATTGAAGGATTCAAAGTGGGAAAAATTAATTCAATTCCAAAAGATAAGGGTTGTTGTTCCTTAGCCTACCAAGTCTAAGATGCGCCGCTAACTTTTCCATTTCCACCAAAATGTTTTTTTTTTCATAAAAAATTAATGATTTTTTTAATCAAGTAGACTGCCTTTATTGAATTTGTTTATATAGTAATTGGAATTCGAATTAAATTACATAGTAGAGGAGCATATAATTTATGACTATATGACCGTCTTGATATATTAAAACCGACCAACTATTCGATCGACTATCAGACGCTATTAAAGAGGATTATAGGCTTAGGGAAGAGGGAGGATGGAGATTCTATATGTGTACATGTTTTTATTTACAGTGTATTCTTCCTTTTATGTGTGTAATAGTCAAATCATGATTTCATTATTTGATAAACTGACATCAAGTAATCCAATAATCAGAAGTCTTTCATCTAGTTCATCGAATTCCATTAGATAATCGTAAATTACAAGAGTGTAAATTACTACGCAATTATAGACTATCAGACAGGGTCGAGAAGTAAAATTACTATACAGAGGAGTTAAATTGCTATGCAGATGAGTAAATTGTGTAGCATAGGAGTTAAATTGATATGTAGAGGAGTTAAATTGTATAGCAATTGTAGACTGTTCGACCGACTATCCGATCTACCTTATCTTCTTAATAGATTTTTTCTGAATGCTTTATCATTGTATCATTTTTTAAAAAATTTGTTTTAGGGAATGATCAGACCATACTTACATCAACTCTTATCAACCGATCGACTCAACTAGACAAACTCGAGCTTGTATTTTAATTCGGAAAGTGAGTTAAGCCTAAGTTGGATTGTTCCTCTGATGGAGCCGGTCAGTCGGTCGGTTCGTAGAAATGAGAAAGAATTGCCTAAGAGTGGGAAAACAAACTTGGGTTGACAACTCGAAAGTTAAAATTCTGAAGACTTTTTGCAGTTTCAGAAGAATTTTTCAAAGCTTTGAACGGCACTTTGTTTGCTAGAAAAAAACACTAAAAAGCCTCTCTTTGTTTCCACATCTACGGCCAACTAAAAGCTACCAAAGCAAGTGTACAAGAAAGGATTGAATTTGTGATCGAAATAAGTTAGGTCGGTTCGATTTGATTCGGTTGAAAACGATGGTAAACGCTAGTTAGTTTTTTGATAAAACTACAATGGGAATAGTTGGCAGGTTTCAACCCTGCCTCTTTTTATTCAAAACAGAGGGAAAAAGTCACCCTTGTTGAAAACTCAAAGTCAACTGCTAAACCTAACCAACAAAGTATCCAAATTCTAGTCAACCCCATTGCCAAGTCACCTACCTTCTTATTTTGCTTGCTATAAAACCACAACCACCTCCTTCACCACCTCTTTAACTTAAACCTTCCTCTCTCACAATTACTTCTTAATCCCCTTCATCGCGCAAAGTAACTAATGGCCTCGAGTTCTTGTTGTCGCATCCTCTTCAATTCCTTTCTTCTAGCGGTGTTCTTTTTGATTGTGTTATGCGCGGAAGAAGTAGAAGGCTCAAGGCTGACCCCCGGTGGTTATTCAACACATCATCGATTTAGAGTTTTGAGGATGGCAAGAGCTTATTCCGGACCGAGTAGAAAAGGACCGGGACACTAGTTTCTTTCTAGGTTTATGATACATGGAAGGTGATTTTTTTTTTTCTCTTTTCTTGTTCAAGTTAAATTTTCTCTAGAGTTTTGATTGCGAGGACAATGATAAGCTACACTTTGATTGTAAATGGTTCGATTCGCTAAGGATAACGATGGACCTACTAATTTTCTTCGTTCATTTTGTACTCGAGTTTGGATCGTTAAAATGATCCTAAAAATATGTAAAACGAGTGATTTTTAAATAATAGAAGAGCATATTCAGCATATCATTGTTCATCAAGTTGTCAAAACTTAAACTCGTTAATAAACAAGAAAATCTATTTATATTATGTTGTTGCCATTAAACATTTCGAAGAGTGTTTGCTAATAAAATCTTGTTTAATAACTCTAGTTAATTAATTTTTTTTAAAAAAATGTTTATTATAATAATTATTAACATCGAAATTGTAGTTTTATGGGAAGAAGACAGGGAGCAAATTGAGGACAAACTTTGGTTGCTTTTTAGCACCATTATCTCGAGCTTAGTGTGTGTAGGCAATTCAAACAACACTTCCAAATAAATATTTCTTCATTTTTTTAATAAAAAATGTGTTTATTTTCTCAATGGTCTTTCTTTTCACACGTGGATTTCACTAATGGAAAAAAAAAATTAGAGAGGAAGAAAGACTCCATTGTAAATGAGATTTAGTATTGTATGGAGAGTTCAGAGGGATTTTAAGAAAATTATGTTAAACACAAACTTTGACTTCTCTCTTTCTAGTTCCATCGACTCGACAGTTTGGCACTGGATAACTCGACACTTAGCAACACATTTAGACTCGGTAATTGAGTGATTTAATTTTTTGTTCAGCACTTAAGTAACGACGACCCATTCAAACTCAACAGTCGGGCAACTCGATCCAATTTGACTCTCGACTTCCCAAGTAGCATTTGACAAGAGCACTCTGCTTCCTATTTAGGTTCAAGACCACTTCTAACCGAGCGACCTCAAGACCACTCTAGAGTCTTCGACATTCATGACATTCCACTAGAATTCCGACAACCAATCAATCCAGTCTAACAGTTTGAGATTATCAACTTAAGTCATTTCGACAGATAAAATTGAGTTTAATTTCGATTGTAATTTAAATTCAATAAGATTCCCAATATCTTCAGTAATATCGTCCAACAGAGCAAATTAGGACAAACTTTGGTTGCTTTTTAGCACCATCATCTCGAGCTTAGCGTGTGTAGGCAATTCAAACAACACTCCAAATAAAGATTTCTTCATGTTTTTTTTAATAAAAAAGTGTTTATTTTCTCTATGATCTTTTTTCACACGTTTCAGCAGGTGAATATTGCCCAACATGAGAATCGAAGCTGAGTACATAGATAAAACACAGACGAGTTGAAATAATCGTGAAATTTATAAGACCGTTGACCTGAAGTGGATCAAGAAAGAGAAAAAAACTTTGACTTTAATTTGGCTGTAAAAGGAATATGTCAAACTGTTTGACATCTTAATAATGCAAGTAAATCAGACATCACTTCTCAGCAGATTGCAGGTACGCGTTTGAAAATCCATCTGCTACATTTTGCTGTGATTTCTTTCTTGACTTTTCCTTTACTTTTAAAAATAAAGAGCGATCAGGAACCCAACACATCGTATCTTCATCCTCCTTTTCACTTGATAATATAGTAGACGTGGCAGGATCGCCAAGAGGCACGTGGCAAGGTTATGACATGGTCAACACGCCAAGCTAAAGTCAAACTAATTCGACTTGAAACTGAACTCGGATTCGGCTGGTCCGACTCACAGCCGAGTTCGAGTCTAATCAATCTAAGAATAGAGAGAATTCAAGCACCAAATTTACAGCTATCTATCTATCTATCTATGTCAAAAAATCGAGCCTTTGTAAACATGAAAACAGGTCATAAAGAAAGATAGTGTTTGAGATGAAGCAAAGACCAACATAGGTTAGTATCTTTTCTAAAAAAAAAAAAAAATCCGTCATCTCAATAACTCCAAACGATCGATCACACAACCATCTGTGAAGAAATAAATCAAAAAATTATAATTGATCATGATAAAAAAAGATATTGCTCGATTTCGCTGAGATTCAAATCCTTATCCTATTCTACAAATCTACTTCATCGTAACCAACTCAGCTATGCTCCGAGAGCAACTAAATTTCCTCCCCAAAAGCAACTGCATTACTATTCTGACTACATAACATACAAAAGTAATGAGGCTAGTGATAAGAACGAAATTCATTAAGATTCCTTAATCAGAGGTCTAATCACCAAATTTCATTTAATACCTCACTAAGTTTTCCCTTTTGTAAAGCTTTGATCTGGAGTTCTTCCTTCATCTACCTGCATCTCTCCTTATCAGTGTTTAATGTCCAAAAATACTATTTTTTTTGCCAGACAACAGAAATCATACCAAACTTACAAGAGAAAGCACATATTGTTAATTTAAAGTAAATATACTTAGGTGAGATGACTTTCCAACCCACAAAAGCTAGAAATTAAATTAATACATGAAAAACATATTTGTGGCACACCAAACACATCAATCAATATGTCTTTGGCTAGAACATATGCCAAAGAGTTTGATAAGGGTGGTGGGTGTTTCTTAACCACCATAGAAATATCAAGAAGTTACCTTAATCACTACAGACCAGACAAGTGTTTGGTCTAACCACTGCATCAACTTTGCTTCACGATTTGGAACAAAGAATTGCACAGCAGCTGACGAGTTTTGTTTTCTATATTGCCATCAGTAGATCTGAAAGGTTAGGAAAGAATTAGGTAACAAGTTTCCTTTCTCCCAATTCTAATTGCATCAAGACTACGGTAAATAAAGCAGGCAACTCAGAATAACAAGGTGCTTGGCATACCTTAGTCAAACATCGCCCGGATCTTGGTTGAACTAGTCGGGCGAGAGATTGAGTCTGTAAGTGATACAATTTTGCAAGAGAAAAGTACAATCATATATGCCATCTTCAAAAATTTTAGGAAGAATCAATTGCTATCTATAACCTTGTATCTTCATACCACACACAATAAACAAAGAAAAGGCAAGCAAATACCTTCTACTAAGAATAGAGAAGAAAGAAAAAGCATAAATAAATTGAGCAAATAATCAGGGTTAGGAAGTGCTTCAATGAATCAAAGTCAAAATACATTATACATCTAGTTATAGATTTGTGGATTGCAAGAACAACAAACACATCAAATTGTAAGGTGTGTTAGTGATGGTGAAACCTATTCGAACCGATCGAGACCTCCAAAGCTGGAGGTCAAGATTCAAAAACACAAACAAAAAATGGAAGCAACACAGATTGCGCCCATGGACATTGAATTATTTTGCAAGAGGAAGCAACTAGGTCTACACCAGAGAGAGATATGAATTCCTTCTATTACAAATCTTCACATAAATCAAAGTTTATAAATGTCTAGCAAATAGTTTGTGGAGAGTAAAAATTT
This sequence comes from Curcuma longa, assembly GCF_044706935.1. Taxonomy (NCBI): domain Eukaryota; kingdom Viridiplantae; phylum Streptophyta; class Magnoliopsida; order Zingiberales; family Zingiberaceae; genus Curcuma; species Curcuma longa. The sequence goes on along the minus strand of NC_133865.1, from coordinate 9,093,227 downwards.
AGAACATAGCAAGAGAAATAATCCCAAGTATTACATAGGAACAAAACAATGGATCCAAATGTCATACATAGGAACAAGCAACAATGTGGTTACTGGAGTAAGTTGAACAACAGCAGAATGTTATTAACTTAATCATCACAGACAAAGCTTTGAAGAATCTAGCAAACATGAACAAAAAACTGAAAAAAAATTGAGGAACAAAAAGAATTAGTTGATCAGCTAAGCAATTACATTAGCTCTAACATAGTGCAAGAGATACAAGTGTTAGTGCAAAAATCTTCCACTAGTAGAAGAACAAATGTAACATTTTCACAAACTATGTCAACTCTATAGTAATAAAACACCAAGCAAATATTTAATGAGACTTGCCAATTTATCATGAAAGAAAGGAGACAGAGTTGAAAACTATATACTCCAACACTGAATCCAGCTTAGACCTGAGAGAGAGTTGATAATCATCAATGGTTCTTGTCATGTGCATCTTTCCTGGGGCTTCTCGTGACATGAATCTTGGAGGCATAGACTTCAAGAGCAACATGAAACTCAAATGAAAAAAATTAGCAAACTATTGGGAGAAACAAGTTAGATTCAGATTCTTCTTTAATTTTTTCCGCCTCTTTATCAAATAGATTTGTTTGTACATGGAACAACGAAAACAAGAGCAACAGATCTAAGACAAACCACAGATCTGGTCTCATACCACCCGATCCATAATCCTACCTCTCATAATAGTTATTACACCTCAAATTCAACCCCATACATATAGATCTGAGTATATAAAGCCTAAGATCGAATGTATTTCTGGGAGAAGACATGTAAAATCATGAGAGAAGAAGAAAAAACCAGTTTTATTTATTTTTTCTCTTCTCTCGGCCAAGAGATCGCACATCAGAGGCGGAGAACTGTGTCCTGGAAATCATCTTCAGGAAGCATGTTGAGATCAAAGGGAAGCGACTGCCGACAAAAAGATGCAACGTCGCCGACGTCATCGTCGACGACGGAGGAGGATCCACAGTCGCTATGGATGTCATCGTCGCCGTTCAGAACACGCGGAGGCGGAGGGGGGTTGGCCTGCCGCTTGCTTACAGACTGCCTCGGTCGGATCGGCAACGACGAGGCTGGAGGCCTCGGCCCGCTGAAGGACTCCACCGTGCTACTGTGGCTGCTAGAAGCCGGCCGCTGGGCCACCGGCGGACGTTGGTGACGCTGGTAATTATAAGGGAAATGACTGGAGCCCGTCAAAGCGAGGGGAGGATGAATCGGAAAAGGGAACGCGGAAGTGGGGAAGTTAGTCTTGGCCTTGGGGCCTCGTAGGGCGACGGCTGCAGTGTCGTAGGCTCGGGCAGCGTCCACGGCGGAGTCAAAGGTGCCGAGCCAGACCCGCGTCTTCTTCCAAGGGTCGCGGATCTCCGCCGCAAACCGGCCCCATGGCCGCTTCCTGACGCCGCGGAACCGCATCTCCACCGCTGTCAACGCGGCTGCGGCTGGTTGCCCCGCCTGCGCGCGGCCCTTCCTCATCGGCAGCTATCAGATCGTCGAGAACAAGATCGATCTCAAAAAATAAAAAAAAATAGCCTTCTCTCTCCGATCTAACAAGCTCGCGATGGAGCCAACACCGCCTAGAGGCAGAGGCAGATTAGGAGGGACTTAGAAGCCGTTTCTGGAAGAAATTTTCACCATATTCGCACTCGTCAGGCTGCAGTCTCCGGCGCGTAGCTCCTCAAGCTATCTCGATCTCGATCCACCGGCCGTTCCGCTCCGTTTGGCCTCCCAGCCCCGCCTCTCCTCTCCTCTCCTCGCCCTCTCCGCCAGCCTCTTTCTTTTATGGACCGCCGTCGTACATTTCCACAACATGAAATGACAACAATACCCATAATTATTTGTTTTTCCAGGAAAGGAAAATCTCCAAAATTATTTATTTTTAACGCGAAGTAGCTTCTGGATGGCGTGTCGATAGCACAAAAAAGATACCCACATCTCTACTGTCCTATTGATTGGTCCTTGAGCGGGTCCAGGTCCTTGTGCCTTGAATAGGAGATCAGTAATCGTCGAGACAAGGCGATAGCGGATCGGATCCAAACACGTAGCTCCGAATCGGAATCGCCATCGCGTGTGGCATTCGTTGGGCCACATCTCTGCGGTTGTACGTATACGAATGCAAAAGATGAATGGGACAGCGCTTTTTACGTGCCAGCAACAATTTAGAATACGAGTGCTCCATAAAATCAATTTGTAATTTTCTTTTATTTCAGATAAATAAAAAAAATAGAAAAAGGAATGAAGTAATAATCCGGTTCACAAATTGGCGAGCGATGCGTGTGAAACGCGTAGTCCAAAGTTGGGGCCGGCGAAGTTGCCTTCTCTTCCACGGATCGGACACAAAATAATAAATTTTGCCCTTTTTTTAATAAGAAAAGGGCAAAAAAAAAGAAAAAAAAAAGCCGGCTAAGTATCCGCATATACCCAAACAATTCCCACAGGACAACACGCCTCCATAATTTTTATTCTTCCCCCGCCGTCGGACGCGGAATTCACACCCGCGCGTCCGCCCACGTTTGAACGTCCGCATAAACCCGGGCGAGCGGGGAAGAAAGCCATCCGTCTATTATAAAAATAATCGGTGGATGAATTCAAAATCCCGCTATTTATTTTTTATCCATTTAAATTCATAAATAAATAAAAATTTAGAAACAAACGGACACATTTGGATGACGTGGCCGTCGATTGTTGGACTTGCATTCATCATTAATTGCGGGCGTATCTGGATCGGATCCAGAGAGGTGCGCTCGCGGTCGACTGCGAAAACAGCCAGTACAAAATCAACACGTGGGCAGAGTGCTTTGCGCGCCTTTTCGTAACCCGTGCCGGTTAAAACAGGCGCGATGGCAGCAGACCGGACCGGCCCGGGCCGGACCGGTCAAAGGCTTGCAATGTAGGCTCACGAGGAGTTTTCAGAATTAACCTTTTGTCCTTTTTTATTCTTTTGAAAAAAGTAAAAAAATAAAAAATAAAAATAAAATAAATAAAAAAGGAAAACAAGTATTTCTCGAGATTCGAGTAGAGACTGAAATCAATAAATTTAAGATAAATTAAATGAACAGAGGTTGATCTGTTGGACTGGGCGGTGCATCGTCCATCACGTCGCAATCAATTATCACATTAATGAGTAAAATAAATAAATATTTTTTGAGAGAAATTTGCATTCCAGTACTAAAAGATTTGCGAATTAAACTTCACTCCCCGGCAAATTTGTGAGCAAAAGCTCGGTCAACTCTCTGAAATTGTCCGTAAAGGCCGCCGGCGGTGGCAGTCGTGGTCTCACCACCATGCCGGGACACCGCCACCGGGACGGCGCCTCCTCCGCCATCTGCCCCTCCTCGTCCTCCGCACCCACGTCGATCTGTTGCTCCTCGGAACGGCCACCCAGCGTCACCTCGATATGGCTGTTGCGTGCTGGCACTGCTTTTGCTCAGGCAACGCTCTGCCAGACTGCCACCGCGCGTGTCGTCGGCGCTGCGGCGCAGCGGACCACGTTCATGAATAAGCTCAATTCTTATTTAACAGATAAAAATGAAATAAATTAATAAATTTGTTATATATATATTTTTTGCGCCAAGAAGATGATGATGATACAGTCCAAGAGCATCACGCCGAGAACGAAGGCCAAGTCCTCAGATAAATTATTGGATTCCCTCGGACGGGACGACCGACGACGGCGACGTGTATAAAATAATCTCCATGCATAAGCCTTACCGTCACGGACGCATTCCTTCTCTTCCATTGAGCGATTCGTGGACGGCCGGCAGCTGATGGAGACGGCAGCCCACCGCCGACTACAGGCAATAGCCCAGCACCTAGTCGACGGCCGTCATCCGACGAGCTCTTCTTCTTGGCTCCGCCCCAACGGTACGGCCGCGGAGTTCGTCCAAGGTGAGTTCTACTTTACGTTTTTTTGTACCCATTAGGCCACCTTCCTTCCTTTCTTAGGCTTGTTAGGAATTGATCCTACGTAACTCTTCCTTCTTCTGAATCAGCTATGTTCCTTATATGTGATACTGATTTTATTCGTGGTGAACAAGGAATTCTTTTAGGTTCTCGATAGTTGGTTCTCCACGAAATGTCATGCTTTCTCTGTGTATTTCTTTTTCGTGCCAACTAGAGATTCTATTTTGTTTTATTAAATCCCGCAGAGCAGGGCTACAGTGTCATTCTACCTGAGAAGTTGCAAAATGGAAGTTGGAATGTATACAGGTATTCCTATCACTCATTCCTCAGGCATTCTGCAATATGCTAATCACATAATATATTGATTTTTTTTTTTCAGATCTGCACGCTCACCTTTGAAACTAATTACTAGGTTTCCAGAGCATCCTGATATTGCAACTTTACATGATAATTTTCAGTCAGTATCCTCTACCTTCTTGGTTGTTCTAGTAAGATGAACTCCTACATTACAAAATGAAATGTTTAAAGAGTCCAAATTCTATTGCCATCACAAACATGAGGATTTAAGTTTCTGGTTTCTCTGTTCTTTGATCTTTACTTTGGTTCAGAGATTTTTATTCTTTGCTGAATATAAACGTCTGTATTCGAAGTAATATTTTGTATATATATATATATATATAGCGCAGTTAAGTGATCTTTGTTTTGTTTGGATGTGAATTAGATATGCTGTTGAAAGTTTTCGAGATTACAAGTATTTGGGAAGTAGGATCCGTTCTGATGGTACCGTTGGACAGTAAGACTTTTCTACTTCCTATTTGTTTATCTTCTGGTCCTCTGCAAATGTTTGGCTCTATAGGTTCCAGCCTCTTTCACCTTTGAAGGTACCAATGGATGACATATAGTGAAGCGGGTGCATCAAGATCAGCAATTGGGTCTGGACTTGCATATCATGGGATACCAAAAGTGAGCCAATTTTACTCAAATTGTTCATAATTCCTATTTAGCAGTTCATTCATTTCAGAAATTAAAGTGTCTATTATCTAGGCGTCAAATTATCAGAAACTGCCTTGTCTTCAGTATCCTTTCTTCATCCATTCTCCCTTTTCTTTGTAACAGGGTGCAAATATTGGATTGTTTTTCATAAACAGTCCTGAGTGGATAATTGTTGATCATGCTTGCTCTGCATATTCTTACATATCTGTTCCACTTTATGATACTTTAGGTTTGTCTCATCTAGTTGTTTTAGTTCCTTTTACTGTTTTTGTTCGCTCTTCATGATTGGAGGAATGGAATTTTTACAGGACCAGATGCGGTGCAGTATATCGTGAACCATGCAAATGTGCAGGTTATCTTTTGCGCAATGCAAACACTAACCTCTGTAAGTTTGTCTCTTGACTTTCCAGGCTCACAAACTTCTTAGTTCCATTTTTTAAAAATAAAATAAAATTCTGACATGTTAAAGTGCTATATTCTTCTTAGAGTTGGGCATGCCATAGTTTGGAGATTCTTTTATATCCTTCTTTATTCCCCTTTCTGAAGTTCCTTAATATGGTCTGCAGCTGCTAAGTTTCACATCTCAAATTCCCTCTGTACGTTTAATAGTGGTAAGATGACTGATATTTTGACTATTAAACCTGAAGTGAACGTTCTTGCAAATTCTCATATATTTTTTACTAACGTAGTTAGTAGATTGGTTTGATGAGACTGTATCGTCTGTCTCCTCTAGAAGTGAAGTCAAGATTATTACCTACTCGAAGTTGCATAGTCAGGTATGCTTTCCTCAGCTGCTGTTTCTTGACTATCTGATTTTTTTATTTGAAATGGAAGTGGGGAATGAGAATAATGTCACTGAGGGAATACAATGTTATAGTTGATTCTTGAATGATTATTATGTTTGGTATATTTCACATATGAAGATGAAAAAACATTGAAAGTTTTAGTTAGAAGATGAAGGGATCAAGGAGAACAAATTAGTCATCAGTGTTAATATTTATGTATGATTATTAGAGTTAATGGTTTCAATGAGTTCAAAGGTTTAATGCCATATGGAGTGTTATATTAAAGTTCTATATTTATACGTGTAACGGTTCTCTTCTGTGTTTGGAACCACTCAACCAATAACTTTAATGGTAGACACCTTCAATCCACAATAGGTACAGTTGAACTACTCGAACTGTGCATGTCTGTGTCTGAACTGTGTGAACTGCTCAGTACTACAAGATTTTGATTTAGGCTTGACCTCACTCAGTTGCTTTTACTAAATATGAGATTTTTGTTGCACAGGGGCATGCTAATCTTCTACCTTTTTGCCCTCCGGAACCTGAAGATATTGCAACAATCTGCTACACAAGTGGTACTACTGGCACACCAAAGGTACTTGGCCCAACAAATTTAGCTTCGAAAGCTGTTCAATTTGATTAGGTTTATGTGCTTCTGATACTGTATTTGGAGGATTTTTGTCTTCAGGGAGCTGTTCTTACTCATGCAAACCTGATTGCTAATGTCGCCGGTTCTAGCTTTAGTGTCAAATTCTACCCTTCAGATGTGTGGGTGCTTCATATGGACTTTTGCTATCTATATTTCTCATTCATTGCATCTTCTTGTTTATGATGAGGCCTTTACTTCTTTTCTTTTTTATGTCACAGCTACATATCTTACCTTCCTTTAGCTCACATCTACGAGCGAGCTAACCAAATTGTTATGGCACACTTTGGGGTAGCTGTTGGTTTCTACCAAGGGGTATGCATTTCATATTAAGTAGACTGGTTGACCTTTTATTGAAAAAGATCAAAATGTTAAGAAAAAAAGTCATTGCAAAGCTAGCATCTGTGAATGCAACAGAAGATATGATTCATGATATGGCAGCTCTAAGCCCCACAATATTATGAAGTTTAGAGATCTTGACTCTTGGGTTTCATTTTCGCAGGATATTATGAAGTTGATGGATGATATGGCAGCTCTAAGACCCACAATATTTTGTAGTGTACCTCGTCTATACAACAGAATATGTGATGGGTATGCCATTTTCTTCATCGACATAAGTAGTTGCCAAACATCGTTCTTGACTGCTTCAGCTGACCTTTCCTTGCAGAATCACAAATGCCGTGAAGACATCAGGTGGCTTGAGAGAGCGGCTATTTAATGCTGCATACAGTAGCACTATGGATGCAATAACAAATGGTAACCTTGCTGTCTGATTTAGATAACATGTGCAAATTGAATCATTTTCTTGATGATATTTGAACAGATTCTGCTTGTAATCGAATATGTCAAACATTAATACAATAGATAAATTCATTTTGTAAAATATTCTTAACAAACAATGCTTAAAATTGCTGACCCAATGAATGATCCAACATAGTGAATTCATTAAAAAAAAACTATGACCCTTTTCAAACTACCTTAAAGCAATGGAAATATTGAAAGGACTAGTGATTTGGTTTCTATTTTTAGGCTTTTTTGGTTATGGAAGACTTTAATATTGGTTCTCACTCTCATGCATCACAATCCTTTTTTTTTTTTTTGAACATGTAATTATTGATCTTTATCTTTGTTTTCTAAGAATGAACTACTGATATTACTGTTCTACTCCAGGACAGAAGCCATCTCCAATGTGGGATAGATTAGTATTTAACAAAATAAGAGAAAGACTTGGTGGAAGGGTGCGGTTTATGACTTCAGGTGCATCTCCATTGTCAAGAGATGTCATGGACTTCTTGAGAGTGTAAGTTCCAAATTCAGAAAATGCATTTTTCACAAGCTGCTAAATTTACTCATTGCGAGTTGATTGGTTGGCCATACTATCAAAAGCTTAAGGTTTCAGGAAAGGGTAAGTCTGTTCTTCTTATCGAAAAACATTCTCAGTATGTGTGAGTGGGCAGGCTAGAGTAGACTGTGCAGTCTAATATGAATAGATAAGTAGTAGTCCATCCAACCTACACTTCTCTTTTTCATTGTCTAAACTTATCAGTAGTTATTCACCAAAATGATTAAGTAATCTTCCAGATGCTTTGGTGGTCAAGTTATTGAAGGTTATGGAATGACAGAAACATCTTGTGTCATAAGCGTAATGGACGAGGGCGACACATTAACTGGACATGTTGGATCCCCAAGCCCTGCTTGTGGTAAGCCCTCCCTCTAATGTTTTTGCAAATCTGGTTAAGTTACGAGACAATGCCATCATTTATCATAATTATTCTTAATTTCCCATATTCGAGTTCTTCGATGTTAATTTGAGAGTTTCCAGCACTCATGTCAGTTTACAGTTGATCATAGCAGGCTCAAACTCTGCATCAGTAAATTAACTTTGGTGTTTCCTTTAGTTATGAAACATTGACGAGGTATTGTTCTTCTGGCTCTTTCTTGTTTTGATGGTCTCCTCCAGAGATCAAGCTCGTAGATGTTCCTGAAATGAGTTACACATCTGACGATAAACCTTATCCTCGTGGAGAAATTTGTGTAAGGGGTCCTATCGTCTTCCGAGGGTATTACAAGGATGATGTGCAAACGTAATTTCATCACTTCTAGCTTCTTTTTTCTTTTCCTTTTTTACTTTTATAAAACTGATGTTTCTGATCTAAATTACATAAAAGTCAATTAATTAAACAGGAAGGAAGTAATTGATGATGATGGATGGTTGCATACTGGAGACATTGGCTTGTGGTTACCTGAAGGACGCTTGAAAATAATAGACAGGTAACTTAAGAAATTGTTTGATAGTTAGTTCAAGTGTGTCAGTCAATTCCTGAAATCCTACTTCAAGAATCTTAAGATATCTAAAAAAATTTTCAAGCAGAGGACTGTTATAGTGAGATTAAGGTCCCCAACAAGTAAATAATAGGATACAATGATGCTAATTGCAGACACATTCACAGGCCAAATTTGACAGGTTGAATAGTTACCATCTGAGTTTTTGAAATCTACAGTGAAATGGCTTTATTTTGTTGGTGGAGGCATGATCCTTCATGCGAGGGCTGATCACCGATCAACGAGCATATCGAAAGCATGTTTATTTGTGTAGACCTGTGTGTAAATAACTTTGTTAATTAGTATTGATTTTACATCTTCAATATCAGTGAATGATGTGGATAAAACAGGAAAAAGAACATCTTCAAGTTGGCCCAAGGAGAGTACGTTGCCCCTGAGAAGATAGAGAATGTCTACGCCAAGTGTAAATTCGTCTCACAGTGCTTTGTTTATGGTAATTTTCTCGAGCATTAAATCTATCATGAACTCTGGGTTTTCACGTTCCTTTCTGTTACCTTACAGTAGCTCTTTTTGCCTACAGGCGACAGCTTAAAGGACTCTTTAGTTGCTGTAATATCAGTCGATCAAGACGTACTAAAAACTTGGGCTGAATCTGAGAGAATAAAGGTGCATGGCTGCTAAACACTTGTTATTTCTCAAAATCAACAAGTGTTTACTTTTTCTTTTTTATCTTTTCAGTATGAAGATTTAGGAAAACTCTGCGATGATCAGAGGACGAAGGCTGCAGTCCTTGCTGAGATGGATGCAGTAGGAAAACAAGCTCAGGTGACAATTTGTTTTTGCCTATTAACAATATATATCTGAAGATCTTAACAGTCTGCTCACAAATTGCTATGTTCCTCCAGTTGAGAGGTTTCGAACTTGTAAAAGTTGTCACACTAGTTTTAGAACCATTTACTCTGGAAAATGGGCTTCTTACTCCAACATTCAAGGTAAGGTGTCGATCTTCTTTGCAAGCTAGTTGATCAACAAGAGTAGCCTTTAATGATACATACCGGTCTTTGTAGATCAAGAGACCACAGGCAAAGGCTTATTTCGCAAAGGCGATTTCCGACATGTATGCCAAAACATCTTCATCTGATCCTTTGTGACATAGGTATATTTACTCAAGAGCAAATCTAAAGGGCTATCTGTTGTGTGGCTTCTTAGCTTTTCTGACAGTGTAAAACTATCTATTCGAATTTGATATTGAAGTTAAATTTTAACTTGAACTAAGAAGATTTCTTTCTTGCAAAGTGTATATACACATCAAATCTCTTAGAGCTTCCAACAAAAACACAAAATCACAAGCAGAAGATAAACTGCTTTTCCTTCTGATCAATCCTTAGTATCTGCTGATGGACTCCTCCTCCAACCTCATCTGCCTGTGAAACCTCCTGATAAATATATCAGCTGCATGGTCAATCTCTGACTCATCATCTTCTCTGCAGTTTGTGATCCAATCTATCACTGACCCTCCAGTATCATCATTCAGCTCGAACAAAGAGTGCCTCAGGTCTGGATAATCGTCGACGTCTTCGACGAAATCCAGCACTGACTCTTCCTCTTTTGCTACATCATCCATGAGCAAAACTTGTTGATCACCTATCACTGATTGCAACTTGTTGAGCAGTGCACTCATCAGGACCTTCTTGTTTCGCAGCAACCTGAACATGATGAGCTTGCTGCTCTTCATGGACTTGCTTCTCATGATCGCCGCGAGTGCAGTTGCTATTTTCCTGAAGAAAATGGCAGCCTTGTTCTTCATCTTCTCCAGGTATGCCTTACATAAACTAGAAAACACAGAGAAGCACTACGAGATCACAACGAAAAGGGAGAGGCAAATTTATGCAAACTTCAATGGATCTTAGAGCATGCAAATGTTTAGATTGTGGTTTTGCATGGACCTTCTCGTGATGGTTTTGGAGGCTATTTATAATGGCACAGAGAAGAGGTTTCATTTGAGCTTTTTTCCACTTGGTTTCTTCAATTATGGGGAAGAACAGGTGGAGGCAAAAGGGGAAAATAAAGAGGAATAGGTGGATTAACCACTAAGAAAAGCCAAGAAAAAAACAAAACAAAAGTGAGGAAAAGTTGGGGAAACAAAAAGCCAGCCATATTTATCATGAAGTGCAAACTATTGAAATTAGGTATGATGGCTACATGGTGGTTTGTGTGATTCTTGTGGTGGATGTTTTATTGGATATGTGATTGGTTTAATGATTTTTTATTGTGTACAAAATATCTATTTGGTTTATATACATCAGTAGATATAATTCGTTATCCAACAGTTTTATACGGTCGGTCTCACGATCATCTATGAGAAAGTAAATCAGAAAGTTATAGTTGATTATGACGGAGAGAATATTATCTTGATTTTATCGAGATTTGACTCTTATCTATTTTAGTAAGTTTGTCCTATCATAATTAACTTCACTATCCAAGATTTTGTTTTTTCACTTCTTAGTTAAGCAATTAGATATATTACATGATTAGTAAGAAAAATAAATTTATAGATGGGTAGAGATAATAAAAATTTACTTGGACGGATATTTATATTATTTTATAGAAAAAGTTGATGGGATAGGATGTGCTTTTGATAAATTTTTTTTAATGATTTAAAAATAAAAGATGCTTTTTAATTTTTATATTATATACCATGCTTTTTGATAAATTTTAAAAAATATTCTAAAAATAACGATAAACGAGGGGTTAAAGTGAACTTTTTTCCTTTGCCACTTACGTTCTGTTTGGATGGGGTGAAAAAAGGTTTATTAACGAAAAAGAAAGGGTGGGGAAGGGAGGAAAAGGAAGAGAAGAGAAGTATTTATATTCTTCTTATTTAGAAGGAGGGGAATGTTCATTAACGTAATATATATTACCTTGTTTGGGAAGAAAGAAAAGAAAATGAAATTTAAATATATAAAATTATAAAAATATTTTTACTTCTTAAAATAAATTTACATGTGAAAAAATATGTATAACTCATTAAACCAATATAAAATTTTTCTTATCAAAACTATCTTATGAGATCAACTAAAATAAATATTTACGACTTAAATAAATAAAAAATTGAAAGAAATAATGAGTAGACATATAATAAGCATGCGAAATATAGAATATATATACTTTAGTATGATAAAAGATAAATTAATATTTTTATTTATATTTCTATAAAAATTTATTAATATACGAAATGAGTAAAAAGATCATGCTCAATTGAGAAATTTAAAAAATTTAAATTAAATAAAATTATTTAAAAATTAATATATTAAAATAAAATTAAAATTAAAATAAATAAAATTTAAAATTATCTTCTCTTTCCCTGCCTCTCAAATTAAAATATAAAAAAATTAAAATTTATCCTTTCCTTCGCTAATTTATCTTTCCTTTCCATTTCCTCACCTATTCTAGATAAAAAAATGATAAATCTCAGTCAATTTCATGGACTCAATTCCTAGAGGTGGTCGGCTCGGTCCCATAAAAATTTCTCATCGACCATCAGAGTAAATCGGGAAGCGCATACGACGGCTAATCCAGATGCCTAGCATCCTTTGATTGCATTTTTCATTTGGAAGAAAATTCTTATAAATACATCGTAATTGAGGATCGAATCGTGGATCCTGAATCACATTTCGGATGTCCTACTGTTGCATCATTGCTCCGGGGACCACCTACTCCCAGACAAAGTGTAACTGTTAGTCGTTAATGCGAAGGCGACGGCGGCATCAAGTCAACGAAGGGTACTGACTCCCTTAGTGGAGATGGAGCGTCCCTAGGGTTTCGATCGCATTGCTCTCCATCGACGAGCTCAAGATGCTCCCCCTATCGAGCTGCCTCCCCTCCCTTCTCCTCGTCACTCTCGCTTCCTTCCTCCTCCGCTCGGAAGCCTCCTGCCTGAGAGGCTGTGACCTCGCCCTCGGCGCCTACTACGTCTCCCCGCAGGACAACCTCACCTACATATCCGGACTCTTCAACCTCGAATATGTCGAACTCGCACCGTACAACCCCGAAGTCACGAACTTAAACTACCTCGCCACCGGCATCCGCGTTCACGTCTCCTTCCGCTGCGACTGCATCGATGGAGAGTTCCTTGGTCACAATTTCTCCTACGTCGTCCTCGGGGGCGACACCTACAGAGAGATTTCCCAGAATGTGTATGCCAATTTGACCACGGTCGACTCGCTCGCCCAGTTCAATAGCTATCCGGTGGACAACGTGCCGGAAGGGATGGCCATCAATGTGATCGTGAATTGCTCCTGTGGCGATTCGTCGGTATCAAAGGACTACGGTCTGTTCGAGACCTACCCGCTTCGGCCTGAAGACAGTCTGTCGTCGTTGGCTGAAGCGTATGGGTTTTCTGGACGAGAGGATTTGCTGCAAGCGTATAACCCTGGGATTAATTTCAGCGCTGGCATGGGGATTGTATTTATCCCAACCAAAGGTGAGATAATGTGATTTTCTTCAAAATTCTTGATTAAATACTTTTGTCAAATAAGACTGGAATAAACAATTAAGTTTGGATTCTTGTTATTAGGCTATTTGTACTTGTATCTGTCTACTCGAGTATTTCTCAGTGAACGAGGATATCAATTTAGAGAAACATTCTAAATGCACTTGATTTTAGATTCGTGCTAATGCTTGCCTATTATTGTAATCTGCTCAAGGAGTATAGTTTCCATTTTCCAAGGTTCTCACAAAGTAATTATCTTGTTTCTAGTTAGAACCCAATCTCTAGTTATGGTTTTCCATAAGTATTATATAAAGCACAAAACAAAATGACTTTTCTCAAACTGCTGTTTTGATGCTTGCTGAAGCATATCAATGGATAGTTTCTATGCACTAATATTTACGAGTCCAGTCCTTTTGTGAATTGAATTCTTGTGGGAAACCATATATTTGGCTACGCATCTCTACTTCATTTGAGGTAGTGAAACTACTTTTCAACTTTTAATATCAGCTTTTTGGAAGTGATTGATACTTCTGTTTGCATGATATTGCAGATCCCAGTGGAAGCTATCGTGCCCTTCCCTCTAGGTAAAAAATTGATAATGAATTGCTTGCATTCTCACTTCTTTAGTTTATGTAACATGGGTATCCTAGCTTTTGCTCAAGGTTAAAGTTTATAATTAGATTGTAGTTTAAGTCTATATTAATAGCTTTCCACTTTTTTCTAATATGGATGCACTATTTATGTTTTATTTCAGTGCAGGTAGTAGGCCTTTCTAGTTCTTCCTATTTAAAGATGCTTGCCAGAGCACAGTTTGATGAAGGAAATAATTTTTTTAGCTTGATTCAAAACAATATTTATGAAAATTGTCAGGAATTTCCTCCGGAGCTATTGCTGGAATTTCTGTAGCAGGAGTCACTATTCTAATATGCACAATATATTTGTATATTTACTATCAAAGAAGAATGAAGGCAAAGAAAGTTTCCTTGCTTTCGTCAACACTTGAAGGTAGCCCATCTAAGGGTCATGGTAACTTATTATTTTTAAATAATTCTGTCTGTGCTTGAAACCATAGTTGTAAAAAATCACTGATCTTGATCCGATTCGATTCTTCCAAGATCTCAGGTAAATAAGAAACATAAAAATTATCATAGAAAAATGCCAGAAATTCACCAATATGGTGAAATTGCTGACTATTGATAACTGATAGGGTAAGTGAAGGGTGGGAAGAACAATCTAGATCAAGATTCTGAGATTTTCTTGATGGATCACTGACTATTGATATCTTGGCTACTTATTTGAGCTACAGTTTCAATGTATGGACCAGGAGCCACTGCGCCTCAAGAAGACGGCAATTCCATATATGTAGGCATTACTGTCGACAAATCTGTAGAGTTCACTTATGAAGAGCTTGCTAGGGCTACAGATCATTTTAGCCTAGCGTACAAGATTGGAAGTGGTGGTTTTGGCATTGTCTATTATGCTGAACTCAGAGGAGAGGTTAAATTTCTAATGTTCAGTTAATGCACTTTGTGCTTCTTTATTCTAAATTAGTTATACTTTTGAGGAATGAGATCTTTGACCGTACTTCTATTTGGTGCCTTATACTTCCATGATTTGTTAATTGTGAGTGCAGAATTTGATTATGTAGACTAAATTGTTAGCATTTAGTATATGGACTCATTTGCCAGTGCAGCCAAAATTGTCTAACATATTTGATTTTTTTTTTTGTTTATCATTATAGAAAATTTCAAACAATGTCTGCAGACTCTAAATCAGCAATTATGCTCATGTGTGAGAGTAAGACCTACAAGGAAGCATAACTGTTGTCTGGTGTTTTCAATTTTAATGTGTATTTATTTGAAGTATTGGCTACTTTTCTCAACTTAAAAGTTAGAACACCTTATTTCCAAGTCTCTCCTAACTTCTGATGACCTTGATATTTCTTTCTGTAGAAAGCTGCCATCAAGAAAATGGATATGCAGGCAACTAATGAATTTCTTGCTGAATTAAAAGTCTTAACGAATGTTCATCACTTGAATTTGGTAAGTTTCAGTTCATTTTATGTAGTTTGGTTAGAATAGGAAAATTTTTGGCATTCATATTGCTACTCTTATATATGAGTGCTGTGTGTGTTAGTGCATATATTATTCTTTAGAGTACACTTGGTTTGTGGTAAATTTGAAAGGTTCGTTAGAATGCAATATAGGAATGTCACACTCACATTTAGTTACATGACTTGTGCAAAATTTCCTGTCATCTGGCATTGTCTGCATGGCACGTGTGCATATCCGGCGGGATTGCATGCATGCTGAACTGCATATGCAGCCATACTGTTTTTCCTTTTAATTGGTTCTCCAGCCGAGGCTAATTTATTTGTTTGATTCCATATGTATTTAGGTATAATATTGACATGAAACGGTGACTAATCTGGATTATGTTTAATTTAGTGCAACATAATAATGCATAAAATGAGAATGAAAGAGAGCTATCAACTAGTATGATAATTTTTTAAGGAATAGAGCAAAAAGAACTTACACCTGGGTTGCATTTGACATGAGATTTAGTTGCAAAAACTTCAAGAGCCAGAATTAAGTCAACCAAGAGATTCACTTATATCATATAAGAAAATTCAATGAATCATAACTAAATATAGAACACATCATCACTATACTTTACTTGTCAAAGTAAACTTGGGGAGTAAGCAAGCAATATCTCTTCCATTGGACAATCAAACCAACTAAATGTGTACCGCACATCAATTATAAGCCTTATCACTCAAATACAGAAAAACAAACTCTTCTATAGACCTTGCTTATTGCAAATCAAGAAAAAAATATATTCCACATTTAATGTACGTCAGATTGGTCTCCTGCCATATAGAAATATTCGCCTTCAGATTTAGATTCGCTTTCATTTACAATATTTTTGCAACCTTTATTGCATGTAATTTTTATCAATGCACTAAGGAAAAACTCTTTTATGGGACTGAAGGAAATTCTAGTTGCAAATAAGCAAGAAATCTCAACATGTAATCTCTAACAAGCCTCACTATGTATGCTGCTTGGTATGCTACTACTATATCAGTCTAGTCTCATATAGGTGCAGTAACAGATCAAGACTTTGACCATAAGTTATAAAATATGAGGGATCTGGGTAATATGCAAAACTGGATCAAAATGCTGCTTCACACTAACCATAATAGCATGGCATACCTCCCTCGTTAAGATACACTCAAGCAACTAAATCTTTTTATGAACTACCCGTTGTGATACACTGTCATATGTAGTCAATGTTTAATATTATACTTTGTATAGTTTTGTTATCATTTTTGTGTCAATGTAGGATAGTTCGTTCGATTGCCCACATTGGAAAACTGAATCCTCAATTTGCAGAAGTTTGGTGCATTAAGTCATTGAATGTGCTGACTTTTTGTAGGTGCGCTTGATAGGATACTGCACTGAAGTTTCTTTATTTCTTGTGTATGAATTCATTGATAATGGGAACTTGAGCGAGCATTTACGTGGGGTAGGTAAGAAGACTGCAAAAAGTTGGCATTCTATAAAATTGCAAGGTAAAACATTCTTCTATGTCAGTATTTTACAAGGGTGTCTATCTGGTTACAGGCAGAGAACCTTTAGCCTGGGTTACAAGGGTGCAAGTTGCTCTTGATTCAGCCAGGGGTCTAGAGTACATCCATGAGCATACTGTTCCAGTTTATATTCACCGCGATATCAAATCTGCAAACATATTGTTAGACAAGAAGTTCCGCGCTAAGGTTATTATTGTCATTTTGACTAGCAGTAAGCTCAATGCTAAAAGTCAGTTGTCTTGCAGGTTGCTGATTTTGGCTTAACAAAACTTACTGAAGTAGGTTCCTCTTTACAAACACGACTTGTTGGAACATTTGGTTATATGCCTCCAGAGTAAGAAGCAAATTATTTTGATAATATGGCTTATTGTTCTTATGGTTCCAGGTACCTAAAAGTTCCCAAATAAGATGATTCTTCAGGATATGACAGCTTTTAATGGAATACTAGCCGTTTCATAAGATCAAAACTTCTCATTTCTAGACCTTGAAATTTCAATTCTTCCCTTGATCTTTTCTTCAGTTTCTCAACAAATATGGACCTGATAGCAATTTCTTCACGGGTGTCAGAGTACTGTGATTTGTGAGATTGAATTAAGAATTTCCATTCTCCATTTTAAATCCTTCATAAAAAAATACTTTATTTTATTGATAAAATTTCAATTTGATAAGCCCAATGTTTCCTGTATTGTAGGACGTTATGATATAGCAGATAAATTCTTAAAATACCTTAATGTTATTTTTTTAATTGTGTTAATTTCCATCAATTTTCCTTTTGATGGTGCTAAGTTTGACTGGCTAAGTACTTATCTTAAAAGTTCAAGATGTTAGGAAAGCACCTATCTACATTTACATTGTTTACACTCCCTCTCATGCATTGCTTGGTGAGCTTTACAGTCTCAAGCCAACACATTAACATGCTAAATTTAACTCGTGCTGTGTTATTGTCAATCGTAAGATTTAGATAAGAGAGCCAATATATCTTGCTGTGATGT
>NC_133865.1:8791672-9075402 GCF_044706935.1 Curcuma longa | reverse complement strand
GCGCGACAGCTCCGACCCACCGCCGCTTCCACCGCCGTCGCGCCGCCGTCCGGTCACCGACGGCCGCCGGACCGGACGCATTGGAAAGCCAGCTCGCCGGCGCTCCGGCCGGGGCCGGACCGGATTCCGGCCGGAATCCGGCCAGAAACGCGACAGAACGACCCTTGTCCAATTTCAGCGGAAATCGGCCGGATTCCGGCCGAATCACGGCCGGAGACCGACCGCGGTCGACGCGCCGGCGCCGGGCGCGTCGACCGCGGCCGGTCTCCGGCGTGATTCGGCCGGAATCCGGCCGATTTCGGCCCGAATCGGCCAACAGTAGCTGTTGGCCGATTTCGGCCGAAATTCAGCCGGATTCCGGCCGAATTTGGCCGGAATACGGCCACCGGACCCGGCGCCGGCGAGTTGCGCATCCATCGCCGCCGGTCCGGTGGCCGGAGATGGCCGGACGGCGGTGAACAGCGGCGGAGAAGCGGCAAACGTCCGAGGAGAAAATACTGTCTATTTCTTGATCGATTATAAGTAAATTTTTCTTAAGGTAATGTCAAATCCCAATGTTTCGGTTTAGTTCCTGACACCTCAGAAGATTGCCCAAACTTCGATTCACCATCTCGGTCTAACTATCTGTCTGGAGGTGGTAGGCACTATTAAAGTTTAATTGTGTTCCTAGTTTTCCCCATAAGCTCTTCCAAAATTGACTAATGAACTTTGTGTTACGATCTGAAGTCATAAATCTAGGAACGCCATGTAAACACACGATCTACTTGAAGTAAAGATGGGCAATCCGGACAGCATCCATAGTCCTCCTGCAAGCTATAAAATATGTCATCTTAGAAAATCAATCAACCACAACTAGAATAGAATCTAAAGTTCGTTGGGTTCGCGGTAGACCCAACACAAAATCCATGCTGACATCATACCAAAGAGCTTCAGGAATAGGTAGAGCCGTAGAGGAGTGTACAAGCCGACATTTATTAAAATTTCCTTAGATCGTTAGCAAACATAACATCGGTTTACAAAGTAAACAATATCACTAGTCAACTTGGGCCAATAAAAACTTACGGAGATGAGGGTCAGTGTCTTATCTTAACCAAAATGATCCTCATTATGAAATTCACTAATAATTTACTGTCTCAATAAATAATCTGGATTGTACAACTATAATCCATGAAACAGATAATCATTATACAAAATAAAATCATAATGATAACCATCTCATACCTCCTGAAATATCCTCCTAAATAAAAGATCAATTAAGGTTATATTTGCGAAAACCTCAAAGCCTGCAACCTTGATACTCATAGTGGTAAGTAATGAAAAGCGACGGCTCATGACGTTTACAACGCGGTTCAAACTCCCTGCTTGGTGTCTCAGCGTACAAATAAATTCCTACAAATAGGTCATCCACTTAGCATGCCTGCCTATTCAATTAGAAGTCTTTGACTTCTAAAAGAAAGAAGTTAAGTTTAAAGGGCTTCGGATTTAGCACTCAAAGGTTCGCATTCATTTTGAAATTCAAAGAAAATAACAGAAACAATAAATTAAAGTATTCATCTGATCATTATATTCTTTTTAATGAAATCTCTGCTCTGATCAGTTGAAGGTGGTGCAATCTCGCCTGATCTCCCCCTCCGTCCCTGTCTTCACTCCGAACCTTCCCAGCCTGACCATGGCCACCACGAAGGCCTGAAAAAACTCCGTCTGGTTCGCCGCGAACAGCTCAACCGTCGGCCTAGACCGGGTGTCGGTGAACAGCACCTGGTCGGAGGTGAAGAGGCCGCGGCCGGCAGCCAGGTTCTTGTAGTAGACGTTGTCGAAGACGAGCGGGGTGTTGATGTCCATGTTGATGGCGATGGTGGGGTCCACGTTGCGGGGGCAGACGCGCTGGATCTCGGCCACGAACGCCGGGTCCATTGTCGGGTCGACGGCGCCGGGGGTGTTCTTGAAGTCGTAGATGCGGCCGAAGACGGGGGCGCAGTGGGAGAAGCCGATGGTGTGGGCGCCGGAGAGGGCGGCCATGTCTTTGGCCGTCAGTTGGTGTTCCCGGAAGAAGGAGATGAGGCCGTCGAGGTCGGAGTCGGGGCTGGGGAGATGACCGGCGACGACGGAAGCTTGGGAGGTGAGGCCGTCGCGCCGGCCGAGCTCCACCGGGAAGTTGGGTCCGCCGGCCTAATTAACAGAAAAGGAGAATTAACAAAATGCCACATAAAGTAAATAATATAACACGCTTCGCCCTTCATAATTTTAATAAAGTGTTGAATATTTTCAAAACTGGGGGGTATTTTGAAAAATCCTCTCATAGAAAACTAGAAAAGGAAGAAGAAGAAGAAGAGAGCAGAAGACTGACGAGGACGACGACGTCTCTTGCGGCGATGGCGAGGATGTCGGCGCAGGAAACTACG
Source organism: Curcuma longa (assembly GCF_044706935.1). Classification (NCBI taxonomy): domain Eukaryota; kingdom Viridiplantae; phylum Streptophyta; class Magnoliopsida; order Zingiberales; family Zingiberaceae; genus Curcuma; species Curcuma longa. Next base: position 9,073,000 of record NC_133865.1, on the reverse strand, counting down.
CCGGGGCACTGCGCTTCCACCGCCTTCTTGGCCTGGATCACCGTGTCGAATCCGTCTCCGGGGAGCGAGAGGTTATCCGGCGCGTCCTTCTCGGCGTCGCCTCGAGCATTCGCGATCATCACGGAAGCGTCGCAGCCCTGCCAACTCAACACTTCTCTACAATAACTCTGTTTTCCATTTTCCCAAAAAAATGGAAAAGAAGAACAAGAAGAACACCTGAATAATGCAGTCATGGAAGAAGACTCGAAGGGTCGCCGGAATAGTCACCACCGTCTTCTTTAACTTGTCTTGCACAGCTTGCTTAACGATGGCCTCCACGTTGGGGCACGAGGATTTGTAGAAGTCCGTCCGCAACTGAGCATCAGCTCTCTCTGTTTCCATCGACACCATTACCACCACCAGTAGCAGCAGCCATGGCAACCGCTTCATCTTCCATTTCTCCATGGAATCAAGAAAACAGTCACACAGATAAAACCCCCCAAAAAATTCTTTATAATCGCTAAACTTGATTAGGCATTCAAAGGTTTATATTTACTGTTACCAAGCTGTAAAAGATTAAATTACTGCCTAAAATATACGTTTCTTCCTATTCATCAAATTATCAATTAATATTTTTTAAGCTTGCAAGCTGTTCCTTAATAAACAACTTAAAATAATGAAAGAAACTTCTTAATGCTAATGGCTAGCTATAAATTGATAAACAAGTCGAATTATATTGTTTCGATTTTTGCTCATCTAATTTATATTTCCATGAACCAGGTTGGTTGGGAACAAGGCCAAGGATTCCCTTCATTTCAATTCATCATCTAAAGACAAAAAAACAGAGAGACAGAGCGCAGTACCTTCAATCATCGACCAGAGCATAAATCTATGCGTCTCCAATTATGGCATCAATATTTGGACCGGGTTCAGGGTTCAGGTCGGTCTGGTTCGATTTTTAAAAATTGGTTAGTCTTATATTTTTGCTTCTTCAGTCCTTGACTGGGCTTTCTCTTGGTCTGCTCTAATGGTGAGGGAGGACTCTTCGTCCTCCGCCGAGTTCGAGTTCTGGATGGTGGGGAGTAACCCCTCCCCGGCCCTCCTCACCGCCGACGAGCTCTTCGTCGACGGGGTCCTCCTCCCGCTCCAGAAACTGCCGATGGTTTCCAACCCCGGCCGTTCGGGCACTCCTGCCCCGCCTCCTGCGGCCTCATCCTCGTCCCCTCCTCCGGCCGCTACCACCCACCCTCGCCCCAAGAAATGGCCGCCGAAGAAGGACCGGCGAGGGGGCAGCTCCGGCGGCCCCGCGGAGCTCAACATCAACCTCTGGCCCTTCCCCCGGAGCCGCTCCGCCGGCGTCGCCCGCTCTTCTTCCTCCTCGGCCGCCGCCGCCGCCGCAACCCGCCGCAAGGTCAGGAGCGCGCCTTGCTCGCGGAGCAACTCCCGCGGCGAGTCCTCCAAGGCGGCGGCGTCGTCGGCGGCGACAAAGTGGGCGCCCGTCGCGAGCCGGGTGGTGGCGGCGGCGTTCGTCGGAGGCATCCGCCTCGGGCGGACGAACCCGGTGTGGAAGATACAAAAGAAAGTGGTCAACAACAACAACCAGCAACAATCGCCGCCGGCCGACTCCAACGCCGAAAGCGGGAAAGCTAAGAAAAGCAGCGGCCTTGGCGGGGGAGTTCGAGCGCTCAATTTCCAGGTGAACACGTGCATAGGTTGGCGAAACAACAAAGACAGAAATCGAGCCGCCGCCGCCGGCGGTGCCAGCTTCTTTAAACTCCCGGCCATGTTTTCTTTCCCAAGGACGTCAACTCCTCCACCTCCTCCTCCTACCGATTAACTGTATTGGTTACTATGTAAAAAAAAGTATGAAAAAAAAATTCACGCCCCCGGTCCCCAGAGTATATTTTGTTGTTATTTTACAAAGTAAACTATTGTTTTAAATAATATAAAAAGGAGTAAATAAAGAATAGGGTAAAACAGTGCGTGAACTAGGGTTACCATTGGCGATGAAGACGACGTGAAGGTACAAGGCAGCGTGGCGTCAGAGTCGGCTCACATGGGATTCCTCGGCGTAGAGTCGAGGAGCCTCGTCGTTACGCGAAGGGAGGCGAGCCGCCCACTGCCGACCTGCAGTGCTGCGGAATTATTAAGCGGCGGTGAACAGGGGGAAGTGAGCGAGGTAGACTTGCGGCCGTACCTTCGGCTGACGCCACTCCCCCATGTGACGCGCAGATCTAATCTACTACCCGTCGGAATTGGACCAACCTCTGCCACCGCCCATGTGACGCGCAGACTTCTTCTTCTTGGAAATTGGGAGGAAGCATGAGCATATGATACATGTCCCGTCTCTCTCCAGTCTCACGCCCAGTGGATGAATACCTCTGCTGTCCCTGCAAAAATATGACACTTGGCTGCAAAACTGCAAAAAAATAAGCAGGGAAAAAAAAGGGGCAAGGCAAATTCGATCGATCACTGTCACTACTTTACCTATATCAATTATGTCGTCACCAGAATCGGGCAGCGAACTTGCAACTAGATCCCCTGTCTGCGAAGTATATATTTGTTCTATCGATTGAATAGTCGACGGTGTGTGTTCTGTGTCAATAGGAAAAGATAAAGAAATAGTCGAATATCATGTGAAGAAAAAAGGACGATGGAGCAGATGCTGGCAGTAGCCTGTTGGGGCCTCTGGAGGTAGCCGGACAGGTAAAAGAGAGCAGCAGCCGTTCAACCATGTCATGCTAAAACCTGTAAGCCTCATGAAGCAATGGTAAAGTCGAAAAGAAATCAAAAAACTTAGTAATGACCATAAGATAGCAAACAAATTGGAGATGTTATGTACCAGCCTTATAAGATCTTTCCATATAAAAATAGTCCATATTTTTGCAAGAAACAACACACCTACAACTAGAGTTCCCAAGATCCAGCAAAGTTTACCCCAAAAAATAAAAACAAAAATTAAAATGACCTCAGTCACCGAATTCCACCTGTTTAGCATCCCTCAATAACTATGAAAGAAAAAAAGCCCACACCATCACTTAACCTACTGCAACTGACAGGTTAGAAGTAGAAAATAAGTGGATTAATACAAACATATTAGCAGGGCACTGCCACCTTTGACCCTAGTGCCCCATATCAATATATGCAAAAGCCCAGAACCATCATCAACTAATCTCTGCAATCAACATGTTAGAGATTCAAAAAAGAATAATACATACAAACTCAATGAGGTCAAGTTAGATCCGAATTAAACACAAAATTATAACTTGATAAACAAATCAAAGAAAAATGAGAGGAAAAAAAAGGTGATATACTTTCAGTCGGAAACCACTATGTTAGTAAAAAAGCAAAACTTGATTTTTGTTTGAAATTAAAATAACAAGATTTAGAATTCAAAGAGACAAGCAAGCAAAAAAAAAAACACTCTTAAAAAATACTACTTGTAGATTTGCAACCTTTTAAGGCCTCTGTATTGGAACAAGATATTAAATAGAATAGTAAGGGTTAGCAAACTATATATTTATATATATATATATAGAAAAGAGCAACACTATGAAGTCTAGATTTGGAGAATTCCATTCAGATGAATTCAAGAGACTGGACCAGCCAAAACTGTTGGCACTTGATTACTAGCATTTAAGAATTCATTTTAGCAGAGCTCGCCAACCATTTACCTGATGCACCACTTATAAACAACTCAAATGACAGATCTGCATCTGTGTCACAGAAACTTTGCGGCTGTCACAAAAACTTAAAAGCATATTAGACAATCCATCAAAAGTAAACAGATAAGGCAACAACCAAAATCAACAAATACCCATGAAGTTGCATGGCAAACAGCTCATAGCCACACACAAGCTATATAATGGATGTCAACTCTGCATGACAGATCAGGCAGCTCACAAGTGAAACAGAAAAAAAAAGAACTTGCGCTAATAGATGTAACTAGGTTCATAAAGAAAATTAGCAAAACACTGAAGATTAGCCAAATGATTAGTCTCAAACAAATTTAAACATCACACAAGTATCAGAAAAGAGATCCTTGAGGCTGTCATATGAGAGCAAATGTAGATGATCTAGGAAAAGCTTTTGGTTGCTCGCTGATCTATCAATTTTCCTGCTGGACAAGAGCACTGTTAGGCATAAAAGAAACCAATTACAAAGTGGCGATAAATCCATCAAACTTAGTAAGCACTTCTAGCCCCAGCAGTCTCTGCAATAATCAGAACATACAGCAAGATAAGATGTGAGTTCCAAACTTGCAGTAGTTGCAGTCATAGCATAGGAAAGAAATCAGGTTAGCTCCAAGATACCACACGCCTGACGTAAACCACATTAAATGTCCTCAAAAATGTTAAATTGATGCAGGAAGGCAGTGGATAACACAAGTAATAAAATCATTGCTCAACAACTGACAAGGATGATAATTCTCCCTAGAGTTAAATGCAGAATGAGAACAAACACCAAATTAAGCAGAAATGGAAAGAAAGTGATACGAAGAATAAGAAGTTGTTGTCTTTTTCCAAATGAACATATCACCTGTTATATTCGAGAAGTGTACTAAGACAATCGCCTTATGGTTATGTTATTTATTGGATAAATAGAAATTCACTATTTGAGTACACATTCTCTATGTGTTTGATTGGATCTTAAACTTATTTACTGAATGTCCGCAATACGATTCATAGCATGAAAGAATTTGTAATTGAATCACAACTAGTGAGCATCTCTACATGTGCAATTATCAATATATTAAAATTATACTTAGTCGATGAATTGATGAGCACGGACGTCATCGATTCTGTTGAGACTAGCACGTTTTAAACTCCTTGGTTTACCAAATAGCTATTTTTATTGGCTGGAGACATTGAATGTTGAGAATTAAACGTAGATGCTAGTTAAAGGTAACTAATTCATTTGAGTGACCTGCCATGAGACTTTATATGATTCTATGCATATAAAGATATATCAATAAAGATCTTAGTGCAACTTAAGTGCGAGTTTCTTTTGACTTGCGGTATTCAAGTCATCTTAGTCATAAAGACTTATACTTTGACATCTTAAACAAACATTTCCGAAAATGTGTGAATCCAGAATGATTGGGTATAAATCAAAGTGCTCGAAGGTGTTTGGATAACCTACAAAGGATTCACCGCTTCTCGAAAAAGAAGATGTATACCCTGTGGCCGCTTATTAGAATTGTTACTAGAAGTCTTTGGCCAAAGCATTATATGTCAAGAGTCTTTAGCCAAAGTAAGCTTGGGTTTGATGTGACATAGTCAACCTAGTGGAGACTGACACATATAGATCATGTCTTAAACTAAACGAATATAAGATAGTAAAAGAAACGAGACACGTTTCATTGTAATTGCTGAAGAGTTCAGAAATGATTCTGAAATCAATCGTTGATTTTCCGATCAATTGAGGATCATGATGTACTACTAGGTGTCACTCATGATCGTTCCGTAATTAATGATTAATTATGGACGACCAACATAGTGGAAACCTATTGGGTCACACGTACTACAAGTTTCTCCGAAGAACTTAAACAAGTTTGAAATTGGATTCTCAAAACGAGAGAAATAAAATCTGGTTGAACTGGACAAAGGGCAAAGATGATGAGTTTCGTCTTATGAAGACGAAATAAATCAAATGATTTGGTTCTGATAGAAGATATTTTGTCAAATCAGAAAGGATGATGGACTTCGTCTTATGAAGATGAAATGAATCAAATTGATTTGGTTCTGATTGGAGGCGAGAAAGATATCAGCAACTATGCATAGCCAAAATTTCAAAAAAGAATATACTAAAATAAGTTATATGCATAGAGAGAATCCTATAGATAGATGTCAAATCCAGATCATTAATAATGTCATTGAGTAGAACAGACAAGCTCGTGTGCATGTTGATAATGGAAGAATATTGCACAAACCAAAGTCGACATTACATACAATGATGTACAAATGTATATGGGTAAACGATATCAATATCAACCCTATAAAATATTCACAATATATTGACATGTACACAAAAGCAACCTAAGTGTGAGCACACAATGGCTGATTTTTCAAGTTGCATGGTTTGCAGATATCATACTATTGTAGGAGAACAGGAATACCATAAGTATTAAGGTATATTTACTGAAGTAAATTAAACAAGGGAAAGAATATCTTTTCATTCATTGATTTGTTACTAATCCAGTATTGATACAACAATTCAATTTTAATGTTCTTGAGCTTGCTAGATCTGTGAGACAAAAAACATAAAGTTGTTTCACTGATTCCGGGTGGATTCAGATATACAAATTATATTGAAAGTGACTAACTGGGCAGATATGAAAAGAAACAGCATAATTATGACATATATGATCTGCATGCGCAATTGAAGGCAAGATTTATTGGTTTGTTAGAACTGGTTTCCAATGACCAAAATTGACTTAGAGGTCAAACCCCTAAACCATCTCATTTGATAGCTTGTAGCTTATAAATGTTAATTTAAACATTTGATTTTCAAGTGATAAACACATTAGATATTAAAATAAGCATGTTACTTGCATATACTAATATATCTTCTACATTAGTAGTTGGTATTGGTTGTTTGATTTTCATTTCAATGTATGATTGACATATAATTTTCTATGTTGAAGTATGAACTAGATTTATTCATTAACATCTTTTATTGTATATATGCTAGCTATCTTCATCAATATATATATGCATATACATATAAATGAACTACGTATGCCCCTGCATCCCGCATAAGCACTATGCAATGGGTCAATTGCATATTGACTGCATACACTTTTTGGAACTTTAATATCACACGACAAATTAAAATTTTGCCCTGCAACACATGATAAGATTTATAGTTTTCTACCAAATAATGTCCAATCTCAGTGATCAAATAGTTACAAAATACAAAACCATCCTCAAGTCCACTTCCTTTTTAACCGCTTCATGTAGTAATACATAAGATAAATTTTATTAAAAGGTGTGTAATATGAATAGCTAATACCTTCATACTATTGCCATAGGTTATTCAAATGTCAGTTCATGGATGAAATGCCATGTTCACCCTACGAGGTTAAGTTTTGATAGGAGTCAAGCTTTGCAGGAAGTGATAACCCATTTGGACTGGCATAGAATGCATATTCTACTTGGCTATGAGCTGCCACCATTTTCTATCATATTTTGAGCACATGACTGGTTAGATGACTGCTCTCACAACATATAAGAATATTATGTTTTGGCATGAAGCCTTACATCAAAGGTCATTGTCCAAACAAATGTATACTGAAAAGGCATTTTCTGGATTTGTTTCACTACCATGAACACTATTATATCTCTGAAGTATGTATTCCATATGTAGCTGCCAACCTTAACATGAAGTCATGACAGACAAACTGTGTTCAACTCCTGCTACAATAAAAAACTGAAACATTTATACCCAGCTAACCAGTTAAAATCAGTCTAGATGTTGGGCAGAAGCAAGAGTTAGCTTGATCCAATCAATTCCTCAGATGTGGAGTAATGATAATATGACGCCCACACAGATATAGATTGTGGACCTTTACTAATCAACTAAACAACAAACTATTAAGAGAAAAAAATATTATTTTGAAATCAAGGACATAAAAAATAGCAGTGATTGTCACAATCATTTCCATTAGCTGATACCACATAGGTAACAATCTACACAATTTTGATCAATCACTTCAAATTATAAGTCAAAATACAGGAGAACATCTGGAGCCAATTAGAATTTACAATGTGAAAAAAAATCTTTTGGTGACATTTTGATTGCTTCAATCTAAAATATTTCCAAAGATACAGTTTGATGCATAAAAAGAACAATTCCAATAAATATAGTGAACTTTCTAGTTCTTCCATCATTTTTATTCAAATAACAATGAGTTATTCTGATAGTGCTGATTTATCTCTATGTGCTTATCTGATCATTCCCAATAGTATGGATAATGTGTCAAGGTGTCCTATGCAAAAGCTATTAATGTTCTCAAGGACTCAATATGCAAATAACAAATGGCAGTCTAGTTTAGAATGCTCAAGAAATGTGCTAGTATCCAAAATGCAAGAAAAAATCTTTGATATATGTTTTATAGTGTAGATCAATATGTGTTTGAGAAGTGTGATTGAGGCTACCTACACTTTATACCCAAAAGAGGCCAGTTAAAATACCTTTATAAATTTCAGCATCACTTCAGCTCTGACATTAACTTCTCATATTCCGCATCTGAGCCATGCCTTGTCATTTGTTCTGCAGAGGATGTAGGCTCAGGTGGCACTGTGCTATTGGCCCATGGGACATTTCCAAGGCTCTGTGTGGGATCAAAACTGTGAGGTGGCACAGGTGGTGGAACAGGAGCATAATAAGGTGCATAGCCATAAGATGCGGGAGCAAATGAAGGTTGGGGAACAGGTGGAACTACTCCTGGTGCAGAACCACTACCGAACATATCAGTTGGTACAGGTGGAACAACAGTCATAGTAGCACTCTGAGGTTGAACTCCAGGAGGAAGGCTCTGCATTGCTTCACTAGGAAGCGCATTTTGCTCTGGGACACCAGGAGGGGCTATTTGTTGCTGAGGGGGGTACTGCACTGTGTAGGGAGGCACTGACTGACCTTGTACCGGGGTGTACAAGCTCGAACCAGGGGGAGGTGGAACATAGGGAGCATATGGAGGAGGAACAGGTGGTCCCCAAGGGACTGGAGCATAACTACCAGGTGGTGGTGGTGGGTTTGCTAGGGGTGCACCAGGCATGTACGGCTGAGAAGGGTATGCACCAACTGGCGCTGGAGGAGGTGGAGGACCCGGAGGCACTGTCGGCTGTGGTGGCTTACCAGCTACACGAACAGCTATAGTTCTTCCTTCCAGATGATAACCATTCATACTAGCTATTGCCTGATTAGCCATGGATGCATCTGAGTATTTGACGAAACCATAACCTTTACTGAGACCAGTGATTCGATCCTTGATAACCTTAGCCATCACAATATCACCAAAGGGGGAGAACAGCCTAATCAAGCTATCATCATCAAAAGCGGGAGGCAGATACCCAATATAAAGATTTGTTTCATCATATTCTTTCTTGATCAGGCTTTGTGCACCGTTAGGATTGGTTCCTGGGGCATTTGAACCAAGCAGTGGCAACGTAGAGCTCTGCTTCATGGTAGACTCTGGAGCAGCACCGCCAAGCTCAGCTAAAAAGTTTTGGTACTCGTCGTCCATCTTCTTGACTGTTCCTTTCATGGGGCAGTCAATCGTGGGATGCCCACCATCTCCACAAATTTTACAAAGAACGTCACTCTTAAATGTTGAGGTGCGTGCAGGACAAGCATACTGCCTGTGTCCTGGTTCACCGCACAACCGACAGAATTCTTCATCCCTGATAGTTCCATTCAAAGCTGCAAGTTCTTTCAGTTGTTGTCTTTTATGTTCGTTCAGCACTTCATCGACGGGGTGCAGAAGTTTCTCGATCATGGCGGAAGCAGCATCTAGTGACTCCTGTGTCTCGGCTTCCACCAGGACATGTAAATCTTCATTCTCAGCTGGATCCGGCTTGTAGTCTCTCTTCTGAAGCAGCTTACCTTCTTTTATAGACCCTTTCCCCCGGATGACGATCTTGGCTCCTGTCTCCTTCTCCATCCTTTTTTGGGTATTCCCTCGCGGACCAATGATGAGACCGATGAAGTTGTAGCCTGGATACTCCTTCATAGGAATATAGAGCTTCTTCTGGAGCTTTGGTGGACGGTAATCAGCTGGAGGGCGGAACGCTGGGTTCCGCTGAATCAGTTGGGAGATAATCTCCTGCCGTTCTCTATTCAGCCTCTCCCGAGCACGATACTCACGGGTATTGATCCGGATGCCCATGTTATCATAGATCGGCTCAGGCGATGGCGACCGAGCACCTTCAGGAAGGTCATCCAGCGGCAAGGTAGACTGCAAACGACGGCTGATCTCAAGAAGCCTGAAATTTAGGGTCTGCACCTCTGGATCAAGATCCGCCGTGAACTCCTTCATGAAGTCGGGGAGCTGAACGACGGGCTTCGGCTCTTCCTCCGCCCAACGGGACTTCCTCTTCCTACCCCTACCGTCGCCATCCGCTTCACCGCCGCCGCCGTTCTGATCGGCCTCAGATGGAATCGGATCCCACCGGCTGCGCCGGCGACGGCGGCGGCTGCTCGCCTCCTCCTCGCCGCCTGAGGCGTCCTTGTCGGTGCCGCTGTGAGTGACTGCGTTGCCGGAGAGCACCTGCCGATCATCGAACTTCACCGGGATGACGTCCGCCTTGGCTAGGGTGAGGGCAGGGGGCGCGTGGCCCTGGTAGGGATCGGCGGGCGGAGGCGGTGGGAAGCCATGATATACTGTTTCGTTTGCCGGCGGAGGCGGGGGAGGAGGAGGAGGAGATGGGGGCGGCGGGATTAGGGTTTGGAGGGATTGAATTTCGGCGGGGGCTTCCTCCATGAGAGAGAGAGAGAGACGCCGACAAACTTGCCGAAGAGAAGAGACGCGAACCAGACGCCGAGCAACTTATTTATCGGATTATTTCTTGAATCTAAACCGGGCCAGTATGGAACGGCCCATTAAGGAAGGCTGATCCATGGACCTTTTGAAATGTTCCTGGGCCGCCACCTGTGCGGCCCAATCAGGGAGCTCGGTTTCTAAAAGTAGCTTAAATCAGTCGTAGGCCTCAACCGAATTGAAACAAAGCCAACATGGTGCAACTAGGGTCCATTAACGGCCTTGTTTGGTGAAATAGAACCCTAATTTGATTGGGCCCCTAATTTATAATATTTTTATATTAATTTTTTAATAAAAATCACTTTAAATTTTAAATTTTCTTTAAAAATATTCATTTTTATTTTAATTTTACTTGTCGTAGATTTTTTTAATTATATATTTTATTTTTTAAAAAATTTAATCAACTCTTTTTTTTTTATTGATTCTAAAAAATATATGCACTTATAATCATCCCCTCTCATCCTGTTCCTGAGCCCTTTTTGATGTTCTTTTCAATTGCTTCTTTCAATTGCTACAATTAAAAAAAAAAAATCCTCATTTATTTGACGCAAAATAAAATGTTAATCTTTTTAAACATCAAATTGATTTTTTTAATAATATAAAATAAAAATGACCATCTTCAATTAATACTATTAGTAAATCTTTATAATATAAGTATATAAACATTGTTATTGCATTATATTAGTTTTAATAATTATAGAGAAAATGTATTCATATTTATTTATGATTTTTGATAAAGAAATTATAAATGAAATAAATATAAAATCAAAATTTTATGAAAAATATATAATTAAAATAAACAAATAATTTGATTAAAATGAAACTAACATGGTAAAAATTTTACCTAAGAATCTTTTTAAATTAATTATTTTAATTATTTTTAAAATTTCTTTATTTCAAAATAAATTTGAATAATTTAAGATATAGAAAATAATTTTGATTTTTGTACCTAAGAAAAGTCAAAAGTGTTTGATGATGATTTTTTAAAAGAAAAAATATTTAAACTTTAAAATTTTTTAAACCATGATATATTATGTGATGGTTTAAATTTATTTTTAAAATTAAAATTTTTAAAAGAAATAATAAATTCAAAATTAAAAAACAACACTTAAATACTAAATTTTATTTAAAAAATCAATTTTGTTCTATTACATAGATAACTTATTATAAAATACCATTAACAATCCAACTTAAATAATATCTCCAGATTAACATAGCTTCAAAAAAAACTTTTAAAAAAAAAATAAAATTAATAAAATCTTATTTACATTCAATAATATCTTTAAAATATTAAATGATTTAATAATTTTATAAATCGAAAAGATTTATTATTCAAATTAGAATATAAACAATTAATTAATAACTTTATATCTTAAAATTTTAAAAAAAATAAATTTTATATAAATATTTATTTATTTAAATATTTTAATAATTTTTTGCCTAGTGCTTCATAATGATTGAGACAAGGAATTAAATCGAGGGAGGATTATCATACGACGGAAACAAAAGTCATGCGTTTAATCTTCTCATCTTTTTTTTCCTCTAGCTTTGTCTCCAAGCAATTAATATCATTTAAATATATCTTTCCTCAAATATTTACTAATTTTTCAAGCTCTCTACTTCCTCTTTAAGCAAACATTAGGTTAAAGTTCGCATAACGTTAACGTGTATCTATCGTATTGTCGTGATATCATCGCGTTGCAAACTAATCGATACAATCTATAAATTTAGATACAGAAGTGAACTAATTGTTTCTCGTAATGAAATTCTTATCACAATATTTGATTTTGACACATTAATTTCATCCACTCATGATTTACTCATTGTAACACTTTGATTGCGCCCCTTGATTTGTCTTTGTTATATATTTTTTTCTAGTAAAGTATCTTTAAATCAAAATATTTCACTAAATGAATTGTTTATTTAGTTTTATTGCTTGAGAGCTAACTATCATCCAACAAGATAACGATCGATGTGTTAATGTCATTTTCATTGCATTATTTTAATGTCTATAGTGGTTTCAAATTTGAGACACACAACAAGACAAAATTTTTAAAATAGAATAAAAATATTATATATATATATAATTGTCTATGTTATAATTAATAAGACAAAAATTAAAAAGGTATTTTCGTGTTATTTAAAAATATAATAAAAATTATTGTGTGTTTAAACAAAATGTAAAACTTAGAAATTTAAGTTAGTTTAAGTTTGAGATAGATGGAAGCATTGTGATTTAAGCAAACCATTGAAAGTGGATTTTCGCGTGTCGCGATTTTATCGTCTTATTATTCAAATGCATCGATCATGTCCAAGCTTTTATATGGGATAAGTAAGCTATCGCTTCGCGAAGATGAGGTTGCTTGGTGGATTAGCATGAAAGCGACTTTGCTTAAAAACCATGATGTTTCGAGTAGTTGTCAAAGAAGAAAGAAGAATCCAAATTACAATGAAAAGATCAACCGAACAACTAGTCAACAATTTCAACGACCTTATGTACAAAAATAATTAATAATTTATTTTTGGCCTTTAACAATTGTCATGTATTAAGTTAATGGCCAATGACTAAGGCAAAACACACTAGTAATTAAAAAGTTGATTAGCTAAATTGTGCACTTTTTTTTCTCATCTTCATCCATCACTTTGTTTTGTCTCTTTTGCATAATTAATTTAATTAATGGGTAGGGATTAAGCACCATTAGACTTTGCTAATTATTTCCTTAATAAATTTCTATTATTAATTAAATTGATCCCTTGTTAGATGAGAACATGTGGCTGCTCACCATGAAACTTAAATCTCTACTCGATTACATCCACTAATTACATCATTAAATATGCACTTAACTTAAGCTCATACATGTAGTTCTTATTTTAAGGTATGCCGGCGCCTCCAACTTTTCTTAGTTTCGACACCTTTGCATGAATGAATCATAGTAGTTCGATGATGACGATGCTTAATTATAGGAAAACCCTAATTTGTAACTGTCATCGAGATTAATTTTTTTGATAGAAAATTAAAAGGGTGCACATTAAGATCAATCTCACTTAATATATATATATTGAAATATAGGAGACAAAAATGAAGACAATATTAAATGTTAGATCATTTTCGGGTGCATGAAGTTAGCTATGGATAAGGACTACAATTGAATTAAATGCTAATCGCTTGATTAAGAGACAATTACTTGGGATTATTCCATTAACCATTGACTAATTGGTTGAAAATTGTGGAATTGCATAGCAATTCTTGCCCCCAAATGAATGCTAAATGTTGAATAATATTCTATGAAAATGTTTGACTTTGAAAAATCAGGATGCCATGCCTAAATAATTGTATATATATAGGACAAAATTAATCTCAAATAGCTCACGCAAAGAAATTAAATTGAATATAATTAACAAGTTAAGTCAGTCCAAATTAAATGTAATTGTACACTATATAATCACTAACGTGCATGCATGTAACTCATACGAGTTTGCATATATTTGATTATGCATGCACGCAACAAATGAGCATAGAAATTATTATAATTCTCCAAATGAGATTAGTCAATAATAAGTATACAGCTCGCTTTTGCTTGCTTAGGGAGAGAATTTATTGACGACCAATATTTATATTATATTATATTTATATTAATAAAAAAATATTAGAACAATATATTATTGATGAAAGATTATCAGATGATATGGATGGATAGATAGATAGATATAATGTGCATTTTAATTTAAAACAGGGGGAAAAAAATTCATGTCTTTTGTACTTAAGTTATATATAATAATTCAAATAGCTATGTCGTTATAATTCAATGAATTTAAAAGAGAAGATAGATATATTTTTGCAATTTTTTATTGTGGAGTTGAAAGAATTATGGAATGTAAGGGGGTTATGATATTGCAAGTAAAAGTAATTTTACCTTGCATGTAGTATTATTGATGATTAGTGATTTTTTAAACATATTCAATATTGTCTGGATGAAGCTTTGTTTTTATTCTATCCATATTGCATAATAGAGTCAAATGTATTTTCATTACTTTACAGTGGAAAAATATTTTGGTTTGATAATCAATCATAAATTTTTACCAAAAGAGTACCCTTTCAGATGAAATAAGAAAGAGTTTGTATCTTTGTCTGTAATCAAGTATACTTTAGATGTGGGACTATGTTTGCATGATTTAAATGTAACCCAACAACATGATCTAGCTAGGTATCATCTATTTAATATGACTATAAATTGTGTATCGAAACAATGACAAACTAAAAGTTGACTTAAATACAAAGTTAATATCATTATTCTAGTTATTTGTCGCTGAATGAAGTTCTTGTAATATAGCAGAAGGTCTTTTGCATGAGCTTTGGTTGACTACAAGCCATGTCTCAATAGAGAGAAAAGAAGAAGAGGAATCCAAAATCTCAATCCATCCAACAGGGATCATCTTTATATTGAGCTCATAATATATATATTAATAGTCCATCAATATTAATAAATCAGGTTATTAAATTCTACACATGAAATCCACATCCGATAAATTAAATCTTATTTAATACATCATGTATTAAATCACTTAATGTGTTTAGTTTTTAATGATAATTATATATGTTATTAATTCATCACAATTCAAACTATGACATTTTTTCCATGCATAAAATGTATTTGTGAGAAATAGATAAATCTTAATTATCTAATTAAATTGAAAGTTGCTAAAACAACTAATCTTTTTTCATAAAAATTAATTCATTTTTTATTAAAAAAATTATCAATTGGGCTCAAATTCTATGAACATTTTGACTTTTGAAATATTCCTAAAAATAACTTTTCTATCTGAGAAAAATATCCAGCTATGCATTTAGATCCTCTTGAATAGGGCATAACTAACTAATTTACGATCACATCTAAATTTAATTTTAATCACACAATTAATTCGTGCAAGTTAACTAATTATAACCATCATGAGATTTGGTCATGGTTAATTAATCGTTAATCTTCAAGCATTTTAGCCGTGGTTAAGCTTATAGCCACCCTCTTATTTTGGAACTTCCAGGTTGAATAGTCTTAGTTTATCACATAATTAATTAAACACACCTCAACTAATTTAACTAATTAAAGCTCATTAATCATCTAATTATACACTAAAACATGGAACTCAATTTGAGAAGGAAAGAAGAGATCCATGTGAAAAGTTCTTTATATATTTATTTATTTATTATTTGAGGGAGAGGATTTTGATAGTAAAAACTAAAATAGTGCATTTTAAAAATTATCCTGATTAAATTTTAGGAAGAATGGTACGTACACACTATACACCCACGTTTGTGATTCTATGCGGACGCTCGGGTCAACTGCGGATGGCAGAGTCGTAATATTAGGAAAAGTATGGGTATAAATCCGGTATTTCAAACCGCCCCGCATCGTCTTTGTCGGATCCGCACTTGATACAGTAGATAAATAGTCTGCCATTATCGATTTCTCAGACTCGCCTCCCTCTCTCTCTCTCTTCCTCTTCCTCTTCCTCTTCCTCCTGTTCTTTATACGAGATTGAAGAAGTCTCGGCGAAGAGACGGAAAGAATGGAAGCACGACAATGTCTCAGAACCCTGGCACAGATCAATGGCGGCGGCGGAGGGAAGCGGCGGTGGAAGCAGGGCGGCGACGAGCCCCGCCGCCGGAAGCGGAGGATGCTCGTGGCTCCTGCCGTGGAGGTCGATCACTTCGATTCTCTTCCCGATGATATCATCGTGACCGTGCTTTCCAAGCTCAGCTCCTCTGCCAATCGCCCGCAAGACCTCTTCAGCGCCTTTTTGACGTACGGCCGCTCCGATCTTGGTCTCAAAATTGGGACTTTCGTTAATTTTGAGGGTAAAAATTTGAGCTTTGGGAGAAATTTTGCAGGTGCAAGCGATTTCATGTTCTGGGAAACCATTCCCTGGTGTTGTCTAAGGCTAATGCGAGGTGCCTCGCCGTCAGAGTGAAAGCTTGGTCGGAGGCGGCTCATGGATTCCTCCAACGATGCGTGGATTGTGGAAATATTGAAGCTTGCTTTATCTTAGGGATGGTGTGTCTCTGTCTTGCATGATCGATCCATCAAAATCAATCTTTTTTTGAGAGTTTTTGTATGAACAATTTCTTGATTGCTTCGATTATCTGTTGCAGATAAGATTTTACGCCCTGGGAAACAGAGGAAGCGGCGCGTCGTTGATGGCGAAGGCAGCGATTCGATCGCATCCGTGGTCGCTGTACTCTCTGGCGATCATTCAGTTCAACGGAAGCGGCGGCTCCAAGAACGCCAAGGACCTCCGCGCCGGCGTCGCGCTGAGCGCCCGCGCGGCCTTCTTTGGCCACGTCGACGCTCTCCGCGAGCTCGGCCACTGTCTCCAAGACGGTTACGGCGTCCGCCGGAACGTTAACGAGGGCCGCCGCTTCCTTCTTCAAGCCAACACTCGCGAGCTGGTGTCAGCCATCGCATCGTTGCCGGCGTGGAAGAATGGGCCGCATCGCCGGGCGACGACGGAGGGAATCGCCGAGGCGGCTGCTGCCGCCGCCGCCGGAGGAAGCCCCCTCCTCAGCGACTTCGGCTGGAACTTGCCCCCGCCGGAGCCGCACCCAGCCAACCGATTCCTCGTCGACTGGTTCCAGTCCTCCCCAACGCGGCTTCCGGAGGACCTGCGCCTCTGCTCGCAGCGCAACTGCGGGCGGCCGGAGACCCGCCGACACGAGTTCCGGCGGTGCTCGGTCTGCGGCGTCGTCAGCTACTGCTCCAGGGCCTGCCAGGCTCTCGATTGGCGGCTATCGCACAAGGCCGAGTGCGTGCCTCCTGCCATCTTCGTCGCCGACGTCGCCGCCGGCACCGATTGAGAGAAGAAGCACAGATCTCTCACTATTCCACAACTCTCTATTTATTTTTTTTAATTATTATTTTTTTTGTAACCGGAGTACTCTTCCCTTTCTAATTAATTTGCTTTTAAATAATTATAACTTATTTTTTTATTATTTATTCTTTCATCATCATCCTCAAACCCTAATTCATAATTAAGGCTGAGTAAATAAGTTGGTTAAACCAGATTAACCGATCACATTTAAGATTAATTATTTTAAAAAAAAACATCTATTAATTCAGATAATTCAATTCGATCTTAATTTTAAAAATTCAAATTCAATTAAATTAAATCAAATATATAAATGGACTATTATGGTAAGTAGGAATTGATTGATATAACATGTTAATAACATAGCAAAATTATTATGTTAATTAATATTTTATATTTATTTATACCTATTCTACCCATAATTAAGCTTTTTAAATCTCAATAAATTAATTGTTTTTTAAATTAAAGCTGAGGACTAAAAGAAGGTGAAAACATTATATAGAATAAAGAGGATGGAATAAAAAAAGAAAAAGCTAAAAAAAATTAAAGAAAAAGGTTGGATTTGGTTTTCCTACACTTCACATCTTGTTCTTTCTTATCTTATCGCAAACAGATGAATATATTCATCTCCACCACCAAATGGCAGCAACAAGTGGAGCACTGAGCCCTTGTGTCATCCATACTTTTGGTTTCCCCGATCCAACAACTCTGTTTACTTTCGCGGAAAGTGAGTGCACCATGTTACGATCGAGACAAATTCAGGAAGAGGCCGACGACAAATGAGTCGGGACGAACTCTAAATCCCGAACCCTAAATCGATCGATCCGATCAGATATGATCCTATTTGGAAAACACTGATTGCTGTGGCCTACTTTTCTAGATTCGATTGCACTCATCCACCCACTCAGCCACCCACCCCTCACCTGCCTGCTATTTTCTTGCCTCTCCTCTTGAGTGAGTGGAGGAAGCTCACATGCACTACTATCTACCAGTCTCTTCCTCAAACTTTATGGTGTCTGTGCTGACAAAGGAAATTAAATTGGTTTTTGGAGTCTTTGAGATTGACTTTTTGTAATTGAATGTCTGACTGATTAGGTCTGGGAGCAGAGACGGATCTAAGATAACTTCACAATTTGAGTGATGAATATGTTGATGGATGTATACACTTCAACGTGTTTAGAGTTTAGGGTTTAGACTAGATTACGATAACAACTCTATTACTCATTAAACCCCTTAACCCTTTATAGGCGATAAGAAAGTAAGTGAAATATAGATTCCATCCCCTTCTTTACCTAAAGTTCAATTCATCTCTAATTCTTGAATTTGTCCTTGGTCATGAGTCATGAAAATATTGATGGATGTATACACTTCAACATGTTTAGAGTTTAGGGTTTAGCTCCCAGGGTATAGCTGAGTTGGTTACAATGGAGCAAACTTGCAGAAGATGGCAAGGGTTCGAATCTTAATGAAGTCGAGCAATACCTTCCTCCGTTGTGAGCTCACAGATGGTCATGGGGCCGACCGTGTAAGGCCGCTAGAGTGACAGATTTAATTTTTTGCAGAAGAGTTTAGGATTTAGACTAGATTACGATAACAACTCTATTATCTATTAAACCCCTTAACCCTTATATTTCACATCAAAGTAAGTGAAATATAATTCATCGCAAATTTCTTCCGATCTAAAGTCCTTGACCGGAAGTCACTATATTAAAGTAGAATATATATATATATATTGAAATTATATCAAGTTCACAATTTGAGTCATGAAATTGTTGATTGATGCATACACTTCAACCGCTTTAGAGTCTAGGGCTTAGACTAGATTACGATAACAACTCTATTAGTCATGAAACCCCTTAACCCTTTGTATGCTATAGGAAAGTAAGTGAAATGTAGATTCGATCGCCAACCAAAGTCTGAAAGAGAGGGTAGGAGGGGCCCGATGGGATGGGAGTCAATCTCGGGGTTGAATGAGTGAGCAAACACTCCATGTTTGCTCACCAGCAAGCCTTAATTGTCACCTGAACCACCTCCAACTATCATGCACACTCACATGGTCTTTCTTGTCCTTCCATGGGGGAAAAGTTGCCTACATTTGGCCTGCCTGCCTCCAAACAAAACATGTTTTGATTTCACTTTTTCAATCGAGGAGGAAGAACTGGAAAAGGATCCCTTAGATTTGTATTTGTATTTGTATCGTACTCGCAATCGATAAAAGAATGATGTATTGTGTTCAAACGAATGAGATTAGGAAATAAATAATATATGATATAAATGAGGGGGAGAAATGTAAAATGATAATGGGAAACAAATAAGGAAAAAATTTAAAAAGACACCCCAAATTAAAAGAAATATCAAATGAGCACATTTTTTCAAAAAAAAAAAAATCAAATAGGTGCCCTATCAGTGATTTTATTCTGAAAATATTCTTTGATCCAATGCTGTTGTAGTAGCTATCAAGAACTATTATAATGTGTATAAGTTATCCAGTAACTGTCATAATGTATTCAGGATGAGTTTATGATTTATGAATTTATATCGTGTAAAAACTATCGAATAGCTGCTACAACGTATTTAAAGTGAATTAAAGTTTAGGATTGTATCAGCTACAACTATTTTCAAATGGTTTTTTTATGAAGTTTAAATAAGTTGGATTAAGTTGGTAATTTTGATATAATATTATTCAAAGATTCTAAATCTTAAACTCATCTTAAATATATAACAACTTTTTGGTAGCTTCTACATGTTATAGTAATTTTGAATAACTTTTAGATAGTGTAAAGCCTAAATTCACTTTAAACACGTTGTAGCAGCAAATCCCAGTCAGTCTCATGGACTTAATCCCTGGGGGTGGCCGACCCGATCCCACAGAAGTTTCCCACCGACCACCAGGGTAAATCGGGAAGCGCATACGGCGGTCAATCCAGATGTCCAACATCCTTTTGATTGCGTTCTCCATTTGGAAGAAAATTCTTACAAATATGCCGTAGCTGGGGATCGAACTGCGGGTCCCTGGGTCACAACTCGGATGTCCTACCGTTGCACCATTGCCATGGGGACAGTTTTTGCACATTATAGCAGCTATTAGTAGTCCCTACAATAACACTGAATCAATAAGTATTTTCAAGATAAAATCATTAAAAAGGGCATCCATTTGACTTTAATTAAAAATGGAGTGTCCATCTGACGATTTTGCAAATGAAATGATGGATACTAATTTAATTTTTACCCAAAAATAATTTCACTTTATATTTTTCTTATTATGAATTATAATTTACTTATTTATATAATGCTTACTCATTCATACTATTAAAAAATTGAGGACTTCTTTAATTTATACTTATTTTATTTTAAATTTAGACAGTATAAAACTATCGATGAATTTTAATTCAAATTCATTACTAATTTTAGACATCTAAAAAATACTTCAAATCAAAATGAATTAGGGTATTAAGATCGAAATATTAAATTTGTTAGATAGATTGATACGTTAGAATTAGTCGACTATTGATTTAGATTTATGATAACCCAATAGAAAATTTTCTAATTGATTGGAGTCTACAAATGGAGCACAAAAAAATTCAAAAATTGACTGAGAGTTAGATCAGATAAATAATAGTATTTTGATAAATATAAAATTTAAGTAAGTAATTTGGATATTAGAAAAAGTTAATTATATGATAAATTGTCAAAAAAATAATCCTCAATTTGTAATTTTCTTATTATGAATTATGATTTCTTTATTCTTTAAATTAATAAAAAAATTTAAATTATATTTTTTTAAATAAATATTTTCTCTGTTTACTAGAGAAGATGGAACATTAGCTAATTTTATTAAAATATATTTATTTTTGGGGAGACAAAAAGTAATAATTTACTCAAAGATAATCCATCAAATAAAATGGATCCACAAGACTTGGGAGTTTCGAGATCCGACCCGATAACCCGCCATCCGCTAACCCGAACAGCGAAGAATTTATTAGGTTGAAATCCAAGGCACCGTCTCTTCCGGCGTCCGCTCCAGTCTCCCACCCGACTCGGTTCTTTGATTTCTCCTCCGCCTTCCTCTCCGTCGAGCTTCGTTCTGCGTTCGATCCGAAGCTTCCTACAGCACCATGCCTCGGTACCAATAACGTTCCCTTCTTCCTTTATTTTTTCGCATTCTTGTTTCGTTCTACTCGTTTTTGCTTCCGATTTTTAAAAACCCTAATCTTTGGGCCACAGGTACTACTGCGATTACTGCGATACTTACTTGACCCACGACTCTGTAAGTTTTTTTATATTGAATCTGTGATGATTAGAATGCATGTTCTCGCTTTGAGCTTAACCTAATGGCATGGTAGTATAGGCTTGCTTGATGCTTGTACTTGAATTCCACTGTTTAGGTCAAGTTGGATATTTTGGTTTCAGCTTAGTCTAGGCTGCGGTTGTGCTGATAATCTTTATAGTAACATTTTTAAGTGAATTATTGCAATTAACAATGTATGAGATCTTTCTTTTCCTTTACAATCTGAACTGAACACATTATAAGTGGTGTTCGTTTATTCAACTGTCATATTAGAGAAGGAGTAGCACTTTGCATCACTAATATTCCTTTAGTAGAGTTAATCATGAATTTGTTCTGCGTCTCTTCTACTTCTGTAGTTCATTTTTCTTCATATACGTGTCTCTTTGTTACTCTGAACTTTGAAGTATCTTATTTGGGAATATGACAGAGGTTTGAAATTAACTCTTCTATTGTATAATATTGCATATTTTATAAACTCCATCTAAGAGGTATTAACTTTGTATACTTTGATCCCTGGAATATTGTAACTTGCTGCATAGGATAGACTACAGGGTTGTACCTAGCTACAGTGACGGGGACAGACATTAAAATCTACTCGGGCTAATCGGTCGATGATAAGAGTTGTATATATATAAAAGGGGCTGATCGCAGAAACCTTAAATGGTTTAGGGATTTAGGACTGATTGGGTGAACAATGAGCTAAAATGGTTAATTATATGGAGAAAATCTTAAATATATGGGCTTCTTCCCTAAACCTTAAAATGGACCCTCCAGGCTAAAGCCTGGATAGGCTATCACATGCCTCTGCCCTTGCCTAGCTAATCCCTGTGTTTTACATCATCTATTTTGCTTTTAATGTTTTTTTGGAAAATAAAGTGATAGAGTTTATATTGATTCACTTTGATACTATCAAATGTCTTGTTAGTCACAATCATTTTTTTCCCCTTCGGTTTCTGTATCTGTAGAGTCTTGCAAATGATGTTTTTGTATTTTGGAAAAGGAATGCTCTTACTTGAATTTCTTTCCATTGCAGCCATCTGTGAGAAAGCAACACAATGCTGGCTATAAACACAAGGTTACTATTCTTTTCAACCTCATATTCTAAGCTCATTCCGATACTTTGTATCATTTACTTATTTTGTTCGTCAACAATAGGCAAATGTACGCTCTTACTATCAGCAATTTGAGGAGCAACAAACTCAAAGTTTAATCGACCAAAGAATCAAGGAACATCTCGGTCAGGCTGCTGCATTCCAAGTTGGTGCCACTTTTAACCAGCATCTGATGACCATGCCAGGGGCCCGACCCCCTCTTCCAGTTTTAATACCTCCTATGTTGCCTGTTGGAGCATCTCCTCAGGCTTCTATGACCACACCACTTCTACCGGGGCTTAGACCCCCGATTTTGCCACCTCCACTTGGTGTACCAGGTATATAAGTTTTGGTTGCTCATGGTGAGATAGTTACGGTTGATGGCTTAATCTCACTGGGTCTTTAACTGACAAAAATATTGCTGCAAAGCTACCCAACATGATTGATTTGCATTTTATTTTTTAGGAAATAGCCATGCAATACACATTCACCACTAAAACAATCCAACTGGGCAGTCGCAGGAGGATGCTCATGGACTTATTATCTTTACTCCTAAATGTCACTCAATTTAATCCATAATCACAGATTCTATGTTTGTATTGGCAGGTTATGGAGCTGTTCCTCCAGTCGCTGCTGGCCACTCTGCAGTCGGACCACCGGGTGCACCAACGACGGCACCAATGCAACCAACTAATCTTCCTAGGCCACCTACATTGCCACCTCCAATTTCAGGGGCCATGCCAATGCCAACTACCAACACTTCTGCACCTGCTATCTATCAGGGCAACCCATCAACGGCTCCTGCAACAACAAGCTTTGAATCTTTTAACGCGCCTTCTGGATCTGCTGCTCCATAAGAGACCAATTTCTAATTTCCCAAAACCTGGCTGTGGATTGAACTCTAGGGTTTACATGTTCCAGTGAATTCCCTTTTTTGTAATTGACCTGAAGAATAAACCGATAGTTGGATCGTTTGTACGGTTTAATTCTTCAGTTGTTTGAGCAAATATTATGTTAACGCATGCAATAGAACGTAATCTTATTATGTTGATGTCGACGTCAGTGATTTGTTGTTATCATCAATTTTTATAAACAAATCTGTTCCAGATATCAATGCCCAATTCTTTTGGCGTTACGGATTCATTTTTGTCAAAGAATGATAGAGCTCAATTGAAGCTGGATAAATAAACTTAATCTCCAACAATTTGACGTCTGCAACAGGCTCGTTTATCTTGAGAAAATTATTTTTTAAAAAAAACACTGGAAATGCTGACATACAGCACTGACGTGGTATAGAGCTTAGAAATGATAGAAAAGGCACCACATTCAACAATTTCTAGAGCTGTAGTCTGGTACAGAACGTTTACTTGGCTAAGTAAAGAGCTCTCTCTACCTTTGGGGAGGAGGAGGAGGATGTGATTTAGCCATTCCAATCCATGCAACGATACCTATCCCAAGGATTACCCAGCCAAGTATATCATACTTTAAATCACTCTCTTTCTTTTTCTTCTTAGGCGCCTGAAAATTAGTAACAAAAAATTGAAATGCAATTACAAAATTCCTGAACTAGAAAATAGATATGCTTAATCATAAGGAACACTTGAAGTAGCAGTATGCAAATCAAATCCTAATTGCAGTCTTTATCTTATCTATATCCATCCAATGATTTTCTGGTTATTTATGAATCACCGTTTATTCAGATTGAAGCTTAAGGGAGATCAACTTATGAAGCAGTTTGATTCATCTGTAATCAAATCAAATGGTTGTTAAGCATGTAATAAATGGCTAGAAGAGGATAAAGTGTACAAGAAGAAACATGTTAAGTTACAAAAAAAGGGAAGAGAGGAACATAATTTAAGACCATCTAAAGGTGTTTCCAACCTAGACATGAAAGTTTAGTTCATAACACAATCAACATACAGTCGACGTAGTAGTTGATAAGAGCTGGCTGTCACTTACAAGGCCTTCCATCAAATAAAAATTCCAACAGACATGTCGTATAGCATATGCCATAGTTTCACTATGACATATGGAACTATCAGAAACTAATGTATTTTCACAACCAAGAATGAATTGTTGGATTATGAAAGGCCTACACCATGAAGGAGAACAATGAAGCAATTGAAAATTTTAATACAAACAATATTTCACAAAAGCTTAAATTTGTCTAGAACTTCCATTTAGAGCTTAGTATTACCTTCTTTCTCACAGGGGAAGTTGTCTCCTGGGAAGCCTGTTGGTTAGCCATATGGATTTGGATTTCTCGACGCAACTCAGGTGCCTGAGGAAGACATTTCAAAGGTTTCAAAAAAGATTCTGAGATAGTGTAGAGTAACTCATATAACATGGAAAATAGCACTTCGATATAACATATTTATCTAAATTGCTCTAAAGCTATGAACTGTCTTTTTTGAAATTCTCATTTCAACTGATATCTGGAATTAGATTGCCTATCTAGTAACTTCTCGTGATACAACATTGCCTTTACAATCCAAATTTCCTATTCTTTAAGGTTAAATTTGTCTCTACGATTAAAGTTTTAAATTGATAATAGCTATCTTGCATTGATTAGCACAATATCATATGCAAATAACACTATAGACCAAAAATGGTATCTTGTTGTGACATTAGTAATCCCATATACATGTCTTTTATCACATTGATCTAATCATTTGAACATTTCTCTTTCTAGAATCTACCAAAACAATCATCTAGTAAGTACCATAAGATTACCTTTTCAACAAAAATCACATGCAACCTTTTTATTCCTTTGATCTTTTTCCATAAATTATCATAATCTTATTAAATAACTAAGGTATATGATTGATCTTCATAAGATAAAGCAAAATCCAGTTAGAACAATTCAACAACAAACTTGAATTTATACATATGTATGCTACAAGGCATAGAAAACAACATGAAGGCACAGTAGCATATTATAATCCATGAAAAATAACAAACCACTATGGTGACAAGAAATTCTAATGCGTACTGCATATATTTGGCCAATCTTTTAAATTAGTCATAGAGTGCATCCATGAGCCACAATTATGACGGTAGAACTCTTAAACTAAAGTTCATAGATATACATGTATATCAAAGCAAACCAAAAAGTAATTATAATAAGTTTCTAATATATTTGCTATAATAGGGCAGACATCAATTTAGTTAAAGGAGGTCATGGCTGCTAATTAAGTTTGATGGAATCCCAGCTCTGGTATGTGTGACTCTTTGACAAAAGCTTACAATGTAATCACACATTTGATACAGCCATACAATTAGAAGCACTAGTCAAACCAAAAACATTTCCTGTACATTCAATGTAGCACATCATAGTTACTAAGAGTCCTTAAGAGGATATTCTAGAACAAAACTTATTCCTGCAAAGCAAGTAAGACCTCGACACCACACCATACGAAGCTAGACGTTACCTTGCTTACTGTATCCAGTGACATCAAATACATCTCATTTCCAGGTTCCTGGAAGAATCAAAGAAGTCAAAGGATGAAACTAAATGACCATACTTGAGGAGAAAAAAGCGAACAGGGTCATTCTTGAGACAAGGCTTACCAATTCCACAGCCTGTTCATAGCACTGAGTTGCCTTCTCAAAGCAAACCAAAGCAACCTGTTCGTTAGGCGTGAAGAACCCTTGCTGAATATAAGCATTCCCTAAGAGAAATAGTGTGGCATGCCTTCCAGGATCCGCCTCCAAGGCCTGCTCCAGTTTCGATATGGCTTCTGCAAGAAAATTTACATGAAAATTGTACTAAACACAGAAACAAACAATCACCTGAGAGATTTTTTTTTATAAAAAAGTATATTATCATTTATCAAGCAGTAACTAAAGGAGGAACACAATCCAATCCATAAATAAGAACCTTTCACCATATCCTCGGGGTTTTTCTGAAAAGCTGATAGATTCAGAAGCGCACTTCCCCACTTCGTGAGATTCTAAAAGCACAGTTGTAATCAGTTATCTCCTTTAAGACCACAACGAGAATCAGAAAACAAGGACGATTCGACAAAAAAGGAGAGAGGGTGTAAGAACTCACATCGACATCGCGGGGGTTGGCGGCGCAGGCCAACTCCGCGGACTGGCGCTCTTGCTCGAACAACACAAACCGATCGAGATCCCTCAGCTGTGAATCCATGGATCCCAAACGACTACTTCGCGCTTGCGTCCTCCTCCTCTATCTTCAATTGCAAACGTCGAATATAAGAAGAAGAACAGGGCAATCGTAGGGTTTATCGAGGAGAGGAACACAAATCCAATACCCTGCTTACTAGGAGCTGGGCTAGATACGGTCCGACAAGAACCGGTTTGGCTCGGACCGATCGGCCCATAATGATTAGAAGATTTAAGATTACAAACAATTTATAAATTACTAATAAATAAGTTTTTTATTTATAAATTATCTAAAAAAGGAAAATAAAACAAAATTCTGCCTCAACTTCTACACTCGTATCTAGCCACAATGGCGGCGGAACCTCCTCCCTCCTCCACGGTCAACGACGTGTAGTTCTTCCACGCCTGAGCAAGAGCTCTCATCGCGCTCAACTTCTCTCCCCTCTCCCTGCAGCACCCGGCTCTCGCCGTGTAAACCTCCCGCAGATCCACGTCGCGCCGGCAAACATCGCCGAAGCGATCCGTGTCGAGAAACTGCACCTTGGGGCCGAACTCGTAGGTGCCTTCGCCCACGGCTCTGGTTAAGATCGCCGCGCGATCTCCGCCGGCGTACCGCCTCATGGTGAAGCGCCAAGTCCTGAAGAACTCAATCGTCTGGTCGGCGGACAACACGTACATGAAAGCTCCGTTCGCCGTGCTCCCGAATCGGTAGCGATCCGTCGCTAAGATCAACAGGGAGAGATCGTTAAACTGGCGCACGGGATTCCGAAACCACATCACGTCCAAATCCTACAGGCAAATTAAATCACAAGCTAGCAATCATCCACCCAAGTAAACGAACCCGGAGGGAAGGAAGAACAATGCTTTCCCGTACCGTGTATATGAAGTTGTACGCGAGCTCCAAAACTTGGCTTGAGAATTCAATCTGCCTCGCCATCATCATCGTCTCTGCGCTTCCTCTGAAGTTGCTGGTGTAGTTAGGGAAATAGCAATGCGAGTGCAGAGCCCCGCAGTGCTCGAAGGCCTCTTGATCCAGCGCCAAGACCACCAGGTGGTTCAATAGCCTACTGGTTCCGTCGCCCACCTTGAAGCTCTCGATGAACAGATCAAAAACAGAGTTTTGTGCTCCATTCAGCATGGCGATTATCACCATGTTATCATTGTTTGCAGCGCCTTTTAACAATCTCTTCAGTTCTCGTGTTTCTGTGTCCTGCAGTTACGAATCAATAAAAGGAGAATGACTGAAACAAAGATCCGAGAGAAAAACATGAGTGTTTAAACCTTTTCCAGTAAAGTCATCTTGCTTCCTGTATGCTCTGAGAAGATTGATGGATTTGTGTGGAACTGTGGAAGTATGAAAGAAAAGATTAAGATTAGAAGAAGAAGAATGGAGAGCACGAGATTGATCTCAGTCAGTTTTCTCATGTCGACGAGGGAAGAAGAGGAGGAAGGAAACTGAAAGAGAGGGTGTAATTTGTGAAGAACATATCAGGAAGGATTTTCAGTTTATGAATCTGAGAATTAATGCAGTTAGATCGCTGGCAAAGTAACTTCCTTTTTGTTTTTTTTTAAAAATATTATTTCAAATCGATCAAAATTAATTTAATTGAGTTAAAATTGGTTAAATATTATTGAAATAGTTTTGATAATTGTTTTGACCAAAACCACTATAATTAATTACTATAATTTAGAATAATATAAAATAGTTACCAAAATTATTTTTATGCTAATAAAAATAAGAAACATTATTTAATTTTCTGCCAAAAACATTATGATAAAGAACGCTTGAAAAAAAAAAAAATATTTACCTTTTTTAGAAAATATAGTTTAGGGTTTCCATAAATTCGCTTTGGCTAAAAAAGGAAAAAAATAGAGATTTTCTTATGGTGGAATTTCATTGGAGATTTGGCAATATCTAACTTGCGGTTCCTCTCCAACTCCACGCCAGCGAAGCACAGTGCCGAAGGGTTTTGCTCCACTGCCTCGCTATCTCCGACGAGGAAGAGGGAGAGGAAGACGAAGAGCCAACCGCAGGGGAAGATATGGCTCCTCGAGTCGCCTTCCTGACGGAACCATTCCTCTTCTCCACCCCCTTGGGGGGAAGGAGGAGCGGCGGATCTCCCAGGGTTTCCATGGCCTCCACCATCCCCTCCGCGGCCGCCGCCACCAAGTGAGCTGCTTTATTCCTCCCGATCTCATCGTCTGTCCGAATGTAGCCTTTGAGCCTCGCCCCTGCCCGTTCTCCGATCTGGTTTCGTGTTTTTTCCCTTGTGGTAATTGGGTTGGTTAGGGCAATTGGATGTATAATATATCCCAATTTATTTTCACTTCAGCTTGTTTGGAATGAAGAAATTGGGGAATTGAGTGCACGTCTCGAAAATTTAGTATTTTTTTTATAAATTGGAATTGGGAAAGTTAAGTTTTAACTCCCCTTTTCAAAAGACGCGACTTTGATTCTAGGATATAATTACACTGGCAATTCTGATCTATAAAATCTTAGTATTTTTCAAACTAGAGATTTGTAATTAATTTATATGGATTGCCGTGATTTACTTAATCAAGGAGTGAGGAGTTCCTTTCTCTCAGATATTGGTACCAAACAAATACACACTTTTATCCCGCTTTCAGTGTTTTCCCTTCCAAATTTAGCTCTGAAATGGTGAAGAAGTGGCAGAATATGTTACGGAATAGTATTGTATTTGATATGATGATCGATAATGGTACATTAGTTCTATTTTGAGTTCATGTCTGTAATTTGTAAAACTTAGTTGTCTTTGTATAGTTTTCTCGTCTCTTTTCAATTTTTCTGTTGTTAAACACATATTTCTTTCTGTTTATATTATTCAAGTGTCTCAAAAAAAAAAAGTTCCATTGGGGATATGTTGAGGTTATTTGGCATGCTATTGTATGCATCAATACAATAGAATGCTATTGCATACATGGCCTATTGGTTGAAATGGTTATTGTGCACTTTTTGCAGGTCCTTGTGCCTATCAACAATTTTACTTTTAGTTTTTTTTTTCAGATTTATTTACCTGGTAATCTTGGGCACTGGTGGATAATCATTCTGTTACAAATTTGTTTTTTGTTTTTGTAAATTAATGAATGTTATAATCAAGGGATTCCTTTTCTTGAATCAGGACAATGCTTTCTTGCTATACTTTTTTCTTGTTTGTTGGAATATTTACTTTTCTCATTATCTACATTTTTTGTGCTTATGCACTTATGTTGCAAATGAGTATTGTCCTTTCTTTCAAGATTTTCTGACCCGTGGTGTTCCTGCTTACTTTGTTGGGTCTTTCCTATGATCCCTCAACCAACATATACATTAGATAAATGTTTTTGAGCACAATGAGACAAACAATTTCGTGATATGATTTACCTTGATGAATTTTTCTTATGATCCCTTCACTAATGTATGTACTTAGATAAATGCTTTTGAGAAGACAAATAGTTCCCTAATGGCTGTTTTAAAGACCATTTTATTTTATTTTATTTTTTTTGTTCTAAATGTATGTACTTTGAATAAGATAATTTTCAAGCAATAGGATCCTTGTTGGTGAATCTGGAAGGTTGTGGATATTCATCTATTAGAACATATATAAACTTAAATACTGGATATTATCTAATTGTTTGTGACAGGTTAAAGCAAGTGTGACTTGATATGCAAATTGTTAACAAATTTCCATCAATGCGTGAATTGTGCAATAGCTTTAGCAAAATATGCTGTTATGATTATCCATTTTGCAAATTTAGCTAGTTAGCTTGTGTTGTAGTGTTTATTTTGGTATGAGATGGCCAAACTGTTACTTGAGATTATAGTCAAAGTTTTCCTTTCAAGAAAGTTGGAACTAGAATTTACGGTCCTATGACATATCAAGATCATCTTGCGGACACCCTGTGTTCATGTTAAAAGATGTATATATTCTCGTTTATCGCAATTATGGAAGCGCCTTTTGAAGCATTTTCCTAATACATTTCTTCTTACCTTTGTTTGTGCTGTTGATCGCTTAACAACATCGTAACTATCTTTCAGCAAAAATATATTTGATTTTTTTGGCATTTGCATATTTTTTTCCTTTGTCTCTTGTCTAGGTAATGTAGATATGCAGTTAATTTTTCCTTACAGTTTTCATTTTTTCTTAAATCTCCCATGTATACTTATCCAGATTCCATCTTTATGTTATTTTGTAGTTAATTTATTTGATAGCGTACCATTATAATGCATCTAAAAAATGAGTTAGTTTAACATATTATTCATCCCTGAACTTAGTCTTTAACATTTTACTCATTGTCTCCTGTCAATCAAATGCATGTTCTGAACTCCAGTTGTTCCTCTAGGATTGAGACCCCCAAAAAGCTCTTCACTCCTCGCGAGGTGCATGTCCAGGTCACTCATTCCATGCCTCCTCAGAAGATTGAAATTTTTAAATCATTAGAGGGCTGGGCAGAGGAAAATATATTAGTGCATTTGAAGCCTGTTGAGAAGTGTTGGCAGCCACAAGATTTTCTTCCAGATTCTTCATCAGAGGGATTCTACGAAGAGGTTAAGGAACTGAGAGAACGGTGTAAGGAGATTCCTGATGACTATTTTGTTTGCTTGGTGGGAGATATGATTACTGAAGAAGCTCTTCCTACATACCAAACAATGCTAAATACCCTGGATGGTGTCAGGGACGAGACAGGGGCAAGTCTGACCTCATGGGCTGTCTGGACTAGGGCTTGGACTGCTGAAGAGAACAGACACGGAGATCTTTTGAACAAGTATCTATACCTATCTGGAAGAGTGGACATGAAACAAATTGAGAAAACAATCCAGTATCTTATTGGTTCTGGAATGGTAAAATTTCTTGACTTGCCTTTGTTGGTCTTGACATCACTCCTAAATTCTTTACCTGAGTGATTTTAAATTTCCTTCCAAGAACCTTTCTACGATATGATCAGAGATAGCAATTGACTATTTCGTGCATGAGTTGAAGATCTTAATCATGCTGCTTGTTAAACCATTGAGATATAAACCTTGTATTGATATATTGATCTATCCTGCAGCATTAATGATGACATTCCAACTCTAATTTAGAATTATTGTTGATTTATTTCCTTATAGTTTATCGATCTTTGTGAAAACAAATATTTCTTAGAAGTTGATATATATGCATAAGATTCTGTTGCATGTGCAAGTTGTGTTTGCTGGCACATACTTATTGCCTTGTTGCCATTGTTTGGGAATTGATTGTGTAGTTTCATTTGCAGGATCCCAGGACAGAGAACAATCCGTACCTTGGTTTTATTTATACATCGTTTCAGGAACGAGCGACCTTCATCTCCCATGGAAACACTGCTAGGCATGCTAAGGACTATGGAGACCTCAAGTTGGCGCAGATATGCGGTATAATTGCATCTGATGAGAAGCGCCATGAGACTGCATACACTAAGATAGTGGAAAAACTGTTTGAAATTGACCCAGATGGCACTGTTCTTGCATTTGCTGACATGATGAAGAAGAAGATTTCAATGCCTGCTCATCTGATGTATGATGGACGCGACGATAAGCTGTTTGAGAACTTCTCAGCTGTTGCACAGAGGTTGGGTGTTTACACAGCTAAGGACTATGCTGACATACTAGAATTCCTTGTCGCAAGGTGGAAGGTCAGTGAGCTAACAGGCCTCTCTGGGGAAGGTAATAAAGCACAGGACTTTGTCTGCACTTTAGCTCCAAGGATTAGAAGGCTCGACGAAAGAGCTCAAGGGAGAGCCAAGAAAGCATCAGTGATACCCTTCAGTTGGATCTATGACAGGGAAGTGCTGCTCTAATTCAGTATTCCATGTAAGAAATTCTCACTTTGCTGTCCATTTGCTTATTCATAGAGTGTCAAAGAAGATTTAGCATCAGGCTCATGCTATGGCTTTCTTTTGTTCCGGTGACGTCAATTTAGGAAGGGTACACTCTTCTAAGGTATGGTAAATAGATCTCATGGCTAATGCTTGCTTCAACTAAGTTTTCAGATCAAGAAAGGTTTTTATCATTGTGTTTTATTTTTCCTGGACAAGTACTGTTGTTTGTTTGAGTGGGATAATTAATATATATGGAGCTTTGTTCTTGTGTTGTGTTTTTTCTGTTCACTTCAAATTATATTGCTCTAAAGTTGATTTAAGAGAATTACAGTTGAATTGATTCCATCGAATTGTGTTTTCCTCCTCAAGTAGGATTAAATTATCAAACTGGAAAAAGAATTCTGGGAATGCATTTATTTGTGGTATCCTTAAGAGTGAAATATTTATCCTTGAAATAGATTTAAATGAATAAATTGATAGGCCATACAAGGAATACAAATGAGCATGTAGGCTATAGGTTTAGAGAAAGAAATGAAGAAGATAGTATGATCTTAGATTCTGCATCTTATACTCTTTATCTGAATAGAGAATATGCTATAACCTTTTTCCTATACACATTGCTCTCAAACTGAAGGTTTGTAAGTATATCGAGTTTACATTAAGCACATGACATATGTTCCGACTTCCAACAACTTGAGACTCTGAATTACAAAGTCAGATTGTTAGCATCTTTAGTCCAGGATGATCTGTATAAAGACTTTAAGATTACAAGATATTTACAACACATCTACCTGTTAAAGATCTAAATTATCAGGTAAAGTCTTGTAGATGATAATCTACATATTCTCAAAGAATCAGGAGGTAAATTGCTGCATCAGTAAACCACTTCTGAATCATGCTTGATTGAAAAGTGATACTTCAACTTGAAAAGAGTAATGGCTAGTCCACTCTTACAAGGTACTAGAACAATAAGAGAAAGCAGAGGAAACTCATATCAGAGCCTTTCTCTTTGCATCAATCTATTATCATATATTCTATGAAATGGTCCCTCCATTTTTCATGGACATACAAACCTCTCAATATTTCTGTCTTAGTGGCTGCAGCATATCACTAACATAGTTGAGGGTAGAGGAGTGCTCTATCCATATTAGCATCTGCTAGAAATGCTATCCGGTTGCTACCACGGATGTGGTGCAGTGGCAAAACACTCAGAGGAGTAATAAGAGGATTAGAGTTAGAATCTCAAATGAGATGAATATTTTAGAGGTGACTTTTGTTTGTGTGTAAGTTGTACTTCGGATTAGTTAAACGAAGTCTGACACCTTAGATTATCAAAAACAAGAACAAAGAAATGCTCTCCAGCTTGCAGCTATCCTCCTAGTCGCATGATGAGTGGCCTCCAAGTGCTCTAACCTAATCTTTCAGCTGAAATAGGAGTTTCCACTAGGTGAGCAATGAGGTAAGTGAGGAAACTCAAGTGATGAACACGCTAATCTTTCACCTGAAATAGGAGTTTCCACTAGGTGAGCAATGAGGTTAGTGAGGAAACTCAAGTGATGAACACCCTCACACGTTTATAAGCTGCCTATGACTTTTTAAGGTTACCACCACCTAATGTAGAAGTTCGATTAAAGAACGTTTCGACACGGTAGAGGCTCGTCAATGGATGCAAACTTTCATGAAATCGGTCCCGAGCCACCATCAAGGGTGAATATCTTGATGGTCCGGAGCCACCATCAAGGATTTGAGATCTTTTGCTGTATGGATTTGTTAGGAAATAAAAACATAAATCATAGGGGCATAGAGGAGCTTGCAAAGGAGTTGTGCACAAGGCGAAGGTATGTGGTTGAGAATGTACAATGAGATTTTCCATAAGATTGTGGAGATTTGCTTGTGCTTTGTCGATCCGGATGGATCTAATGCATGGTTTATATACTGTCGTTTCTTATTTAAATGTAACTTTAATAAGCATGAAGTGTTAGAATGTTAATTCTAAATTGTTAACACTTTAAACTTACACTGATTATTGCAAGGTCGATGAGATAAAACATACATGACATAATCATGAAGAAGATGACAGAGACTTCAAGTAGTTGAAAACTTCTGCACAAACTTAAGAACAAATGAGAAAATTAATACACCAACTTTAAACTTTATTGCATAGCTGTTACAAATAATTAATTGTATTCATTAACAAGAAGCTTGCTCTGAAAGACCTTTCTTTAATATTCAACTATACTTTCAACTTGTGCAGAACTAAAACTGCATTAATCCTTCTATATGTTGATTCTTTAATCACCAGAGACTTGTGTTGGTGCTTAATTAGCATGGCTTAGTGGTTTAGCATAGCATTGATGCATTAGACTTTCCTGAAAGCTGAGAAACATCTCTTCTTAATTTGTCTCCTCTACTCCATTGTGACTCACACCACTCAACTCCACTAAGAATAAAAAACCCTAAGAAAACTGGAATGTTAAGGCAATTTTGGAGTGATGACATGGTGAGGTGTGGGTTTATGTTGTGGTATGAGTCAGATGGGAGAAGAAAGATTCCTTGAGTAGATCCTTCACTCAAATTGTGTTGGAAAGAAAGGGTAAAGGGTTGTTTAGGTGCACTCGAGTCTCATCCATCGAAGTATCGTTCCGATAGAGAATGTTTTCGACTCTTTAGCATTTTAGTAAAAGGTAGAATTCATCATCCCAACGGTTCTACACGATCGGCTCTACGATCATCTGTGAGAAGGTAAATCGAGAAGATGCAATTGACCATGATGGAGAAGGGCATTGCCTCAGCTTCGTCGAGATGAATGTGTAAATGTCAAGAATTACGTAGCTTTTTATAAGTTTAGATTGATATACCATGAAAATATTCTCTATTTTAACGGGCTAGTTAGTATAGTCAAGCTATGCTTAGGCATGGAGTGTCAAAACTTTTGTTTGATCCCACCTGAACCTAAATGCCTTTATATATCTAGAAGAAATGTTTTTATGAAAAAAAAAAATTCAAATCAAAATAATTTAAGTATATTTATTTTAAAATGTAAGGATGGTGGGAATTTTTCTCTCTAATTTTTAGTCCATTGAATATGCACATTCAAATTAAAAAATATAACTTCTGCATATTAAAGCTTAAACAAAAAGTTTGATTTGGCCAAAACTTAAAAATCTTTTAGTATTTAGAGGAGTAAAATATATTCTTTTGGCTCTCTATTTACTCTTGATTGGATTGATGATTCTATATTTCACAAAAGTTAAAGTGAAATAATACAAGAATCATACTACTAAATTCTATTAAATATATTAAATTACCTTATAAAATGATCTTAAGTGTTTTGTTCACTAATATAGAATTATATTTTAAATATTAACTAAAGTTTTATAGATATATGAGTTTTGCTATCCCGCGCGACACCCCATCCTCGACTCGTGCGCACCGCTTAGATCCACCGCCGCTGCCGCCACCATTGTCGCGTCGTCCGGCCACTGTCGGCTGCCGGATCGGGCGCGATCGACGCGCCACTCGTCGGCGCACCGTCCGAAGTCGGATTTCGATCGGATAGTGGTCGGAGGTCGGAAATCGATCGCGATTCGGTCAGAATCCGACGCGGCCACTGCCCATCGCGATTCCGATCGAATTACGTCGGTTTCTAGCCACAATTCGATCGGAATCCGACGTCGGTCTACGCACCGGCGAACGGCGCATCGATCGCGGGCTGGCCGGCGACCGGCGGTGGTTGGATGGCGCGGCGAGGGCGGACGGCAGCGGCGGGGGTCAGGGGTGGAGGTACTGTGCATTCCAGATTTGGACGGTCAGATGGGCTCACAATCGCGTGATGGACGGTGATCCCTCTGTCGCGCATGAGCGCGTAGGAAACGGACGCGCAGCATAGCAAACCCGTAGTTGGTAATATTTAAAATATAAAGGGGGTAAATGCCAATTCCCTGTTATAAATAGTCAGCCATGGCCGTGACGACAAGGCATTGATTGCCGGAGGTGAAACAGTGAGCACACTGAACGAGGAAGAAGCCATAATGATACGATGGGGCGACGTCTACAAGGTGGTGGAAGCGATGGTGCCGCTCTACGTGGCGCTGGGGCTGGGCTACGCCTCCGTCCGGCGGTGGCGGTTCTTCACGGCGGATCAGTGCGAGGCCGTCCACCGCCTCGTCGTCTACTTCGTCGTCCCCTTCTTCTCCTTCCGATTCACCGCCAGCATCGACCCCTTCGCCCTCAGCGCCGGCGTCCTGGCGGCCGACGCGCTCACCAAGCTGCTGCTGGCGGCTCTGCTCGCGGCGTGGCACCGGTGGGGCACCTGCAGCGCCGGCTGGGCGCTCACAGTGTTCTCGCTGG
Organism: Curcuma longa; assembly: GCF_044706935.1. Classification (NCBI taxonomy): domain Eukaryota; kingdom Viridiplantae; phylum Streptophyta; class Magnoliopsida; order Zingiberales; family Zingiberaceae; genus Curcuma; species Curcuma longa. Next base: position 9,035,928 of record NC_133865.1, on the reverse strand, counting down.
CGCAGCTGACGAACACGCTCGTGGTGGGGGCGCCGATGCTGGACGCGATGTACGGGCGGTGGGCGCAGGACGTGGTGGTGCAGATCTCGGTGGCGCAGGGGGTGGTGTATATGCCCGCGGTCCTGTTCGTGCTGGAGATGATCAAGGCGAGGGCCGGAGGCGGCGAAGGTAAAGACTGCGAGGCGGGGCGAGGCGGCGGCGGAGGCAGTGAAGAAGGGAATAATGAAGACGGCGGCAGGTCCCGATGGTCGCCGGTGGTGGTTGTGCTGAGGAAGCTGGCGGTGAACCCCAACGTCTACGCCAGTGTTCTCGGCCTCGCCTGGTCTTTCCTTGCGAAGCGGTAATAATACTAAATTTAGTGGTTAATCTCATAAAATTTAATTTTTATTACTCTAATTCTAAATTAAACATAATTTTTTACATGTATTTTATTCTTTTAAAAGAATATATATATATATATATACACACACAAGATTGCTATCCTGCCCACCGTCGCCTCCGCTGCCCTGTCCACTATCACCTCCGTCGGTCGCGATCGACGCGCCACTCGCCAGTGCTTCGGCCGGTAGCGGATTCCGACCGGATAGTGACTCGGAATCCGACGAATTTGATCGGAAACAGAGCCGGCAGTGTCGGACACAGATTCCGGTCAAATCGCGATCAGATTCCGACCAAACCGTGACCGAAGATCGACCGAGGTCTCCGGCTGTGATTTGGTCGGAATCCGACGCCTGACACTGCCGGCCGCGTTTTCGGACAAATTCGTCAAATTCCGACCACTATCCGATCGGAATCCGTCGCCGGACGGAGCGCCGGCAAGCAGCGCGTCAATCGCCCTTGAGGCGGCGGCCGGCGATGGTCGGACGGCGACAACAGCGGTGGATCAGAGGTGTCATGCACGGGTCGCGCGAGATAACATCTCTCTCTCTATATATATATATTATATTTAATTATTATTATTTTTACAATTAGGTGGAATTTGGAGATGCCAGGGATCATACAAGGTTCAGTGTTGGTGATGGCCAACGCAGGAACAGGAATGTCCATGTTTAGCTTGGGTACTACACATATAAATATATAATTAAGACATCTTAATAACATACTAATTAGTTCATTAACTGGCTCTAATCTTCTCAGGCTTGTTCATGGCTCTGCAAGAGAAGGTGATCATGTGTGGCTTAAAACAGGCTACTCTAGGGATGTTTCTCAAGTTCATCGCCGGGCCGGCGGCCGGAGCTCTAGGAGCCCTTGTTTTTCAGCTCAGAGGGGATCTCCTAAGGGTGGCCATCATACAGGTAACTTACCTGATCCACATATTGTGTTCTTAACTTTTATCCTCCGTAGTGGCAAATATAATTTCTTGATTTACCTCTTGACCGTAAGACCGATCACATGGGGCCATTGAAATGTTCATGGAACTGAAAAATAAATGAGTTTTTTTTTTTTGTTTTTTGTAGAATGCATTGCCTCAAGCTATCACCTCCTTTGTTTATGCAAGAGAATATGGAGTGCATCCAGATGTACTTTGCACAGAGTAAGTAAAACAGAGGATTAAATACTAATACTACTACTAATGATAATAATTAGAAGAGATTTAATTGTAGAAAAAACAAAGATTGCCTGCAATGCTTAAACCTAATTTGATGTGTGTGTTTTCTTGTTTTTGCAGAGTGATATTTGGAACAATAATGTCATTACCAGTGCTGGTGGCATATTATGCTGTATTAGGTTTATTATGATAAATTCAATTTGCAAAGCTTCCTCTTCTCTTCTCATCATAGTGATTAAGAAACATAATCTCAAATGTATTGATTAACAAACACACTAAGGCTTATAAAATAACAAGTTTTATTTGACAACAGTTATTGAATGCTGATCATTTTCATAGATGTGAGATGACTGCGGATAATGCAACCAACTGCAGATTGATGGATTCTGAAAACCCTACTTTTAATCTAGTAAACAAGAAGATTCTTAGACCTTTTATGGAAGGAAGGGAAATTAAGAAAGATGAATGTATGGTGAGGCTGGCTTCGGTTGTTCTGATGTGCAATCATGCATGTCAATTGGATGATCTTGCCGGAAGGTAAACAAGATGAACATCAGTCACTTTCAGTTTCTTCGTGCACGTTGGGCATTTCTTCCGATCCTGAATGAAGGCTTTTATGCATCTGAGGCAGAAGATATGGCCGCAGGTTGTCGTTGCAGGCTGAAACAACGGGTTCGCGCAAATGGGGCAGTACACAGCGGTTTGCGTTGTGCTTGTGGATGCGGTTGCACTTGTGCTTGGGGCTCCAGACTGCCTTCCAGATGCCATCTTATTCTTCCCCTGCATTTTTACCAGAAGACGAGTTTGAATCTCAAGAAAAAAAATTAGAAAGTGAGTGAAAAACAACTAAAATAAGATCAGTACAAAAGAATGATGAGGAGCATGGCAACATTATTAGAGAATAAGAGATGGGATTAGTTCGAAGATGGAGCATCTCGAGAATTAAAGAACAAGAGAAGATACATAACCTGGAAATTAGCAGACAAACTAATGAGAAACTATCACACTAAATCAAAAAGAATTCTGGAATCACTTAATCAACTATTAGACAAGAAGCAATAAGATTAGAGTTCTAAGGAGCATTTCAAGATTAAGAAAACTAAGAATGCATAACCTGGAAATCAGCAGTCAAACTTAAGAGAGAGACTATCACACAATCAAAAAGAGTTCTGAAATCACTATGGTTGGCCACCCTAACACAACTCTTTATATAGGCACTACCTTCTCATCCAAACTTTTTAGGGACCAGGACCTTTGAACCTTGGACTCTCTAAACAAACAAAATATGGGTCTCAACTTGTATTATTTACTTAAATAAGTAATCTTGGCGAACCTGTACGCAATATACCTATTGTGCTTCAGAACAAACTAAACATAAACCAACTGCCAATTATGTGTTACTTAACCATGTGACATCGTGGATCAAACAAGCAAAACCACCAAATGGAATCGCTGCATTTCGAGTTTTCAGTTTGAACATACAAAACTAGTAACTCTTAGACATGAAAGCAATATACCGATTGGGCTTCCAAACAAACTAAATATATATACCAACTGCTAATTATCTTAACAAGGTAAATATTGGGGGCCAAGCAGTCAAAACCTATTGGAATCTTTGCACTTATACTATCCATTCAGCTTTTAGACATCAGATTAGTAACTTTGACAAATATAGTTCTAACCACAAAAATTACAATGTGGAGGGCATCTGCAACCATGTCTTTGAAAACAAACTGATAAGAGAATGAACTCAATCGATTTCCTCTGTAAAGAATTCTCTGAATTTTTTGTTTGACATCATAGAATGTCCCTGAAAATTGCATTGACCTTAGCTAGCATTTAGTTCCAAGATGTGAAGGATCTCAACCCGGTTGAAAAACTTGATAATTGATAAGTGAGTGTAGAATCTGACAATTAGTTCATGTGAATTATCCTTTCCTTGAATAGTAAATAAATGGTGACTGACATGGGCCCATGACAATGTCAAAATCCCTAAGTCATTGATAAAAGTAGCAAGATTATGAAACCATCATTTTAAAAGAAAACCCTTCAGTGCCGATATGCATGGGCGAAACTTATCGTTCTACGTGTCAATCTGCATAAGAAATAAGTTCAAGATGTGATACGAGGGAAGGACAAAGATTAGTGTCCTTTGGAAATTAAGAACCTCTTCCAACAGAAATATAAAATGTCAAGAAACTAAGCACCTTTGGAAATTCACATGAAGAATTGAGTACTGGAACACCATCATCCACTGATTCTTGATCAACAACATAACTATATAAGCAGTCACTTGCCAATGTGGAATTCTTTTCCTTCCATCCAGTAGCACAACTCTGCTGAGAACCACTGGAAAAAGATGTTTTTGAAGGAAACGGGTGTTTGTAATCAGGGGTCTCCTCATGCAGCAGGTTCTCTACTTTTGTAGAATACTTGAGATCTAAATTAATATCCGTTTTACCATCAGGAGCATTCTTCTTGCGCCTCTTTGTTATTTGCATTGACAGACCAATAGTGTTCATCTATGCAACAACAAGCTGCTTCATCAACAAGAAAACCCTATTTCACAAAGGAAATAGACCAAAGAAATGACTCCACGATATATTTAAAATAAAAAATAAAAAGTTACAAATGTAAAAGTAAGGAAAAAATTCATTTTTTACATGTTTTTTCATTTGAAGCTAGAAAACGATATGTTTGTGCCTACAATGAATTTGTATGTGTCGCTATAAATGTGCAAATTTTTTCACACAAAGATTTTGTATTTTCGCTATAAATGTTCAAAATATTTTCACATGATAACTGACAACAGTATGTAACTGATAAAATATTGTTAATTATCGTTTATGATTTATAATGTATCTTAAAATTTTGCAATACCTACAATACACTTTAAATTTGTGAAATTAAAGTTTCTTTGGGTTATTTCAAAGGGAAATTTCAATTTTCTGTCACAGTTAACCCCCAAAAAATATCTCTTGAAATTTCATTGTTGCCAGAAAACCCCCCTCACTCTCCGCTTTGACTAGGATTTGTAGAGTATGCGAGTGCAATTTTCAAAGAAAGTAAACTATTGGGTGCATTTGTGGCAATAATAAAGATCTTAAAGGTGTTTTTGTAAAGAAATGGTAAACTTTCACAGACATCACAGCATTTTGACAATAAGTGCAAAGAAAAATTCTCCCTTTTATCTTAATGTCAGTTGGAGTAATACAAACAAAGGAATGTTACTCTAATGACATTTATTTCTATGTATCTCAAGTTGTACTTTTTCATCTATGAATCTCCCGATAATAATTGTTCATCATAATTACTGAAAAAGCTATATACAATTAAGTTTCTACTGCCTAAAAAAGATTCGATGCATACACGTTTATGCCTATTTCAACTACACAATTGGCAGCTAGAGTTCGTGCCAATGGTTAACTAATCAATACATTCACCTACTAGCGAGAATTTGTAGGAAACAAATGCTAAAATGACTTTGAAGGGGCACATATGAACAATCCCATACTTTGTTAACAAGATAACTCACTGCCACCAAGAACGATAAGCCAGATCTAGGGAGATTAATGGAAACTTCAAATCTGAAAGAAAACAAGACCCATGTACAAATTTCAAACTTTGAACGGCGAGAACAGCGACGATTTCGAGAAAGAGGAGACAACACAAACATTGAGATGGAACCTGGTAGCCAAGCCTCTTGGTTTTACTCGAAACAATGTCCTTGCGTCCTGGGCAGCTAGGGTTTTAGAGAAGGATCTGGATCTATAGAGTCGTCGGCGACGAAGTAGATGAACGTACGAAAGGGAAGACGGGAAAGCAGATCGACAACATTTTTCTCTCGATCGCCTGCGAGATCGCCTGCTACAGTTTCCGAGCGGGAGGCGGAGGTTTCGCTTTCGCCTGAGGCGGCAGGCGGAGCAAATAGATAAACGCCTTGTTTTTGCGGCGGGATTCGGTACGCGGGATCAGCAGCTCGAGTTATACGCTCTTGGAATGAGCGGTGGATGGAGCTGCTAAAGCCTATATCCAACGGTTGCGACATGGTTTTCTTTTCTTTATTTGCAGACAATTTTGCATGAGATCCAAAATGCAAGATAAAAGCCGCAGCTTCTCTGGGTCAATTTAATATAATAAATCTAATTTTAAACTGCATCAATAGATTAGATACATACAGAAAATACTAGTTATTCTACTCAAATTTCCTATGAAGAACTATTTCTCATGCACTAAATTTTTCAACAAGATTTGATTAAGATACAATGTATATCAAAAACTTCAAGTAGGGATCCATATGAATCTATGAGCTTCTCTGCACACAATGATATTTGTGGTTTACCAACCAAAACACATAACCACCCTGATAAATCATCGAAAACAGAGATGTATGAGTGTCCCCAAAAAAAATGGCACAAAACTTTTAAGGACAATGCATAGGCAAAGAGATCAATAGTTTCCAAAAGGAGAAATAGCTTTCGTGATATCTGCAAGATCAGCTTGTGCAGTTTTAAAGACGCCATAGTCAGTTCTTGCACCAGCCGAAGCACCAACAACCCTTCTGGAAACAAGATTGGAGAAGTTTGAGTAACAATATTTTATCTCAATAAGCAGGAAATATATGATATGCCACCTACCGAGGATTTATGTGTGTTTCCATGATAATCGACAAAGATTTTATCACTAGACGTATTGCCAACTGTAGTAGATTGAGCATGTCTTTCTTTCCTCACATTGTTAAATATATCAGTAAATCCGTCAGCTGAAGAAGGATCTCTCTCATCCCAATCGCCAAACTTGGGCAGAGCTGAGCCTTTCTTGATCTGTCGGCAACAATTTAGCAAGTTAATTGTAGTCACAGATTGTCCGAAGGAAATAAGTTAAAGAACTAGCCTTTGTATCATCTTCAATGCTAGTCATCCTCAATCTTCCTGGAGATTTTGAAGCGAACAGATTGCTACTGCTTGACCAACCCTCTGAAAATGATAATTCATGATTGTTCGTCTTATAACTAGGACGAACTGGTGAGCGGTTAACCCTGTAGTTAGATGAACCACTCCCTCTACTAGGGGTCCTATGGTGATTGCCTGAAGTTTTTTGATCCCCATGGTAGTGATTAGCTGAAATGATGGTGTGAAATACAAGACTGATCGAAATTTAACATGAGCCAGGAAGTTGATAAATCGTACCTTCTCTCCTTATGTTTACCGCATCCTTCAGCTTTGTGGCCTCTGAATAGCTTGCAGGTGATTGTGCTGGTGACATATTGGCAGAAAATGCTTCAGGGTTGTCGACGGGATCATTTGGATTGATTATTTTCCCTCCACTTCTACCCTTGCGAGCATCCTCAAAATATTGGGTATAAGGAATACTTCCATCCCAATTCCCAAATTTAGGAACATGAGTGTTTTGCTGCAGCAAAAAAAGAATCAGAAAGCAATTGATTCACTGTTTTTTCTCAAGAATATCAGAATGAACTATGCCCATTTTACTGTTTCATTTATTTATTAAATTATTGAGAAGAAAAAGTGAGCAAGCCAAACCAGTTTTAGTGTTAGTAGGCACAAGAAGCAAATATCTAAACTTACCTTGCAAAAAATTCAGTAAGAAAATATTGCAGATTTTGAAAGTTGAGTCTAAAGATTAGAACTGCAAAGCACCTACACACTATATATATATATATATATATATATATATATATATATATATATATATATATATATTTCTTTATAATTTTCTTGTTGTAATGTGATACAATTACCAAACTGTGACCTTAATGGTTCTTATTCAAAGAAGTTCTCACATTAATGGTGGGTTTCGTATCAGCACTAAATCAAACATCATTTCATGGAGGTGAACTTCTCTATTTATCTTCAGTAAAGTGGTAATAAATTGTAGAGATAAGCTCCAGTTAAATCCTTGTCATGATGGAGAGAGCACGAAACTAATGCATCTTTTATTGTTGGTTCATCTCAATGGAAAATTTAAATATCCCTTTAGTAAACATTGGTAGGACTTGAAGCCTTAAATCTCAAACTTTTCTAATGATTAGATTCTTTAACTCCAGCAGCATAAGAGCCATTGCATCTGTTGAATTGCAAGTAATGCAAAGAAAGCACATTTATCATAATATCAATGATAATCATTACTCCTAAGAAATTAATTAAAGATAGAGTTAAAGTTTACATTCTAAAAATTACTTAACAAAAAGGATTCTTCGATAAGTCCATGTACATATACAAATTTGCAGTATTATCAAATCATTGCTACACAGAACAACTAACTGAATGAAGGAATATTTAACGAAGTGCAGTTGAATGGTATTCGTGCCATATTTTGTCTACTGTCTTCAAGTATGCTACTTCCATCATGACAAACAAAAGTTATCTAGAACAGAGTTTAGTGAATTTTTGGAACGGTTCAAGTCTTGTCTCGTTTTGCTCAGTCTACATGAGCAAAAATTATAAGTTTAGGTACCAATCACTCATTGCGTGTATTGGTGATAAAAGCCATTGTTTCATCTTTCTGTATCAACTAACAAGAATCTCAGCAACATTCAGTAGAGGAGAGTTATTCAGTTTGGCTTGCTCTTGCTCTCATTCTATCAACCTCATGTGGCAGAAGAAAACAAGGGGGAAGAAATTGATAACATAATCCAATTGACCACTCACCTGGACTTAAGTTTCACTATAGCTATTCCAACAAAGAAATGGTGCCACCTCAACCGGTTCGTACAAATTGCTCCCAGTTCATAAAACTGCATCCGATTCATCTCCAGGTTGATATTAAGTGACTTACTGAGTTAGCCTTACCAAGAACGCATAGTCCAAACTCCATCCTCCAGGTCACACTTCCTTCACCCGAAGTATGATATGCATATGCTCAAGCTAAATCTACTAAACCTCATTATCTGACTGCAATTTCAGTAAATCAGGCAAAGTCCAAACTGAGCATTCCAAGCTGATGCCTAAATCTATACTGATAAGAAATTTTAAACCTTGCATCTGGGGGCATGGGATTATAACAATGCATGAAGTATATCAGAAACTTGACTCAATTCATTGTCAATATTATAACTAAGAGCATGCTACCTCATTTATTGCTAATCCTGCGAGTAAAACATTCTAAAATGCAAACCTATGCAAAGAAGTACTTGCTAAGAAGATTCTCACTGATCATATACAATATATCTCTCTCTTCAAAATAAAAGGAAAAAAGGAAAAACATATAAAATATCTCATTTTGACTTGCTAGAAAAAAAAAAGAAATCTGACCTAAAATTGAGCATAAAAATAATAGTATGTTGGAAATACATCATCATCTACCAAAGGAAATTAAGCTACATAACCACATAGAACCCTCAAAAACTCAACAATCCACCACCCCATACAATGACTCACCGACATTGGGACGCCGCTCGGCTCAAAAAGTAGGGAAGGAAAGTTTCCTCGACAACCTAAAAGGAGCCGCCTTTCGGCTTACGACCACCTCCTCCTCCTCCTCTTCTTCTCTTGGAGGAATGCAAGGGGAGACTCCTTCCTCCTTCAACCCGCTAATGGCGGGCCGGCAAGCAGCAGAGAAGAGTGGGGAACAGCAGGCGAGTTGACTCGGCGACCACCGAGTGCGACTCCGAGCGGCTTATTTTATACCATCGCACCAAAACGAATCGGATTAAATGTGAAGAATATTACAAAATCTAAAATACAATTATTTTGTTTTATTTAAATATTATTCCTTAAATCATTTTATCGAATTGGCTTTGGAAAGAACGACCAAAAAACGACAGATTATATATAAATAATTATGGACGGATCGACCAAAGTATTTGACATTTTTTTATTGAAAAAATAAGTCAATGATTTTAATATTGAGGGCAAAAATATGACTTTAAATTATAAAAAATGACATAAGAAATATCGCAAGTTGATAATAAGATTGAGGGAAAAAATATTTTTAAGATTTAAAATCTTAATGTGTTTAACTTTTAATTTTATTTTAATAAAAAAAATCTCCCATATAATTAGATTTTACATAGAGACAAACTAGAAGAGAAGACAAGTGTTCTCCTCTACATATTATCAACTCCAACATTAAATTACAAATAAATGGCCGGAAATCTTAATGATATAAAAGATTGACAAATGTCATTTAAGCATAAGATTAAGAGAATAATAGGTCATGATGGCCTAATTAATCAGAAATCTAACAACAAATTATTAAACTTACTGATACTTAACAATCAGATATTCAGTAGCAAGTCTTTAACTCAGATCTAATTACTTAATTATGCTTAATATACTTGCTTGTGACAAGGATAATCTTGTGTATTCAATTCTATCAGGAGATAATAGATAGAGTTCATAGGATTAAGAGAATATTAATTACTACTGAAGGGGATAATACATGATGATGATCCATATTGAAACCTTCACTTCCTACACTTCTCAAGATACCAAATGGAAGAGATTAGATTCTTTTGGTATTCTTTTGGTAAATCAGAAATCAGATCAATATTCTGCATGGTTTCAGCATTGTGATAGATTTTGTTTCAGAAACATGAAACATTATGATGTTTTCTGAGGAGGCAAGAAAATGATTCATGAGATCACCAGATGACTCATTACTCTTCAGATTCTACTGTTCTTGAACTTAATCTTGCACAAAAAGAAATAAAACTGTGTTTAACTTTTCTGTTTTACAGGTCTGAATGAATTCACTGCCAAGAAACTAAGTGAAACACAACATGAGAGAAATCCACGCAAACGATCAAGAACGCGAGAGATTTACATGATTCGGCTCTGGATCTACAAATGTTACAGGAGTACAATTGGAGAATAAAACTCTGAGAATCAACAAACCCTAACATGTTAACAAGTACCACAACAGAGGCTCAGCATCACTGAGACAAGCACAGACATGAAATCTTTACATGTTTAACAAATTGTTCTTCAGAAGGGAATCAGATTTGAGTAGTAACATACAACTTAGAGTCCACCATCAGATAAGATCATCCAAGAACTTCCTCATCAATGATCATATAATCATTACTCATTTAGCTAATCACCATTATCGCAAATAAATTGTAAAGATGCATAACAAGAATCCAGTTCCAATGGCATTGAATAGGTATCAAGTAGAACATTAAAAGCATTAGCTTGGATATCAATTTCCAGTTTTGTTATCCCTGATGAAAAACTATGTATTAAATTACCGCAAGAGGAGCAATTACCATAGATTCGGTGGTGATGGTGGCGGTGGCCGGAAATGGAGAATGGAGGAGGCACTAGAAGATGTCGAGGATCTCAAGGATTTCACGGTTGCAGAGAGGGCAGCTGCCACGGATGATCCAGAGCTCGCGCGAGCAGATGCGGCAGAAGGTGTGGCCGCAGGGGATAAAGGCTGCTCCTTTGTGCCTCACCATACACACGCAGCACATAAACGACGTAGCTCCTCCGCCGCTCTCCGCCTCGTCCTCCACCACCGCATCGGCCGCTGTTGCCACCAGGGATAGCCCCTCCATCCCGCTTCCGGCCCATTGACGGTCGGTCTGCTCCAGTAGCGCCATCAAGGACACTCTAGCCGGCTCCTCTTCCGCCGTCTCCTCGGGCGCAGCAGCTGGGACGGGCAATGCCGTGCCGCCGCTCCGATTAGAGTCTTCACCGGCACTGATGACTTCGTTTCCCTCTTCGCTGGCCAAGGGTACTTGCGGTTGTGGTGGGATATCTCCCGCGGCTGCCACGGCATTGACCGCAAGCTCTGAGTTAAGATTGGAGTCTGAGGGGGACGGGGAGACGAGGACGGCAGTGGGGTGGCCGGAGTCAACTGCCTCAGGGTTCGAGATTGGATTAAGCTGGTCAAGGGAGGCGAAGCCGTCACTTTGGAGGCGAAAGTGGTCCCTTAAGGTCCTCCACGCGGCGGAGTTGCTGGAGTCCCTTTCCGCCGCCGCAACCCCGTTAGCTTCCTGCTCTTGTAGGATGATATCAAGAAGCGTCCTTCCGCCGACGCCGCCTCCACCAGAGGTGGCAGAATCATCTTTCTCTTCCCACCCGATAGCCGATTCCAGCGTCAACGGATCGCGCCGGGAGAGGCGCGTCACCTCCTCTTCCCGTTGCTTGAGGAGGTCCCGGAGACTGGAGGAGTCGTTGACAGATAATTGCTCCGACAGCGTTACACTTCGCCGAATCTCTCTTCCTTCGATTCGAAGATCCATCTTTTATCACAGAACTCCAGAAATCCCCTTCCCACCGGCCAGGCACCGAAGAATCTACAACAAGCACCCCAACGATCGAACTCCAACACCAGGATTTATACGTCCTTAAACAACAAAGATCGATTCCTCGCCCACTCAGTCGCGGACGAGCATTTCTAGCATCTATACTACGATTTTTCCGGTCGAAATCGAGAAGAACCTGAAAAAAAAATCACCATTTTTCTATCATCAACTACTGAAACAGACAAAAGCAGACATCAGCAATGAGCGTAGGCATCCAAATAGGAGACAAGATCGAGCCTCACCGACAAACGCGACAAAAAAAGAGCGATAAATGCTTCTTTTTTTTTAAAAAAAAAGACCTTTTGGAATCGGCGTCGACCAATCCAAACTCTTCTCCTACTACTCCTGATTGCACATTCCACGCTCGCTGATCATGGCGTCGTCGTCGTCGTCGTCAAAAGGCGCGGCGAGAAGCAGGACCGAGACGCATGCCCCATCCCTCTTCCTTCCTCTTCGCTATGCGCTACGGCTTCTTGGCGGAGGCGCCGTACAAGTGTCGCAGTCGTCGTCCATTGACTCCCTTCTCTGCCTGCTCCAATTTATCAACTCGCTCTATTCCAATCCGACCCCCCTCGATCGCGGAGGTCCACCGCGAATTACCCTTATTGCCCTCGCCCGTAACGCCGTCGCACGACCGTTACGCTACGCGTGTCGTCCGACACTGACGCTTCGAATCATTGTGCCTGCATGCCGTTACGCAACGCCCGATCTCGCCCGTAACGGGCCGCTACCTCTGATCACCAAATCATGCCTCGTCACGTGCTCTTGTCCTCCAATTTCGAAAGTATCGAAGATTAATGGGAAAAATATAGATATTATAATAAATTAGATAATTATGAGCAATGAATTAGTAATTAATTTATACTATAAATGAGTATATTAAATCAGTCCCCATGTGACCAAAATTATTCAAATATTTCTATTTATTTCATAATAAATTCTGTATTAGCATCAATGTCTTGTTTAATTAAGTTAGCAGATAATCTCCACTAAGAGTGTATGTTGGGCTCGTATTTAGATCCTTAGTTGTCCCCGAGGCCATGCCGCGATAAGACATTCAGGTTATCATTTATGTACCCGTAATTCGATCCCTAACTACGACGTATTTATAAGAAATTTTTCTTCAAATGAGGATCGCAATCAAAGGATGTTGAACATCTGGGTTGGTCGCTGCGTATGCGTTTCTCGATTTATCTTGGTGGCCGATAGAAAATTTTTATGAGACTTCGATTCGATCGGCCACCCTTTGGGATTGAGTCAATGCGACTAATTGGGATTAACATTTTTTTTAGACCCTTCCTAAGTTTATTAATCATTATTTGAAAATTAGATTAAGGAAGTTAATTAGAAGATTCCACCTAATTTGCCACGTGTATTTTGTGGGACCCATTACAGTGTTACACTCCGTTTGTTTTTCTTAAAAATAAAAAATAGCCGTTTTTTAAAAATATTAATTGGTGATTTTTTTTTTTGAAAAAGAGTGCCAGGTCACTGATCCATGGAGAGCAGTCAACTCATGTTTCCAGCCGTCAGATCGGTTTCATCCGGACCGTTAATTTCTTTGCCCCTTTAAGATAAAGAGTCGATAAAAAGACGAAAATAGTCAAAATAGTTTGAGGCGAGAACCGAAAGGTTGACAGCTCAGCCTGATCCGTTCCGATGGTGGTGGCCTCCGCCACTCCGCCGGCCGCCGCCGCCGGCCGTAGCCTCCAACATCCTCCTTACAAGGAGGTAATTCCTCCTCGATCTTCTTGGTTTCTGCCTCTTGTCTGATGGCGAATCGGATCCGATCTGATGCATTTTGTTTTGCTTTCGTGTCGAGCAGATGATAGTGGCCGCTGTGGAGGCGCTCAAGGATAAGCGAGGGTCCAGCGCCCAAGCCATCAGCAAGTTCATCCGTAGCACCTACTCCGATCTTCCCTTGAAGCACGGCGCCGTTCTGAAGCGCCAGCTCCGCCGCCTCAAGAAGCGCGGCATGCTTTTCATGGTCCGGCACTCCTACAAGCTAGCCTCCGCCGTGGACGGCGGGATTCCGGCGATAGGGGAGAAGAGGAGGCCGGGTCGCCCTCGCAAGGTCGCGCCTGCTGCGGAGGGAGAAAGGCGGAAGCCTGGTCGGCCGAGAAAGAGCAATGCGGAAGTTAGCAAGTCGGATTCTGGTGCCTCCGTCCCGAAACGGAAGCCCGGGCGGCCCCGGAAATCTGCCGACGTGTGGAATGCATCGGATTCTCCTGCTTCAGTGCCGACTCCCAAATGGACAGCAGTTCCAGTGCTTTTGGTAAAGCGGAAAAGGGGCCGACCGCCAAAATCGTCCGGTGAAGCAGCTCGCCTGCCGAAGCAGCTCCGGTGAAAACCGGATACTTGGTGGACAGCCATTAGCATCAGCGGCTTCAGCTTCACCGAAGGGCAAGAGGAAGCCTGGTCGGCCGCCGAAGTCGTCGTCCGACGCATCGCAACCCATTGCAAAGCTGCAGCTTTTCCTGGCCAGAGTTGAGTCCAGTGGGAAGAGGAAGCGGGGTCGGCCACGAAAATTTTCCTATCACGCAATTCAATCCGGTGAATCGCCGGCTGAGCCACCCAAGGATGCAGCAACAGGTGGCGGTCCGCCGTCTGCCAAGCGGAAGCCTGGTCGTCCACCGGGAAGTACCTCAAAGAAACCAAATGAAACCGGAAGTAAGAAACGCGGCCGCCCCAAGAAGCACGACATTCCCATGCCTACAGTAGAGGCACCAAACACGGCGGCGCTGAGCAACAAACGGCGAGGGAGACCTCCCAAGAAGAAGGATTTAGAACCAACAGCATGAAGGTGTGAATCAATCTTCTCTGAACTAATGCATTAGAATTAGCGTGACTCAATTCCTGCTTTCAGTTTGCAAAGACAGACGCGAGGTAGATAGCCGTGCTTCGCCATTTTGTTCTTGTTGAGCTTGCCAAGTTCTTCGTTTGGTAGGTGTCGAGTAGGATTGCTTGCTTGTTTGCTCAAACTAATTTACAATTTAGAAGGTAAAGCTTGACTTCTTTAGGATTCCAATTGTTATGAAATTTATAGCTATTGCATTGGAACTTCTCTGTCAATTCCTCTTTTGTTTGGTTACACCATCTATGAGAGAAGAAGGGAATCCAACAATTTGCTCCAGATCTTGCTATAGATCGTAATCAGTATCTTGCTATAAAACAAAATATTTGACAGGTTACAGTACAGAACCTTCACTGCTGCAATCTATCTAATATCTAGCGTAAAAAGACAATAAATAAAGGCACAATATTCTAAATAAATCAAGAATTGGGAGTCACTTTTGGGCATCACTGAAGAAACATTTATTACAGATGAGCTACAAGATCTTTGAAGAAACATGACCATAAACAAGATCAGCTACAAACTCATATGCTAAGCATCTACATCATAAACATTGCCTCGAATGCAAAGTAAATGATATCCTATGAACTTTCAGCTTGTGCAATCAAATATACGCACATCGGTGACCCAATTATGGTGCCTCTTTAGCTTTCTTCTCTTCTATTTTACATGTCATGTTATGTTATGAATCAATCTACTTAAATAAAAAAGGTGTGATAGCATAGCAGGTTAACCTACAACAAGAACAATCCTTGTAAGCCAATTCAAGTGTTGTAAGAGAGCGATATCTCCATTCTATATTCTGCACTTGAAGCATTTCGGCGTACAGTTCAGATATAACTGAACATTGCCTGACTTATCCTGGAGGAGTGAGTTGAGAGCCACAGAGCAAGAGAAACGGGCGGGTGATGCGTCTTGCTCCTTCGGCAAATCCAGTTTGAATTAGACATTTCGGGGATGAAAAAATTATCTGATCTCAGTATGGAATAACATAGGGCATCACAATCACATCAGCTGACTCAATTCTTATCGGCTTATCCCACACTTCGGGTATCTCATCAGCCTTGGGCTTTGGCTTCAAACAATTGCAAGATGTGTTGAATAGCCATGATAAATCCTGTTCTTGTGGCAGATTTTCTACCTTTGGAACAGAGTATATTAGATCAAGATACTTGGAATCTGGGTGAGGAGGCCTTGAAGAAACTTGGTTTCCTGTGTCATCTTCAAATGCGGGCATTTTCAAGTCAAACGAAGATCGATCAGTAACTTTTGATCCATTCACACTGTGTTCCTTGTTGCACACAGGAA
This sequence comes from Curcuma longa, assembly GCF_044706935.1. NCBI lineage: Eukaryota > Viridiplantae > Streptophyta > Magnoliopsida > Zingiberales > Zingiberaceae > Curcuma > Curcuma longa. Next base: position 9,019,944 of record NC_133865.1, on the reverse strand, counting down.
GTTTTTCTGATTTGATGTTATTTATGGTCTCAGGCTTCATTGAGGAACAAGCAGATTGGGAAGAGTTTTGGATTCTTCCACTTTCTTCAAGATGGGAAGAAGATTTTCGGAGTTTGTTAGGCTGTGATTTGAACTCTGTTAAAAATAAAGCAAAAAATGTTGAAACAAATATAAGAAAAAGCAATCTAATGTAAATTTGGGAAGACTAAGTGAGGCTTGCAGATCAAAAAAGAAAAGAAAATGAAAAGAAATGAGTGCTTACCTGGTACAAAACCATTCAGCCCAAGTTCCTTTCTCTTCCTATTTTCATGAGTCGTATTACTGCCTTTTTTGTGCATTCGGGAAGCTAACAATTCTAGATTTCCACCATTAATTTTTCCTATTTCTCTTGTATCGACATCTTTAATATGCTCATGCTCATATTCCTCCCTAACTAATGTCAGCCTTTTCTCTTCCTCAATAAGTTTGTCAATCTCATTTTCGTTCTTGTCTTGAACTCTATCGGTGCCTCTATTTTCTTGTTCATCGTAAGCATACCCTGGTTTTTTCTTCTCCTTTGCTTCAATCCTTTTTTCTGATGAATCCTTGTCTGCTAATGGGTTAACACCAACTGCTTTTTTCTGGTCTATGATTATGTCGTTTGGAGGAAACTTCTTTACATCTACCCTTTCACCAATTGCTTTCATAGAGCAAGCAAAATCAACTGTTCTTCGAGGCAGATTAGGAAAGTTACTCACTGATGGATCAACAAAGTTGAAAGATTCTTGTACCTTACTACTGGATTTCACAGGAACATCGTTGAGTTCCAATTTTGGAATTGCCATGTCTATTGCTACATATGAATCATCAGATCTTTGCTGAATAACCATAGCCTCACTCACTGGTGGTTCTTTAACATCATTTCCAAATGAATTTTGTACCTTGTTTCTACCATTCACAGCAACTTTGCTATTTTCAGTAGTTTTCTTCATCAAAAAGTGATCTGATTGTCGCTCCTTACCATCATTTCCAAATAACTTTGGCACTTGACTACCAGGATTTGCAGCGACATTGCTATGTTCAAGAATTTTCTTTTCAGCAAAAATTTTTGCGCACGGACCTTCAGATCTTTGTTGAACAGCCATAGACTGACCCCTCGGCGGCTCCTTAATACAATTTCCAGATTTCTGTAATTTATTACCGGGCATTGCAGCGCATATGCTATGTTCAATTTGCTTGCTTTTCACAGTAGTTGCTGTATAAAGCCCATCCGGTCTTTGTTGAACCATACAGGGAACTACTGGTTGGTCTTTGATAGCATTTCCGAACAACTCGTTATATGAACTTTGGTCCTCATGTGCCACATTTGCAGATCCAAGGACCTCACTGAATCTTTGAATTGAAGTAGGGAATTTGCCTGCTGATCTTTCCAACGGAATGACTCTCCATGATTGAGAATCCACACGAGTAGGAATTTCCTTGTTCCTTGGAACACCTGTTATGTCGAAACTTCTTTGTAGTGTAGTAGGAGAGTTGCCAATCATTCTCATCGCAGCAATCTCCTGTTCATGGCAGTCCAACTCATCAGAATGTTTATGATATTCAATCTCTCTGGCTTTGCATTTGCCATCACACATGCCTTCATCGCGGAAAAGGATCTGGTTTACATCCCTCTCTTTGGAAGTTCTGTTTCCGACCTTTTCCTTGTGCTTGTCCTTCTTCTTATGCTTTTCTTTTCGGTCTTTTTTCTCTTTGTGTCTATCTTTCCTTCCATGTTTATATTTTCTTATTTCTTTGTCCTCCTTTTTATGCCTTTTCCGTTTGTGCTTCTCCTGGAATGATAGTGTTAACAATTGTGATTCTTCGTTAAGAAAATCTGTCATAAGAGAAACTTAAAACTCTTTCAGATGTCCCATGCTCACTAGTTGTACTGATAACGTAACGAAAGGACTAAAGCACAAACATGGTTGAATAAGAAAATATATCAATCAAACTATAACAATTCACGGAAAACAAGTTATGGATTTAGATTACAGATTCAATACTAAACATTCAGATTCATTATGTTTATGAGTTATGAGAGAAGTATCAAGCCAAATGAGAAAAAAGAAATCAACTCTACTCTAATTGTTTCTGGTCTGCTTGCCTGTTCAACAAAAGAAAGCTACTTGTTGTGTCTATGTGATACAAGCATTTCACCTGCATAGTCGGATATGCTTAGGGTGGTGGTACTTTCAAGTGAAATCAGAATCATTACCTTTTAAGCATTGGATCATGGATCGACAAAACAATACAAGGACAAAAATGAAGCCAACATCAAACTGAAAGTCAAAAATGACAATTTGCAGGGTTACATAAATCTTGTAAAACAAAATCTAGCGAAAAAATCTGCATATTGTTTGCCTCTGCAGCTGAATAAACTCTAAGTTCACAATGCTAAATTCAATGAAGCGATGCAGATCATCTTGCAAATGAAAGTACTTCCTCAATCATCACCTATATCAATTTTTGCACTTGTCTTTGTGTGTATTTACTCATCAAGCTACCCTAAAGTAAACAAATGTATCATTCATTACCAGTAAAAAGACAGATACATTATATCGGGGCAAAATGATAAGGGGAAATGTAGTGTATTTGATGAGAACCATGGTCAGAAAGCCAATGGAAAGAAGAGCTATTCATCATGACACCAGTCAATACAATGCTCAAAATATATTATTGTATACAAGAAATCAAACATTTACAACAGCAAAAGATGTACTGGAACTAAATAAGTAAATGACAGAATATGAATTTGAATATGACTTTAATTTATGGAGCAATATCTGAAGCATTTAGCTTTATGAATTCAGGTTTCTGAACTGAAATGTCTGAAGTGACAAGAACCGAAAACTGATTATGAAAAGCATTAGTCATTGGCAATGTAGGTACAAGTCACTCCGCCTTTTTTTCCAAACTGAAAAATAATTACAATTCAATGAGATAAAATATGTGGCTTTTAACTCATTATGAGAAAAGCCCTATATGTTTTATCTAATGACTGATAGATACACAAATATTTGTTAAAGAACAACATTCTTTCAATAAAACACATTGGTTATGTTATTTTATCTGAAGCAGATTCAATAAACATACTTTAAAAGTGAAATGCAAGTGCATTCCCTTGTCTTGTTTTAGAAGCCTAATTCATACAAAAAGAGCAGCCTAGCAATTTACAATCCTAAGTCAACTAAACAAGCCTTTTTTTTTCTTTAATGCAATTGAAGGATAACTATGACAATAAAGACAATTATATAAAAACAACAGCTACTGAATTAATTAATTTACTTAATAGTCACTACCAAACACCAGTGTATATCTACATGAAGTTGGCAGAAGAAAGGAAAAACTGTCGATAAAAACTAATAATCTCAAACATGCTTGAAAATGGAGAAGCTTATCATAGGCACCTTAGCCAGTAAATTGGCATGGCCACTGCTTGCATAAACACTTTCCTTCTTCTCATGTCCTGGTGGTGGATAAGGGAAGCAGCGAGACATTGTGCAAATATCTTCAGTTGGCTAGGAAGCCTAATTTCAAATTCAGCTGTTCAAGTAAGGATCATGCTCAGGTACCATGACCACACTCTTTTTGAGTCCCGAAGAAACTGTACCGCTCTACTCAGCACCGCAAAACAAAGCCCTATTTCTATGCCAAAGAACTTGTCACCTAAATTTCGTTTGCCTTGTCTGCAACCTCACATTTTTATGGCACCTCCGGAATGCGCAGTGACACAAAAGCAGTGATCGCCAACTACACGAGACCTGGATGAAGCAAATCCCAGGACAATTTCCAGGTGGAGCCCTCTTCCATGTCTCAGAACGCCATCAATTCAAGAACACTAAAACCACACTCGAGCATCGACAGACGCCGATCTCCGCAGCCCAAAAGATCCAAATCATGAGATTCCGCCAGCCGAGCTCCAGAACCCTCCACAGACCAATCCGTTGATCCCGGCGCCAAAACCCTCGTCCTTATCGATCCGGAAGTCGGACCCGGCGGACGCGGACGCGGATGCAGATACAGAGAGGAGGGAGAAGAAGAGGAAGCCGCCCAATCACTCGAAAATAGCTTGAAAAAGAAGCAAATACGATCAAATTTCACAGCAAAGCGACCAACAGATTCAATGATTCGGAGGATTTTTGTTCGTTTGAGAAGGGGAATCGAAGGAGGACCAAGAAAAAGGAAACAAAAACGAACTTTTCTCGATTTCTCGCAACCAGCAACCTACTACACTCAAATTTTCGCCTTATCGAGCTCCGCTCTCTTCTACCTCGCCGTTTCTTCAGCACGAAGGCGAGCTGAGAAGACGAACCTGCGATATTTATAGTGAAGACCAAGGAGAATGAATGGGACATTTATTTCAGTTGGTACATTAAATAATTGGTGTGTGCATCCACACAAAAATTAAATTGGATTTAAAAAATAATAATAAATTTAACTAAAGATTTGGATTTGCAAATCTTAAATATGAAATCTTGATAAGATCATCCACTATTAATTATTTGAATAATTAAGTAAATGATATATGGGAGGCACGAAATGGAAGGTGTTATCAAGATATTATCTCAGATTTCAATTGAATTTTTTGTAAGATGCAGGTTCATGTATATCAGTTTGTAGATCTCAAGTCACGATAGTATCTAAGTTGTCGATGACTTATTCCTGAGATGAAATTGGTTTTGTGATATGTGGTGTTTTGTATGACCTGTAGATAGAACAAGTAAATATTGTGATATGTGAACATGTGAAACTATGATGTCTTGGTATTGGTGATGACTAGTGTTATGGGTTTGATACAGTTTTTTATGTGATAGATCATATGTGATTCTAATGACTAATACTGTAGGGTATGATATTGATTTTTTGGTTGTACATTAAAAAGGTTTAACCTCTTTTATATCTATATATGAATTATTTTTCAAAAATAATTAAGTAAATGATTTAAATACTGAGTTAGAAGTATAAAATATGTATTTTTTTATTTTAAATGGGAGTATTTTTAATAGCAAAATAAAGATTTTAAAGGATTTTTGAAAAGGCTACTAAATCTCCTTCTCCTTCCATTTTTGTTTCCTCAGTGTCCCTCTTCTTCTTCTTCTTCTTCGTGCGCCTGAAGCAAAATCGTGGCGGGCAATGGAGAGGACGAATCGGAGACGGATTGCTTTTTTACTGTTTCGTGTTTGTAATCGAGATGCCGCCTGCGATTTGGAGAGACGGATTGATTGCTTTTCGCCGTTCTCGGCCCCCCAAATATTCTTTTTGCTTGCTCCAGAATCGGCTCGAGGCTCAGCGATCGGGGCGGGCGAAGAAATTCTCGGATTCATACTTCGGCGTTGATTTGGGGGATGGAGTGATATTGTTTAATCTCGAACGATAAGGCATTCTGATTCTTTGGAAAAGCGGAGCCCTAGAAAGGTTGAATTTTCCAGCTCTTTTTTGTTCTCTGCTTGATAATGCGTATCTATGTTCTGTTCGACAAGTTTCCAGAAAGTGTGATCCTTGAGAGTTGAGATTACGCAAATGGTGTCCATCAACTTGTTCAGGACCTTATCTTCTCCGCCACGACAGAACGTGATTCTTGAAAAAGTTGATGCAGATGAGGAAGAACCTGTGATGGACCCAGCACGGCCACACTTTCAGGTCATCTATGAGTTCTTTCTACGGTTTGTTGCTTCTCCTTTGTTCTTAAGTTGCTTGATCTATTTGATTCTGAGGATTCAAAAAGAGTACAGTACTCGTTCATTAGGAAGGCCACGAACAACATCTTTTATCGATTTGCATTGCCATTGAAGGAAGAACATAAATAAATCATTGCTCTGATTCTGTGCGTTCTGCCTGCCGCAACAGTGTACAGTCTTGTCCATCCTGCGGCAAAGTCGCAAGGAGAGGAGAAGAGAGATACGGATCGGATTACGAAACGTGAACCCAAAACCGAAACCCAAATAACCTGCATCCGAACCCAAAATTCCACTTCCTTGTCGCCATGGTCGCCGGCCATTGCCCTACTTTGGTCCCCCACTGGGATCGCCGCCGTTGCTGCAGTTCCCTCCATTGGCTTTCGCGTACTCGACCTCCGGTTCCCCTCGTCCCTCGCATCGACTTCGGTCCACTGCTGCAGTCGTCCACAGAGCGAGGGTATCGCTGGAGTAGCCAAGGAAAGCGGAAAGGAAGAGCCTTTTCGTGCTCAGCACTTCTCTTTGCTACAGCAACGCGCCGCCTTATATGAGAAACGTCTGTTTCTCCACAACTGCTGACACCGTCGCTCGATTTCAGGTTTCTTAAATCTGTTTCTTTTGCAAAATAGTGAAATAGGTTACAAAATGACACTATTGGATTGATTTGTAAATTTGTTAGCGTCTTTCTGCAGTTGAATCTGGTGACAAGGAGAACAACCCCATCAATGTCCACTGCACTTCTGCTCTCAGTGATCCGACGAGCGCACACCTCTGCGCCGCCACCTCGGCTCGCCAGATTTGTCCTCCGACCGCCAAAGGCTGTATGCCCCTCTTTGCTTAATCACTTTTCCTCTGATAGCTTGGCGCATAATAATCAAGGATTCCTAATCTGTCAAATTCCATGCTTTCTGTTGATTCTTGTTTAAAGTTTGTTTTCTCAGATTCCTTTGCTTTCAGGTGGAAGTAGAGTACTCCGATGGAAGTGCCTTCCATCTGTCAGCTGAGTTTCTTAGAGTCTACAGTCCTGCTGTTGATAGCAAGATTAGAACAATAGGCGGCGAGAAGGTAATAAATCATTTTTATTAAATGATCTTTAGCATTTCTGTTAGAAGATAGTGCTACTGCTGATAACAATATTAGACCTAGCTTTTCTTATGCACTATTAAGATCTAATGATACATTTCTTCCTTTTGATTACAAGATTTGGGCCATAGGTTAATCTATCCCTTCATTATTTTGTTTAATAGGAAAGAACACAAATAATAGCTAAATATTTTTGGACTTTCTGTTCACCATATCAATCTCTTTATTTCTTCTTATAAAGTATATGACCAATGGCTCTTGTATGATTTACTGAAATTATGCCAGTTTAGAGGAGACGCTCAGTAACTGATTAGAAACCACAAAAGTGTACTAGTATGTAATGATGCAATTTCCACTACTCGGTCTGAGTTTGTTTGTTTGGGTTCATTACTTTTGGGATGGCAAAAGATCATGATATATAGACAATGAGCATCTGTTTTAGTGTGAAAAACTCTGCCGTAGTAATGGTCAAGTAGAAATGAACTTCATTTTACATTTAACATTTTTACTACGGGGCTTTGGTCTGTATGAAAAGTGGTTCTCCATGGACTTATTATTTATCAACAATTTACACTTAAGTATTCTTTCATGTTCTTTCTCTTCCAAAGCATCATTTGCATTCTTTTGAAGGGTAAGTGCTCCTAGAAGTCCTTATCCAACTGATAAAAGAGGCAATTCTGAAACTTTATCAGCTAAATAATGTTTCAATCAAAACACATGCATGAATGATTCCAGGTGTAGGTTTGGATTTTTCTCTCTTTTTTTTTTATTTGGTTCTTAATAGCTTCTTCTTTTTAGAATAAAGAAATGAGGGCCTTATTTGGGTGTTTTGGAATACAAAGGGGACGACCTTGCTTGGGCATTTGTCATTCTTCATGTGAGAATAAACCTGCCATTTTTTCTGTCGATAAGAACAACAGTTCAGCAGTAATAAATGAATTTAATTGAAACATGTATTCATTGTGTTGAACTAAAATTTATTGCATATTGATCACTGCAACAATTTCTCACATATTGACAGTAACACTTCAAGTCATCTTCTCTTCTTTTTTGATCTGTTATATGGATACTCGGTACATCATTTATACAAAACAATAAGCTGACACAAGTGTGTGATCATTTGTTTGTTTATATACATCTTGCAACAAAATATTTGAAAAATGCATGGTGATACAATTTCTCAATGGTTCTCCAGTTTTCCTGCATTTTTAGGGAAGAGGAAGGGCAAGACCCACCTAACTATTTTTTGTTTCTATTTTGTAAACTAAATAAACTCTAGTTACATCTAAATCACTGTTATTGAGAAAGTCATTATATCAAAATGTTTTGTTTGTCATACCGTTTGTCGAACCAGGTCATTGCTGGTCGCCGGCACGTTGGAATCATGTCTGCAGAACCAGTGGGAAACTATGGTGTCAGGTAAGAACCATTTTGAATAGAACTTAAAATCTATCACTCCTAAGCATCTCTTTATATCATTTCCTCAGAATAATTTTCGATGATTTGCACAAGACTGGAATATACACATGGGATTACTTTTATCAACTCGGCACAAAGAAGTTTACACTAATGCGGAATTACATCAAGACATTGAAGAAACATGGCCTTAGCAGGGATCCAAAGAGAAGAACATGACATGGATGGTAAAGTTCTTACTGAAAAACTCAAAAGGAGTTTTCATCAAGAAGTTTTTGAAGTAACAATCTGGTTAGCAAGCTGTTCCAAGGAAATTGGAGACAATATATTTCTGTTAGCCTCAAGGTACTTGATACCAATCATTATATTGCACATTTTCTATATTTTTTTCCATTAAAACATAATTTTTTTTGTCAAAATATAAATCTAAATTTGTCAATCAATCTAGATGGCAAGCTGAAAATCTCCATGAGAATCATTGTTTCTCCTTTTTTTCAAAAATGTTTTTTTTAAAAAAATTATATATGGTAGAATGAAGGGATCATTATAATATATACACATAAATAGTTAGGATAATATTTATTAATATACAATTGTATCTTGAAAGGAGCCAAAAAAAAAAGAAATATCTTATTTTATATTCATTATATTTACTTGGATAATATTGAAAGGAAACAAATTACCACTCATTATTTTCATGGTTAAACTCTATTTTTTTTCCTTTTATTTCCATCAAATTGGATTGGAAATAAAAGAAAGGAACTAGTTGGAATGGAATTCCTTCCAAATAAATAAGAAAAAATAATATTATAGAAGAAATAGCCGAAGAAATTGAAAGAAATGGTATCTCAATTTTTAATTAATTTAAAATTTAATCCACAAAAATTTCCATTTATATAGAAATGACGGTACCAATGTGGTCTCCACTTCAGGACCACTTACGGACCGTGGTATGAATGTGGGTACTTGTTCAAGGAATGGTGGGTGGCAGCCACATGTTTTGCCCTAGAACTACTTCCGCCGCTGGCCCTGGCGATGAGCCGTCGCAGTCGAGATCTGCTCCTATTTAAAACCCACGAATTCCTCTTCCCTTCCCTGTCCATCGCGTCCTTGGATTGATCGCTCCTATCTCGCTTCCCTCCTACTTTCTCGATTCAAGATGTCTGCCTACGTCGGCCGATATCACGGTACCCTTTTTCTACTTGTTGATTCTGCCTTTGTGTTCGGTTTGGAGTTGGAAGTAATTGAACTATTGTTCTTCTTCTTTGTTGGTCATCTGATGTATGATTTTTCGGTGCGGAATTTGTGGATTTGTGAATCTTTGCTTAGACTGCGGCGTTTGTTTGCTAAATAGAGTTTAAATCTATGATAATTTTAGACTGACTGTCTCTGGATTATAGTTGTATGCTTCTAAAAGATCTGATTTTGGATTCTAAAGGAGAGATTTTTTTGGGTTTTTTTCATGTGGATCTTCGCCGATCTGAACTTTCTACTATTATCGGCTGGTTTTAGCTATAGCTGGTTTTTTTTTTTTACTGCTAGATCTATTGTAATTTGGTGGATTCAGAACTAGAGGTTGAGGCTAGGGCGAAAGAGCTTAAGTTCTCCGACGGTCTGACAATAATGGTCTTTCCTTCTTTTTCTCCCTCTATTATTACCCTTTCATAAGTATGAGCAGCGTTCTTACTTATGACCTTAGTAGTTGATATAAATCAATCTGACTTTTTTGAGAATTCTAAGGAATTCAAGAGATTCAAAAAAAAAAACTCTATAGCATTATAACAAATAGTCACATACATATCCATAATCTATGATTCCTAACACATGAATGGAATTTCAATTCTCATTTCCAAACCTTAAAATTAGAATTCTGATTCTAAAGAAATTCTACCTCATAGGAAGAATTTTTTGCACTCAGAAATTGGTTCCAAACAAACTGTTACAGTTATATAGCCTTTTTGTTTTATCCTTCTCATCTATTATGCAGTCAGTAGATTTCAAACCTTTATCAGTTTTGCACTCGTTTAAGACTCAGTCATAGATTTCTCATTCTAAATTTCCAGTCCATAACTCTTTTAAGTACATAAGTTGGTAGTTATTAACTAGCTAAACAAATTGTATATTAGATCCAAGATTATGGTGCACCAATCAAACATATTTGTATTGTATTTTCTTGTATGTGTTGCAACTGTTTTTAAGTTTCCTTTATATTGATCTGCTTGAATCTTGTGAAGATTGATTTACTATTACTTAACTGTTAAACATGGTTAGTGGACTTTTGTGGTAATACATTATACATATCAAAAAGTTTCTCAAACTTTTCAGTATCATGCAAACTCTACTTGTAGATGTTGGTTACGATTCAATTTACAAATGTTCCCTGGTGTCCCTTTTGCATTCCTTGCATGTAAAAAGGTCAACTTCTTCTATGTGAGTTCACCAAATCAATTTTGTAGAAGCTTTGTTATAGTTTGTTTTACTGCATTTCATTTATCAGAAGAACTTGACCATCTCTCGTTTATCATTATCTTATTAAGAATATAATAAAAAAAATCTATTTGATTTAGTAAGGATGAACTTTTGCCTGTTTGAATTAGGTTTTTTTCTCTTGCTGAGTAAGATTATTGCTAAATTTCTAACTATATAGGTTTTTTTGCCCTGCTAACACAGTATGTCTTTGGTTTGCAGATGAGCTTATTGCCAATGCTGCTTACATTGGCACCCCTGGGAAGGGTATCCTTGCTGCTGATGAGTCGACTGGTACTATAGGTAAGCGCCTTGCCAGTATCAATGTGGAGAACGTTGAGGAAAACCGCCGTGCGCTCCGTGAGCTTCTCTTTTGCACACCTGGTGGCCTCCAATACCTCAGTGGCGTTATCCTCTTTGAGGAGACTCTCTACCAGAAAACTGCTGATGGCAAGCCCTTTGTTGATGTCCTCAAGGAGGGTGGAGTCCTTCCTGGTATCAAGGTAGACTCGGGCACCGTTGAACTTGCTGGCACCAATGGAGAAACCACCACCCAAGGACATGATGACCTCGGCAAGCGCTGCAAGAAGTACTATGAGGCTGGTGCTCGCTTTGCCAAGTGGCGTGCTGTTCTCAAGATTGGTCCCAATGAGCCATCTCAATTGTCAATCGATGCAAATGCTAGTGGTCTGGCACGCTATGCTATCATCTGCCAGGAGAACGGCCTTGTGCCAATTGTGGAGCCAGAGATCCTTGTCGACGGTCCACATGATATCAAAAAGTGTGCTGATGTTACAGAGCGGGTGCTTGCTGCATGCTACAAGGCACTAAATGACCACCATGTGCTCCTGGAAGGAACCCTGTTGAAGCCAAACATGGTTACACCTGGGTCGGAGTCAGCAAAAGTGACTCCTGAGGTGGTTGCTGAGTACACTGTCCGAACTCTCCAGAGGACCGTTCCTGCTGCCGTTCCTGCTATTGTTTTCCTTTCAGGAGGACAGAGTGAAGAGGAAGCTACTTTGAACTTGAATGCCATGAACAAGCTGAAGGGGAAGAAGCCGTGGTCACTTTCCTTCTCATTCGGCCGTGCCCTGCAGCAAAGCACACTCAAGGCATGGCAAGGGAAGGCTGAGAATGTGGAGAAGGCAAGGGCCGCCTTCCTCACCCGGTGCAAGGCGAACTCAGAGGCAACACTAGGTGTCTACAAGGGCGACGCGGCTGGAGGTGAAGGTGTCTCAGAGAGCCTTCATGTCAAGGACTACAAGTATTGATTGTGCTCTTGCTCATTCCCAAAGTAATCTTTATGTTGAGGGTGTTAAGGCCTAGACATGTTTTTCATTGCTGCATTATGAGATGTTCCTGAATAAGCTGAGACTTTTGCCATCGAAATTACATTCTGTTTCATATGTTTCCTTATATCACTGATTTGCCTTAATCATCATGTTTTCAGTTTTTGTTGGCTTGGATGTTTAAGACTAATCTTGTTAACTTCTTTTGTTACGGACTGGGATTATGTATCATCTGAAAATAATCTGATCATTGAAAGTTTCTAGTTGATACTTTATATTTTTAAATTTAAAATCCTTTCGAAGATGGTCACTAAACAACTATTAATGTAGAACAAAACCCAATCAAACTCTCATACATGTAGAAATTCCTTAAAATTCTATTTCTCTAATCATAAATGTTACACAATAGTACTTTTAACTTCTTTCATACACTCGACAACAAGACAAGAAATATCAAAAATAAATATTGCACGGTAACTTGATAACTCTTAAACCAAATGTACTTCAATTTGTAGGTTATTGCTCTTGATGTTTGCATGGCAACTCTTCTGTTCTGAACTACTAGGAGCATCACTATCAACATTGGATTTCTTTGCCCTCATGGCTCCTAGTTCTTCCTCCACCTCCTTCATCATTGGTCGTTCATTCCCACTTAATTTGAGGCACCTCTCTACGAGCCTCGCCATTCTTTCAACAGTGTGTTCTTCGGCTTCATTTAGAACTATGGGATCAAGGATCTCATGAAGTGTCTTTTCTTTCAATGAACCCAAGAAGTCCATAATTAGGGGTCTCATCTCATTTGTTTTTTGGTAAAGAATTGCTGTCTTCCCTGTCAAAAGCTCTGCGAGAATAACTCCGAAACTATAAACATCACTCTTTTCGGTTAATCTTCCTGTATGATAATACTCAGGATCCAAGTATCCAGGGGTTCCTTGAACAACAGTAGTTACCGAATTCGTTTCACATGTGACAACTCTTGAAGCACCAAAATCAGCTAGTTTTGCGATATTCCTTTCATCAAGTAGAATGTTGCACGATTTAACATCTCTATGAAAAATTGATATGGAAGCTTCGGAGCGTGTGTAAGATAGTGCTCTTGCAATCTCGTAGGCGATCCTTAAACGATCTTCAAATGATAAAGGCGAGTGTTGTTCACGATCAATAAGATGATCAGAGAGTGTTCCACCTGATATAAACTCAAACACGAGCAGAGGGACTTCTGTTTCCAAGCAACACCCGAAGAACTTGACCACGTTTCTGTGGCTGGTTTGAGAAAGAATGAAAACCTCATTGATGAATTGCCCGAGCTCGCTTTCGTTGGTTATCTTTGGCCTTTTGATAGCAACTACGCGTTGATCAGATAAAATTCCTTTATACACATTTCCATGACCTCCGCCGCCGATAATTAGAGTTTTATCAAAATAATTGGTAGCCTTTTCCAATTCATCTAGCGCATAGATTTTCATCCTTTCGATAACAATATCATCTGATGAAAAAGATTGCGCGTTTCTCAGCAACTGTAGATTTTTACGATAATTTTGCTTCTTTTTCTTCACCAAATTTCTTTCCTTCAACCACCTTCTCAGTGTAATAATAGCAATAATAGCCAGAAGAATAAGGAAGCTGCCTCCAGCACTTGCACTAATAATCATAAGGATGTTTTCTGCAAAATCATGCAAGGAAGAGTTTAAATAATGATAATTTGTCCTCAATTTGTGTAATATTTATTAACAAAATGCAGGACAAATAAGATCATGGATTATAAGATGGAAGATATCTTCATTAATATGAAATATTTTGATTAAAGTCCAAAAATAAATCCACTAGGGTTTATGTTCAAAGTGAAAAATATCATTATAATCTAGTGAAAAATGAAAGGGATGGGAGACACCCTGTCTATAAGAATAATGGTAGGAGAGCTTCTAATAAGGTAGATGGTGTGTCCAAATTCAATAAAAATGATTGATCTCGATCGATTGAAGTATATATAGTGGCTTTTTATTTGGTTTGAGGAAAGAATTATTAGAATTACAATTAAAATTTCATATTAAAGATAGAGAAGATCAAACTTAGATTTAAAATGGATATATAGTATTATGAATTTCATTGCACAACAAAATATAGTTAATAATGTTTGTAAAGATTATGGAGGGGAAAATGAAAAATTAGGATATTTTCGCTCTTCTTCTTCTTTTCACTATTGTTGTATTTTTTTTTTTTTTCTATTGAGCAGAAAAAAATAGTTGAAGGTAGAGAACTCACTTGAACTTCGTCGTCGTGGTGGTTGACACGCGGGGTCACCGCAGGTCCAATCGACGACGACCGGAGCAAGTCCTTCGTTCCGCTCATAAAAGTCCTGCCCAGTCGACCCATTCAAGGAGAACCATAACTGATCCACAAGGAAAGAGTAGATACACGGCGAACCGGAGGAGTTGGACATGAAGGAAGTGAACTGTTGCACTCTTGGCGGGATGGCCGTCTGACAGCAGCCGTTGTCGCCGGAGCAAGCGTTGTTATCGAAGGTACCGGTGGCGTTGTTGGCGTTGTTGCAGAGAGAGACGCAGCCGCGGGTTCTATTAACATCAGAGAAACTTCCGTTGTTCGACTGCGTACGGAATAAAACGACGGCGTCGCATCCGATGGCGGTGAAGATGTTTCTGGCGCTGGAGAAGAAGAACGGCGAGCCGGTGAGGTTCATCCCCGACGAGGTGTAGCGTCTTCCAGCGAAGAACTCGGGGCAGGCGGTTGTGATTGGCTGAAGTATTGTGGCTTGGGACGTGTTGAGGTCGATGCCGACGATTTGGATGCATGCCGCGGTAGTAGAGTTTGGAGTCGGCCATGTTGCAGACGACGTCGAAGCCGGCGACGAAGCAGCCGGCCTCGATGCCGAAGGGGAAGGGGATGTCGACGGCGCCGCAACGCCTGGTGCAGGCCGACGACTCTGCTTCAGTTGCATAATTAACTACTAAAAGCAGAAGCAACAGCATGCAAATCTCACACTTGTTCATCATCATCATCATCGATCTCTCTCTCTCTCTCTCTCTCTCTCTCTCTCTCTCTTCTTGTATTTCTCCAGTAGCTAACGAGCTTGATGATTAGAGCATAGCTTCTCGCTGGTGCCTCTATAAATACGGAAATCTTTGTCGGCCATTTTGATAAACAAAAACTTGGGCAACACGGAACTTCTCTACCGTGTGATTCCAAGAGTTTCTAGTCAACGAACGGACTTGTTCAGATTTTTCTGGATTCTGAGGCTTGTTTCTGAGCGAGCTCAGTCTCTTACTGCAGAACGAAGGAAGATGCAGACGGTTGACTTCTAGATGATATCAAAAAAAGAAAAAGTCTTCAATGGCGTCAAACAGCTTTAATATTCGATGGTCATATACTTAAATTAGAAGGAAAAAAAAAAGACATAACACAATTAAAGTTTATAAAGGAATTAAATAAATTTATATGTATATATTTTGTTGAAAGCCTTTAATAGCAAATATTAATTTAATTATTAATTAGCTTAAATGATTACTTTTATATATAGTTTAATAATATATATAATATGTCCCCGGGGCAACGGTGCAACGGTAAAATCCGGGTTGTGACACAGGGATCCACGGTTCGATCCCCAGCTACGGCGTATTTACAAGAATTTTCTTCCAAATGGAGAACGCAATCAAAGGATGCTGGGCATCTGGATTGGCCGCCGTATGCGCTTCCCGATTTACCCTGGTGGTCGGTGGGAAACTTCCGTGGGACCAAGCAAAATATAATTCACATTGAATGAGAAGTAAAATTAATTAATTAAAATATTTTCTCAACGCGTTAGTATTTAATTAACCAATATTTATAAAATATTAACGGTGCATTAAGTTAAGTTATCATGCATAATCTTGATTATGTGATTATCAGATAATTATATAACTAAGATTATAAAATATAAAATATAATTTAATATTATTTAATTTAATTTATTTATTTAGAGAGAATAAAGCATAACTAGTTAATATTTATTATATTGCATTTAATTTATTTTTAGAATAAATTAAATTAATTTAAATTAATAATATTAATAATGATAATATATAAATAACTATAATTTATTTATAATTTTTAAAATTTAAAATAAATAAATATATATATATATATATTAAGAAAATAATTCTTTAAATTATCCCTTTTAATTTTATAAATATTTAAATTAAATTTTATTAAATTAATTAACTTAATTTTTCATTGTACATCTCAATTAATTCAGTTTTAAAATCAAAAAATAATCTTGAAAAAAAATTCATTAACCTCTGTAGAAAACTTTAGGATGTCATGATAATCACGTTCCAAATTTATAACTTATTTATTGATATAACGGTGATACTATATTATTTAAGAATTAATCATGATCTAAATCAAATAAAATTATTGTTGATAATCAAGATTATCAATGATAATCCTAAATCAAATACGCCTCTAACTGATTTAATTATACATCCAAAATTTAGAATTGAGACCGATAGAGAATAAAAACTCTTACGAATATATAATTTACAAAAAAAAATAAATATCATCGTTCAACGATAAAAACTGAAATACAGAGACAAGACAATTAGTTTATAATTATTAAAGTAAACGGACATCCTTGTCGCAGGATTGACAACCAACGTTCTGAATGGATCAGATCGGATTTTTACGCCCTTGGACATAGCTGAATTAGTTACGACGAAGTAGATTTATAGAAGAGGACAAGGATTCGAATTTCGGTGAAGCCGAGATAATACCCTCCTCCGTCGTGGCCAACTGTAATTTCTTAATTTACCTTCTCCTAAATGATCGTGGGATCGACAGTGTGGGGCCACTAGAGTGACGAAATCTACCTTTTGCAGAACAAATCAGACACGGATTTGATATCATGCACATCTTATAGTACAATATTTTTTTTATATACTATTAAATCATTTAAAATTTCCCTTTTAGAATTTAGGGATATAGTATTAAGCAACAAAAAAGTTAAAATAAAAAAAAATTTAGTTGTTCACGGAGGTGTGCCGAGTATATATATAAAGGATTGATATCCTGCGTGTCTTATAATACACAACTCATCCACGACAAAAGATTTCGCTCGGGAGGGTTACGAGCCTCCAGAATAGTAACATTGTCTTCTTTTTTTTTTTTGGTTAAGCTATTTAAGATTACCCCTTTAAGATTTTTAATATTAAAGATAACAAATTTTAAAATAAAAAAATTTTAATTACTCGTGAAGTATACTAGATTGTTATTTTGCACTTCTTATCCAGTACATTCTATGAGTAACTAATTTTTTTTCATTTTAAAATCACACGATATGCTAGTCATAAATTGTTTCAATAAACACCTGACGATGAGTTAAATTTATTACACTTTTGAATGAGTAATCCATTATACATCACAAACGTAATCCAGAGAACTCAAATGAAATGTCAAATGTACATTTAAGAGAAGCACAAACTTAGAAGATTTGTTGACAGATTACAATTCACATCCAGGATTTTTTATTTCTACAACCAAATTCAACAGATAACAAATTAAAAGTTTATAGTTTGGCGATCAAATATCTTAAGAACTCATGACAAAGGATGGAATTCCAATTTATTGAAAGTTCCTATATATGAGACATATATAGAATCAAGGTGAATCCTCCTCCCTCAAACTCAAAGCTTTTGATGAACAGAAAGCTGCATACGCCAAAATATTTGATCAGATAAATGTTAAATAAGTAAAGTTAAATGCAAAGATTGAACAAATCAAACTGAGAGATGAAAGAATTCACCAAAGAACAAGGCCAAGCAATCAATGATCCCTTAGCATCTCCAATAGTCTTGAGGCTCCCATAAGGTCTGATTAATTGCTCAGTGTTATCCATTGCAGTTCCAAGGTGTATTCCTGCCCAATTAGGACCTATCTCAAATCCCCCAACCTTATCATTTGAATCAAGGGTATGAACAACTCCAACTCCCACAATTTTATCTGCATCATTCACACTCTTCAGAGATACTTCAGCTCCAACCTACACTTTCAGGAAAAAGATCAGGATCTTGAAACATATAAAATTGATTAATTTGTTATTACCTTTGAAACAATTTGTATTTCTAAAATTGAATCTCCTTAAATTAATATTTTACTTTTTAATGGCAATATATTTTCTTAACTCAATTTTGATCATGCCAAACTAATCAAAGCATCCATGTGAGCATTAGAATAAACTAATCGATATCATTAGATTTAATATTCGACTCATTCTAAATCATTATAAAAAATAAAATCTATTTAGATATGAATCATTAACAGTTGTACAAGTCATTGAATATTCAATTGCATATTAGCAACCAATCAACAAGTATTTTAACATAGCTTGACTTGAACAGAATAATATATATATATATATATATATATATATATATAGAAGTGATATATTATGCAACCCGTGCTGCGCAACCCTGTGAGTGACACAATTGACTCACTGCCATTGTCGCCGCCCTCGTCGCGTCGTCCGGCCACCGTCGGCCACCGGCCCAGGCGCGATCGACGCGTCGCTCGCCGACGCTTCGACCGACGTCGGATTCCGGCCGGATTGTGATCGGAATCCGGTGCAATTTGGCCAGAACGTGATCAATAGTGGCACACGCTGTATTTCAGTTACAGGCGGAATACGATGTCGACCGAAGCGTCAACGAGCGACGCGTCTATCGCGCTTAGGTCGGCGGTGGTCAGATGGCGCGGCGAGGGCGGGGGCAGTAGCGAGGGGGCGGGGCGGAATATTGTGTATTCCCATATTTGGACCGTAAGATTTGACTCACGATCGCGTGATGGACGGTAAATCCCATGTTATTCACGGACGCGTAGAAAATCGTCGCACAGTATGTATATATATATATATAGAAATGATATGTTGCGCGATGGAGATTTACGCGACCCGTGCGCGACACTCCCGACCCCCAGCCACTGCCACTGCAGTCGCTTTGCCGTCCGACCACTATCGGCCGCCGGATCGAGCTCGATCGACGCGCCAATCACTGGCGCGCCGACTGGCGCCGGATTCCGGCCAGATTGTAGCCGGAATCCGGCCAGAAACCGTCGAACCAGCGCTCGGGCCATTGTGGGCCAAATCGCGATCGAAGACCGGCCGAGGAAGGACCGTCGACGGTCCTTCCTCGGCCGGTCTCCGGCCGCGATTTGGCCAGAAACCGACCGCAATTTGGCCCACAGTGGCCGCTTGTTGAATGCGGCGGTTTCCGGCCGAATTCGGCCACAATCCGGCGCCAGTCGGCGTGCCGGCGAGTGGTGCGTTGATCGGGCTCGGTCCAATGGCCGGACGGCGAAGCAGTAGCGGCGGGAACAGCGACGGGTCGGGCGCTCGCGGCACTGTGCATTCCCATTTTTGAACGGTCCAATCTTCACGATCACGCGTGATGGACGATGATCTCGCTGTTGCGCACGAGCGCGTACCAAACCGGCCTGCAGCATAACATTTTCGTATATATATATTTTGCTTCAGAGTAATTCGTTAATTTCCACGCTGTCGTCCTTGTCTTGTTCTCTCTCTCCTTCCTTCCTCCGAAATGTCCGACTATTAAAATCGAAATTGATCGGAGGGGGGCAGCGAAGATGTCGCGGACGGCGGCTGCTTTGCTCGCCCTCTCGTCTCTGCTCCTCCCGAGCCCTAATCGCCGGACGCTCGCTCTCGCCTTCGCCGGCGCCGCCCTCTGCGTCGCCTCCTACCTCCTCGGCATCTACTCCAACCACCGCCCCTCCATCGTTCCCCAACTCTCCCCCACCACGGGGGACTGCCACCCGCTACTCCTCCCGTCCCCCTCCTCCGCCTCCTCCGACGGACAACTTGGCTTCCTCCCCCTCCACTCCGCCGCCGCCGCCTTCCCAGTCGACCGGCCCTCGCTGCCGCCGCTCCCCTTCTGCCCCGCCAACTTCACCCACTACTGTCCTTGCCACGACCCCCAGCGCGAGCGACTATTCCCCACCCACGACCTCCAGCACCGCGAGCGCCACTGCCCTGACCACCGCGACAGCCCGCCTCGCTGCCGCGTACCGCTCCCGCCTGGCTACCGCGCTCCCCTCCCCTGGCCAGCTAGTCGTGACCGCGCCTGGTTCGCCAACGTGCCCTTCCCCAAGCTGAGCGTGGCCAAGAAGGACCAGAACTGGGTCAGGGTGGAGGGGGACTGGCTGGTCTTTCCTGGGGGTGGCACTTCCTTTATCAATGGGGTCAAGTGGTATGTTGCAGAGATGGCCAAGCAGGTTCCGTTGAGGAGTGGGGAGATTAGGACCGTTCTGGATATTGGCTGTGGGGTGAGTTCTTGTTCTTCTTCAATTGGATATGAATATTGTTCTATGAATTACTAATTTGGAGAATGTGATATCAAACTGTGTGTTCGATTTAAAATAGGTCAAGTTTTTTTGTATTTCATTGAATGCCATAGTTCAAACCTCTCATCACAGAGATTCGTAAAATTCACATAGGAGTTTTGAGTTGACTAGGAAAGATTCCTGTGGATTGTATGTGTACTATGGATTAGAATGGGAACAATGTGAGCCTTGCATCTCTTTAGTCTCATCTAGTTGCACAAAAGAGGTCAACAGAAACTTGTATAGTTTATGTTATCCACATAAATCAGTTAAGTCATGATGCAGCATGAACTAGGCAATAGATAATATTCTAGTCAAATAGCGTACAAAGTAAAAGAAAGAAATAATGTGTGTCTCCAAATGGGGAAGGAGAAAATCCATTAAAAAAAGTCCATACACAATAATATAATTTCATCAAGTTATATTATGTGTATATAATTCCTCCTTGCATAATATTCATTTCCTACTTTCTGATACTTGTCATATTTATCTAAAATGCTTGAAGCATAACTAACATTTAAAATTTCCAGGTTGTTAATTTTCAAATTGTGCCATGTCATTGTTAGACATTTTCACTGATTCTTTTTCTTA
Source organism: Curcuma longa (assembly GCF_044706935.1). Classification (NCBI taxonomy): domain Eukaryota; kingdom Viridiplantae; phylum Streptophyta; class Magnoliopsida; order Zingiberales; family Zingiberaceae; genus Curcuma; species Curcuma longa. The sequence goes on along the minus strand of NC_133865.1, from coordinate 8,999,021 downwards.
TATCTCCATTTCTTCTTAATTGCTGCACTAGGTGTGTTGTAAGAAAGTAAGAATATCCTTATTTATTCATGGTTTATTTGTCTTTGCAGGTTGCAAGCTTTGGTGGACATCTTTTGGACTATGATATCTTGACCGTGTCAGTTGCACCAAGAGATGTACATGAAGCTCAAGTTCAATTTGCCCTTGAACGTGGGATTCCAGCAATGCTTGGTGTTTTAAGTATTCATCGGCTCCCATTTCCATCAAGATCCTTTGATATGGCTCACTGTGCAAGATGTCTTATTACATGGACTGGCTATGGTAAGTGCCATTTCTGCCATCCATGTTATGAGTTCATTCGGAGAGGTCAACAAATACATTGTTTCTATGCTTCAACTCTCTATTACAAAGTTACCCTTTCTTCCCTTCAAATTTATTCTATTTACTTGTTTGCATGAAAGTAAGTTTTTTCCCATGTCAAAAAGAGGGTTGATCCCCAATTACTAGATTGGTATGCATAATATATTGATTGATTTTAGTGGTTCTATGAAAAAAAGAGCATTGAGAATATTCAGTGAAGGATTAAAGTTGTTTTCTACTTCATATTATTCTGAAAAAAATAGCTGATGATAGAGTGGATAGAAGGGCATCAAAGAAATAAGAAATGGCTCCTCAAAGAGATTTGATAGTAACTGTAGACTATAGAGTAGATAGAAATTATCCACACGTGGGTTTATGAATAGACTATGTGACCAGAATAAAGTAGATGTGATTTAAATAAAATAAGACAATGTGGGGATTTGGTGATTTACTTTATTAATTGAACTTAGTTTATTTTGTTTTGAGTCTCATTACACTGAGTTTATTGTAAACATTTATATGAAAGGCTTCAATCTATGCTTTGAGAGACTGCTCTTTATAAAGTTTCTGATTCTCCTATCCTCAATCTCTCTCTCTCTCTTTTATCATGAGATCATCTAATAAGGCACACTACTCATACTTCAAGTGCTATGAAACCCAAAATGACTGACTACCAACAAGCTCGATTTGCTAATGCATTTAACTCAATTTAGAGCAATTTTGTGAACCACCTATCATGCACTAGCTTGAGGCTGATGTGGAACTTAGATAAAGAAAATTATATGTACTTTTTAAGTATCAGATATATATCAAGTGGATAAAAATACTCATGTTAATTGAAATGTAATATTAGTCATTTTGAGCATTTATGTGTTGCTTTTAGAGAAGAATTTGGACAATTGGATTGATTCTATAAGTTTATTAATGGACTTATTTTACCTAATTTAATAAAAGATTACTATGAACTGTAAAATGTCAAAATGTCCTAATTTTAATTTCTAACCATCTAATGGCAAACCATAGCTGTCCGCATTATGTTTTATGCTCTTGCTGACTTCTTGGATTTGCCTATCTAACTTTGTAATTCTAGTTATCTAATGTGTAGTCCTTGTGCATTATTCTTGAAAGAAAACATAATTGAGGCCATCATGGAAACCTCTAAGAGACAGTTGATGGAACTTTTCTAATTTTTAGTTTTTTTGATTGCCAGATGGTCTGTACTTGCTGGAGATAGATAGGGTTCTTAGACCTGGTGGCTACTGGGTTTTGTCTGGGCCACCAATAAACTGGAAGAACATGTATAAAGGTTGGGGACGGAAACGTCAAGAAGTAGCAGAAGAGCAGAAAGCTATAGAAGATTTAGCTAAACGGCTTTGTTGGAAGAAGGTTTCAGAAAAAAGCACCATGGCTGTGTGGCAAAAGCCTACAAACCATTTGCATTGTATGAAAAAATCAAAGACTCTTAATTCTCCACCTTTCTGTTTAAGAACTGACCCTGATTCTGCTTGGTGAGCTTTTTTCTTGATTTAATATTGTGCCTTAACTTGAAGTTAATCCACTTGTTATCATCTCTCAGAGATTTCAGTAACTGTTTGATCTTAATTCTTTTATTACCTGCCATATATGCAACTTCAATATCAGTAAGACTGACTTTTTTTGATATGTTTGTTCCATCCTTGCCCGTTAGTGTGATGTTTGAAGAATTCCTTTGTCATAGGTTTTGCTTGTTAGATGTGTCTGTTGGAAGTTCATATGATGAAACAGTTCAAGACTTGCTGATAAAGTTGGATTTCAATATTCTTGATCCATAGGCAATGTGAGTGAGGCAAAGTATAAAAATAAGAAGTGTACCAAGAAAACAATACACTGCAGGCTAGAATCTTTGCTTCTGTGATCTAGGGCAATAGTTGTAAAGTTGAGGTAGACAATATCTGAGTCTGGGTTGCATAAAGTTCATGCTAAAATTTTGGATCCTACATCTCCTTCTCCTGACATAAATATATAGATTGGTCCCTTTTCTCAACAACTTGAATTGTTGGAAAGGAACTTAAGATGTTGACTTTGTGTTTAAATCCTGCTATCAATTTCTGTTGGTTTAGGCTAATCAAATTAAGTATACCCATATTTGTGGTGATTAATAAGACTATAAATATATAAATCTATCTTTTTCCTAACATCTCAAGCTTTTTGGAGGCTGATAAACTTTATGAGAGGTCAAATATTATGTTCTAGATACCGCTAGGTTTTAAATCAACATACTCTTTTTTCAGAATTCAATTTTGAGATTTATGTTGCCATTTGGAACTCTCTCGCTGTATTAGCTAGATTTCCAATGTTAGGCACGCGCCCCACACTCAGGATCAAAACCACCATTCACTGTAAACAGGCAAAATGAAGACAGCAATTTGGTGCTTTGTGCCTCGAATAATGTTTGTGAGCCTTTATTTGGAGTTGGTTCTTAGGAAGTGCATTTGTTGGATGGCTTCTTTTTTTCTCATAGGCTAATTATAATAAAAATGGAATAGTTCCAGTTAATCGTACACTTTAAGTTGCATATCAAAAGTACAAATCTTTCAGATAACATCTTACAAATCTTTCAGATAACATCTTTCCATGTGAAGCATACAACCCATCAGTCTGAATGAAGCTAATAATCATTTTGAAATTTTCTAGCATCTTAACCTCCCACATATTTAGATCAGATGTTTGCCTCTCTTGTGCTTATGGTACCATTTGTATCTTTACTATCAAGAATTACTAGTTGAGCTGTATTTTGCAATAATGGTCTATTACATGGCAGGTATGAGAAGATGGAGACATGCATTTCTCCTTTACCCAAGCTGGAGGTACTAGAGCATACAGCTGGTGGAAATCTTGTCAATTGGCCTAAGAGGTTAAATGCTACACCACCAAGGATACTTGCTAGGAGCATTGAAAGGATCACCATTGAGAACTTCAATCACGAAAACAAACTATGGAGTGAAAGGGTCTTGCATTATGAGGCATATCTCAGTAATCTGCCCAGGGGTAAATACAGGAATATCATGGACATGAATGCTGGCCTTGGAGGCTTTGCTGCTGCTGTGTCCAAATATCCTGTTTGGGTTATGAATGTTGTTCCTATTGATAATAAGAACAACACACTTGGCATCCTATATGAACGTGGACTTATAGGAACATACATGGACTGGTATGATACTCCTAAAATTTTAACCAAGTTATTTTATGGTTTCGTGAATGAAACTATGAGTACTTAAATAGCGACATTACTAGAAACAGTCATTAAGAGAGTTTGAATCAGGATTTTTAAAGTGCTTAGCAGTAGTTCAGTCATAAAAGAATGGGAGCTTTCTTCATTACGATGAGGATAAGTCTGCATACACATTGATGGCAGCCTCATGACCCACATTACTATTTAGTGTACAATAGTTTAAACTGACTACCCCTTCATTCTAACTATTAGTTGAGTCTTAGTGCCTACTTGTATGCATCCATAAATGGGTAAAGAAATAAGAGGAACTCCTATAAGTACTATCTAACTTTCAAACAGTATGAAACACATGAATATCCTGTTTTCAGGTGTGAAGCTTTCTCCACTTATCCTCGCACATACGATCTGATCCATGCTAATGGAGTGTTCAGTATGTACATGGACAAGTAAGCTTTCTTCTTCATTATATTGACTACTCTGTTTGATTGAATCCTTATAATTAATCCCTTTGATCAACTTAAATTAATAGTTTCCCAAATGTATTGTATTTGTAATCATCTTTTATGTATAACTATGAACATGAATGTGTGCATTCTACTGGACAAAGCATTTATATGGCTTGTCTTATTTGATGGAGTCCACAAAAGTGGGTTTGAAGTACCTGAAAACTAACAATATTGGAACGCAGGAAATGAACTTATAAAGATTGATCTTTTATGTCATAATGATTAACTGAATTAACAATCAGTCAATTGATAGTTCCACTAAGATCCTCCTATTAGTTGGAATTATTAACTATTACCTGAAATAAGTCCTGCTGTGGTCATATGAGTGAATTGAAATTTTGAAACATGTGAAATTAAATGGTTGGGTTAGGAGGTAGTTGACTCCAAGTAATTGGGATAAACACAGCTTGACAATTAGTCGATTATGACAACAATAATAATGATGAAACCAAAGATGTTTGAACTTATAAAAGTTTCAATGATGATTGTACCTCCCTAAAAGAACATATACCCTCAACTAAACTGTGTTAGTTGTTGTGATAGTCTGAAACAAGAGACAATAAAATCCAAATCTTAAATGATATGTAGCTGGAAACTGGAGTTGAACTTTGAGATACCATTATAGAAACTATGGAAGTGAAATTGTAACATTATCCTATGTATTGCCACTATTGTGTGGACTTTCTTTTGATCAATGATCCTACACATGAAGCTTTTTAGGTGCTTTGTTTAACTTTTGCAAAGTGGAGATTCTTCAATATAACTATAAATTCTTGTTTCCAGATGTGAATTTACTGGCATCGTACTCGAAATGGATCGCATCCTTCGCCCTGGAGGTGCTGCTATAGTTCGTGATCACATTGATGTTATTGTCAAAGTAAAGCAATTAACAGATAGTCTAAGATGGCAAAGCCGCATCGTTCACAGCGAAAATGGACCTTTCCATCCAGAGAAACTTCTCATAGTTGACAACTCAGTACAGTAGACACAAATGTGAGGTCAAGAAGATGATCTAAGAACACCACTTCAGCAGGGGACGGTGCCTCGTCTAGATGGGAGAGTGGCTCTTCTTCCTCAATCACAATGCCATGCCATTATATGGAATTGGTTAGAGGTAACGTAGTGTCGAAACACTTATTTTTTAAGTAAAAAAAAAAACGAACACATAACTCATTAGTTATTGTTTGAGGGATTCATGATATGTATGTATGTTGTATGAACTTTATGTAACTTCAAATCAAAGCAGCAGTCAGTACATTAATTTGATTAACCAAGCCATTTATGTTTGAGAGTCGAGTGTATTGTCCCATGGCATAATTGAATTGGTTATGACAAAGCAAGATTGCTCAATCAAAGGAAGAGAAAGATTTCTCAATTTTTAAATCTGCCTCCCAAGTAAACGGCACATAAATATTTTCAAATTAAATGCGCAATTGTAATTTTTCATTTGTTTGTCTTAAAAAAAAATTAGACTGATCACTCAATCGATCTAATAACTATGACACATCTAAATGGGAATTGCATTCAAGATGCGAACTGCACAATAGTATTTGCCATGTAAACAAAACTTAATCCGAATTTTTCATCATCAAATCCACCCAAAAAAAGTATAATTAGTTCAACAAAATATGAAAAAAGAATGAAAATAAAGAAGAGTTCATCCCATATAGTTAGTCAATTACCCTTCCAATCAGAGCAGAGGAAAGAATGGATGGCCTGTTGGAACTTCAACCACACAATAGCATTGTCGTGCAATACGATACTGACACGTGACCTCGTAATTGGGAAACAACGGTTTCAACCTGTTTCGTGATCCCTGCGGACCGGGATCCTGCGTCACTTCCGGCTCGGCCGCCCTACGACCGGCGACGCGGCGGCTGGGACTCCGCCGCCGAGCGCGATGGCGGCGGACTCGACGTGGGTGAGGAGGTACTCGTAGATCTTCTTCCTCAGCCGTTCGATCGTCTCGGGCGGCACGCCGCTGGTGCCGCCTCGGGGTACTTCGTCGTCCGCTGCGTCCCCTTCAGTCTCGGCCACACAAGCTTCCCTCTGCCGACGGTCGATCGCCTCCAGCCAGTCGTTCACCTTCTTGAGTTGGGACAGCATCGAGGCCACCTGCTCGCCGGCAGATGGCCCTGGCGCGACCGCGTCGGCGTCGAGGAACCGTTCCGCGAACGCCAGGAACCACGACTGCGCTTCCTCCCTCAGCGCCCGCGCCAGCTCCGTCCCTTCCTCCAGGCCTCCGCCGCGCTCCCACTCCAGCGGCGGCGGCGGCGGCGATGACAGCGCAGGCCCCCGTGCCTTCCCCTTGCCAGCAGACGCCAACGCCGGCGACGACCTTGATTTTAACTGAGGTGCCGGTCCGGCCTTGGACGTCGTCGTCGTCGTTGAGGCGGCGGTCCTCGACGGACCCTCGAGCACGACCGCCGTAGCCAGTGAGGCCGTCGAGGGGTGCTTGTGGGTGTACAGCGAGAGGGGGGACAGGTCGGTGGCGAGGGCAGCGCTGACCCAGCAGGAGGCGCGGCGGCGGTTGTTGGCGGCAACTTTCAGTGCTTCTTCCGGGATTGGGCCGGAGGCCACCGGCAATGCGTCCGAGGAGGTTCCTGCAGCGGAATGGGAGATGCACTTGGAAATGGAGTCGGCGACGGAGGTGGCACGGGAGAGGGAGGAGTTGAAGGCGAGGAACTGCTCCACCGCCGGCTGCGGGTTGTCCTCCTTTGCATTAGCACTCATCTCTGCGTACATGCTGCATGGTGGAATCAAGTTACACGTGAACTTCAAATTTTATATATACAACAATAACAACAATCAAATCGAAGAATCCATTAATAAAAAGCAATATTGAGTAATTGAATGATTAAATGGGCATTAACTTTCCCGAGTAGTTACCTCAAGCAACGAATCAAGCTCTCGGCGGCAGAAGCTTCTTGGATAGCATCGACAGCAACCCGTTGTGCCGCATCCCTGTGCTTCAGAAGCTCCTAAAACAATTTCAATAATCCATTGGTTGAGTCACTACTGTTTTAAACAATCAGTAAGAAATCGACCAACAATATATTGAACCGCAGGTATTGTAAGCAAAAGTTTTTGAGAAAGTGAAACACAGTAGATAACAACTATCCGGATCATTTGTAGAAGGTAGATGATGAAAATAAATAAATAAATAGCAATGATGTTACTATACCTTCCCTTGTTTCGCTAGAGATGATGGAAGCGATTGCCATGAAACACTACCATCTGTCCATGTTCTGTTGGTAGGAACAACCTTCACCAAGTTACCAAGACTTAGACTGGTACTTGTCTCCGAAGACCTCTTCAAAACAGAAGGCCTCTGTTTAGCAGTTTTATCAGGATCCTCAGCGGGAACATTTGCAATGACTTTTGTCGAAGGAGTATGAATCTTAACATCCTCCTTAGGCAATGGTTTTTCATTCTTTGATGATTTCTGTGAAGGAGCCTGGAAACCAGAACCTATAATAAGCTAAGATACCAAAAAGAAGTATAATTCTTTAGTCTATCTATTCCATTATGAATTTGCTGGTATGGAAGCAACATTCCTTTGACATATCTTCTCTTATTAATGTTTCAGGTCGACTGTTGAAGCAGTGCACCTATTGCTATTGATATTTTCACACAATATTTGTGCATTCTTATATCTTGTCTAAATTGCATTTGAAAGACTTGCTCTTACTATTTCATTGCCTAATCAAGATTACCTGTTTACAGAAATTGAGATCTTATGATAAATCAACACCAAATTTCCTACCAATAACATATGCACAGGAATATTGGTAACAAAAGCAATAAATCCTGATATTAGATTAATTATTTAGAAGGCAAAGAGCAGTAACATATAGATGACCAATTTAGATGAAGTTAGATATTGAACTCACAGAAGTGCTTCTAGATTCGGATTTTGTAGTAGGTTTGGCACTTTTTGAGATAGAATGATCTCTTCCCTTTGTGTCCAGATTCCCTTCCCAGCTCTTTCTCAAAGCCTTGGGTCCCAATTCAATGGTTGGCACCAAATTTCCCAAGAAATTGCCAGAAGTAGACTTCCTGCCAGATGTTGCTTTCAGCATAGTAGCTGCTTTCTCAAACAGACTCACCCGTGATGATGCTGGCTTCTCTACTCCTTTAGCTTTTGCATGCTTCTTAATCTCACTAGAGAACTTTTCAAAAGATGCAGGCAAGGAATAGACACTAGTCGGAGATGAAGGTATTGACCTTGAGTTCATTGATCTTGATCCCACACTTGGGGAGTCCTTGTCCATTTTGCCAGCAGAAGCTAGTTTTGGAAGCGAGGTGCTTGATCTACTAAGAGAATTCCTTTTCTTTTCCACCTCCTGTGTTTTGATAGTCAACTTAGAGATCCCCAATTTGGCCTTTTCATTGTCTGAAGGCGTGTTGTTATTACTTTTTGAGTCGTTCGATGGCTTCAGTTTCTCTGTATTAAGAAAACCAAGAGAACTGGTAGCAACAAGATCCTCAGGATTCCCGATGCAAGGATGGCGACCAGGAAGTGGCTTCACACCCTTAAGAATGGGACACGGAGAGCCAGCCTCAAGGCGGTCAACGTAGATGAATTGGCCAAGCTGGATCTTGTCACTTGAGATAAGATCATTATTCTCATCAGGCAGGGAAACAAATGTCGCATGAGAAGAATCAGAGACCTTGAGATAAAAGCCTTGGCTGGTGAAGAGATCACTTCCAGCAAGTGCAGGGACAATACTAACAACCTGCAGGAGGGTGGAACGATGCTCTCCGGCAATCTTCACATCAGTATTCATATGCTGCAAGAGTTTGATAAGGACTCCGGGGACTAACGAAGCCATCTGCTGTAGTTCCAAAGCACATTACTCTACCAAGAAATTTTTTTGTGACAGAAACTTTAATACACAATAATTTGGCATCTTAATATCAATAGAAATCGCTCCTAGCTTCCAGGTCAATCTTATCGGAATTAGGGAACATGCAGATTCCATTTACATACAGAAAAATTTTAGTTTTTTTTTGTTTCATGATGTTAAACGAAGGAAATCGTTTTGCTCAATCTTGACTTCTTTAACTAACAGATGCTCCCACAGAAAACTAAAAAAGAAGTGTAGATTTGAGGTTCAGCAGGATCACCTTTTCCAGGTCACTGCCGTTCGGATCCACTAAATTTCATCGACGAGAAAGCTCACCGAGCAAACCCCCTTGCCGGCGGTCGATCGCGAGTGAGATCGAGTTCCGGATGCGGGCGAGTAGAAAGTCTCCTGCAGCAACAACAAATCCTCACAAGTCAATAGACATTGAAGACGAAAAAAAAGGGGGGTGGGTGGAAACCTACTTTTCTTTCACTTCACTGATCCGAAAAAGGGGAGCCAAAAAAAAAAAAAACCGACCTTTGTTCGACGGCGCCTCCTTTCTTTCCGATTACTCTCTAGGTTTTCGGCTGGAGAAGAGAAGAGCCGAGATCTCAAGAGCGCACGGATCCCACGACGCACAGTGATGGAAGCGGAGGTCCTACATCCAGACACACACCGCGACACGCCGAAAGGAAGAAGGATCCTTTTCGAGCGGAAGCAGCAGACTGCCCCCTCCCCTGCCGAACCCCGAAGAATCCAAATCACAATGATCGATCACATCCCCGAACGAGCAAGCGGGAACAGCGGCGAAGCAGCGACCTCTTCCGAAATGGGCATCTCCCTTCTCTCTCTGTTCATGTGCAGAGAGCTGCGTAATAATAAATCTGAAGACTGACGCGAATAGAAGATTATCTGAAACTCAATTATTCTTATTATTAATATAAAAATAATTTTTAAAAAATAAATTGAGAGAGAGAGATGCATGTATTAAAGATGTCGGTACTCGATGGAGTGTAGTCCATTCTCGTTGAGTAGGTGAGATTACCGCAAGAGACGGTCTTATGCACTGTACGAATCGCCGTGCGTTGAATAGTGAGATACTGTTGCGGTGAACTTACGGGGATGCTTCCATGTGCTGTGGCGTCCGTACTTGGACTTTGGACCCAACTACCATCTTTTTTATATTTTATTTTATTTTATTTTATTTTCTCTTTTTGGGTTTTTTATTTTTTATTTAAATGAGGTGGAAGAGCAAGGGCACGTGCTGAGCACGTTGCCCACGCTGGACGATCAATTTTAGTTTAGGCTTTATATTTACTCGAAATTTCAGATACAATATCACAACTTTCAAGATAGTTATGCATATATTTTTTTATAAAAATAAATGTATAGATTGCTGAACATGCTACAGCTAGAATGTGTTTTTACTGCGATGGAAGAGATGCACAAAATTTTAGTGAGGAGAGACGTTTACATTTACATGCAGATAAACTGCAAGCATCTAACTAAGCTTGGACTTGTGATGCATCATCAGCTTTATCTTGACTGGAAGCCTTCACCTTGGCAAGATATGACCGGGCGATCTCCAACATATGTGCTGCTTCTTTCTTGTACTGCTCAAAGAATGAGTAAGTGAAAATAGGAAAAAGAAAAATTAGCAAATAAGACAGTAGTAGGAAGTTTACCAACGAGAAGAACTAAAAGAAAGTGTTATTCCTGTAGATGTATGTTTTCAACGCCAGGTATGTATCATAAATGCACAACAAATTCACACTAAACAGGAATGTTGGCTGCCTCCACTAGGATGAAGCCTCACCACCTCATAAGTTATGTGCATTGTGCAAGAAACAAAAAGATATTCAAGGAATATATAGCCTATGAGGCTTATTGTCAGACCTGTTCTTATTTTAGTTTGTTAGTTTCTTGTTATTTCAGATTTCTATCATATGTTTTTTTGGCCATTCACTCTAAAACCTCTTATCTTAATATACAGATGTAGTGGATGGATGCAGTTTGTTCAGGTTGAAGGAGTAGTTGTTAAAATAATAACATTGAAAATGAAACTAAAAAGCATGATAGGAGAACATGCCTCATCGACTGCTCCCGACTTGATCTTGGACTGCATGATGCACCATTTCTTGAAATGTGCACCTGTACAAGAAACCAAAAGTTTTAGCTGTTGAAGCAAGAGAAGAATACAAGAGGAAGGTAGAAAGATAATTAAGCAACGAACGAAATGATATTTGTGAATTATCAACTTACCAACTTGGATCTCCAATTGACAGGATGACTCTGAGATTGTTGTCAATGTCCACTTGCAGTGTACCTGAAATAACAAAACATTTCTGAGCTACCTCCAATACTTCAAACATATAGCTGTGTTTGATTTTTCATTTTCGATAAAAAGAAAAAAATTGAATGAACAGTTGACCACAGGAATTAGATGCTAAGATTAGATCAAACGAAGCTAAAATGAACATTTTGATTTTTCATAAGAAGATTGTTGCCGACATTAGATCAATTCATCCAAGATTTAAAGTTTCAATATTATGCTAATTTTAGTATCAGCCTGAGGAGTACCATCTCGAAGCAGGTATGTGCCGATACTCAGCTCATGAGCTCGGGTATAACATCCAATTTAACAGTAAATTATGTCAGCTTAATATCTTAGTCAACTATACAACTTCACAAAATTCAATTTTCACATGTTATATAAATAAATATCTATCCATAGTCTCGGCTTAATCTCATGGAGTCTCATCACTATTCTCCTATGTTTCTATGTCATCTACACCTAGTCTCAATAAATTGGCAATATTTCTACTTTGTCCACCCACTTCTTCAGTCTCCTCTGATGAGAATGCAAGATTCATCATCGGCGGAGTGAGAATATGAGGGAACTGAGTTTGATAGTGGCATTAAGGAAATCTCCATATGCACAGTGCCACTTTTTCCCCTGGGTAATTTGTGAGTAGATGACCAATTGACAAGATTTGAGCTTCATTTCTCTTGTGGAAAGGTATGTTTTGCCTGTGTCGACCCAAACGGAACAAGATTTCAAACTATGAATTAACTACCAACCCAGAAAAGCCATATACAATATCGATAAGCATCAGTATGGTAGTTCAATACTTCACTGTCAATTTAAAATAGGATGGCCTCCATTAAACAAAAGAATACTTTCTCTACGAACCAATTCTACTAAATTTCTGAGTGTAAGTACATACCTCAAAGCAAGAACCAAATGGGACATCATGTGCCTGTTGGACAGTCTCGAAGACCTGATAATTTAAAATATTCAAGAAAAGATTGCATTGAATGACACAAGAGAGAAAGAAGTCAAGTTACTGTCAAAAGAATCCAAAATTTACAGAATCATACATACCAGAATTCTCTTGTCAGAGGAAAGAACAGCATGTTGCCACTCTGTCATGGCTGTGTCTGGAGGACACATAGGACTATGGCATAACGATCTAAAGGTTATTTCTCTGACTTGACCATTGTATTCATCAGCAACATGCCACTGACCAAACTATAAAAAGAAAGACTGTTACATTTTGAAAGAAAAATAATAGACGAGAAATAAACCTCTCTAAGAATGACAACATGAGAACATGAAAATTGGAAGTTAAATTTAGATTAATATTTTAGAAGAGAAAAAAAGTGATCACGCATCATCTAATATTAACTTTTGGCATAGACTCTTATATCCCATGCTTGCAGAAATAGACACTAGGCCAGAATACAGGAAATAATTTTATTACTATGACTACAATAGAATATTGAATGATCATAATCAAGCAATACAATGATAATTTAAATTTTAAGGTTTTCAATTATCATTTTCTATTTTATTTTTTCTCATCTCTTGTAAAACTCTTATCACTTGAGTATAATAAAGCTAGGTATAAAGTAGCATTTTGATCTCTAGATAGAATGGTATGGTTTTGGACCTTCGTACTATGTCATTTTGATATTTTGCACACTCTTAAAGATACTGCGATGAATTTAAATGAGTTATAATTTTATTATATTTAATTTACATCTAAATATAAGTTTATAGCAATTAAAAAATCAATTAATTAAAATTTTAAAGCAATATTTTTTAAAATATAGCATTCATATCAACTAATATCTATATCTTTCTACAAAATGAATTATGTTGGGTTTTGGTCCCTAATTAAATCCAAAAGTTTGAAATCTCATTCTAAGTAGGAAGCAAGGGTTTTGGTCCTCAATCAAAACTAGACGTATAAGTTGTGTTGGGTGTTGGCATCAACGGATGCATCAAGAACCAATCCTAGGCAACAGAGGAAGGCATCCAATGTCAATGGCTGTGTCGAGCAATAATCCTAGGTGGTAGCAAAGGGCACCCGATGTTGGTGACTGTGTTGAGCAATAACCCTAGGTAAAGTCACATACCTTGAGAATTGATCAAAAGTCTTGCCATTGTCATGACAAGCCTTGTGTTGTTGCGACATGTCGCCTCATGGGGGGCAATCATAGCATCATCGTCATCATGGACCCCAGGAAATCCTTGCATTGTTGTCTCCCTCACATAAAGTCATAACATCATAATGATTTTGTTTTGTGGTCTCAAAGAGTTTTGCATGTCAATCAACATGCAAAACAAATCAATTAACCCTATGAGTCCCAATAATCATATTGAATAATTCTCCTAAGATAGTTTATATTTTGGGTTGGTTCTTCCACATGTCCATTAATGTATCTTGATTAACTACTGAAATTGCACTTGATTGGCTCAAATTAGAATAGGTCTAAGATAATGATTCATCTAGGTACCTAAGCTCTAATGTGATGGATCCCCATATAACGCACCCAAACTGCAGCAAGAACACTAAGTGTATGGTGAAACTTCAAAATAAATCTCAATTGGACTCTACTAAATAGACAGATAATCATGTCCATTGACAGTGGCCTCTAATTGGCCTAGAATGATGATCATTGTAGATAGCATGTGTAACTTTATTATTATGTCCATGGCTCAAGTGTTGGAGTTGAAGGAATATAAATTTCACTACCACCAATAAAACTCCACTATCATTATCCCTGTCATCAGTTGCACTACTGTTAACATAGCTACCAACACATCAAACTAGAAGTTTGCACACTTTAAATTGAGTTAGTCGCTCATTGATTGCATCAGGAGCATTATTCTTAATCACCATATTAAGAATGAGGTGGGGGGGGGGGGGGGGGGGGGGGGGACTTTGGGCATACATTTGCCACACTTTATTTTGCTGGAACTACTTTGGAGGCCAAAAGCACTTTGGGAAGTCATTCCCAAAGTCACTTAATTAGGCATAAAATGATATCTTTAAGGAGAAGTTCCAAAATTTAGATACTAGATGTAAGACAACTTGAAGGTGAACTGTCATTACTGAGAACAGAAGATACATTACTCTCATGCAATCATTGCACTGCAGTTATCATTTACAGTGAAAGGAAAATATATGAAGCTGTATAGCAAAATAATGTTTAGTCTTAGCTTAGTATTTTACCCTGCACCCTACCGAGTTTGAAAAAAGCTACATCTATAAGAATCCACCTATTCTCGTCAGGGTAAGGCAGTTCATACTTCATAACCATCCTTTCCCAGATCCCTAATTGCCATGAACCTCAAGGGACATATTCCATTTTTTATGTAGAGAATGGGAAAAAATGCTTATAATTAAATAGATTTATAGGTTACAAGGATGGGATACTCACATTCAGATTGGTATCTCTACGTGCTGACCGATATTCATCAATAAACTTTGAGTCATCACTCAGTAAGAGGGAAAAGAATTCCTCTGCAGTGCAAGGGAAAGTTTCCTGGTATAAAGCAGTAAGGGAAGTTACTGAGTTACTTTTTCATTTTTTGAAAGGATAAGTCAATGAAGGAAAGAGTAGAAGATATACATTCAAAATGCCAACTAGAACTTCTTCCTTGATGAAAGTTTGAAACTTTCCAGTCTCAACAACACTCTCTTTTGGAATGTTAATTTGTCTTGGACTACCTCTTATAGAGCTGCTGTGCGCCCGTAATGCAGATTGTGCCCATTCCTATCATATGAATAATAGTGCCAATATTGTTAAAGGGCATTGCATTCAACTAGAAACAAAAAGGAAAGAATAAAAATATAAGATATTATTGAAAACAATCAATGGAGTTTGCAAAATAGAAAGACGGAGTGCTAGAAGCAACAATTCCTAGAAAGAAAACAATTAGAATCTGACTTTAGAAAGTTTCTGTTAGCAACAATTGCTAATTCCCTATAGTTTTTATATAAGAACAAGTAATAAAAAATCTATCATGAGTTTATAACTGTCAAGCTTCATCTCTAAATTATTTGTTTAGAGCTATTCTTTCACAGAGAGTCGAAGAAACTCACACTTGTACACGAAACAGCTAAATCACAAAAATCCTAGGTAACTACAGATCATTCAGATTTTATTGGAGTTCAGATTGTTGCTGGTGACTGTTCTATCAAGTCCAAGCATCCAACCCAGATTGAGCTTTATATATTTTTCTCTTTGAAAAAATAAATTTTATGTAATATTGAAAATTTTATTTTAAATTCCAAAACTAATGTTCTAAAATTTTATTTTCAATCAGTAAAGATTTGGAAACCAATTTCAAAGAAAATATGTAAGCAATCGAAGGCCCGTAAAGTGGATTATTACTTTCAAGAATTAAAAAGTTATGCATCTTATTTAGAACCCTAACATGATTTTCATGAATTAAATAATATATTTTGGCACTCCATCAAGTTTTGGCCTATGGATGTACCAACTCCTAGCATGAGCCATAAAATGTATCATAATAGACATTAGAAATATTAGATGTACCTCTAAGCATCAAATATCAAGTATGAAAAAATAATATATGACTAAGTTTTGACCAATATTTAGTGTTGATCTATGTTATGATAATATATTCTAAATGACTGTGTATTAATAAAAAAATATTATTTTTGAAACATATACTAATAATATCATTTAGATGAAAAATATTGTGATATTATGGATAATTTAGTTTCTTCTGAAAATATGTGTAATTGAATTTGTTGTTATTATCTATCATAATAATTTCAAAATAACTCATGCAATATGCATTTAGGTAAACTTCTAGTATTAAATTGGCACCAGTATGCTTCATGCCTTATTTTTGATATCCTAAAATGATATTTGTGCATTGGACTTGTGCCAAGATAGTCCATTCTGGCAATCACATCAGAGAAGTACCAAGCATACAAAAATCGACAGCTCTTTCTTGATAGCTTATACTAACAGGAATTAGTTATCATTCAGTAAAAGCTAACAAACACAAACAAAAACCAGCAAATGAAAGTGAAGGTTATGCTGGTCTGCATGGACAAAAATTGTATTAGCATTAAATCCACAAAAAATAGAAAGTACCTTCTTCTCAGCTTCTATTGTTGCATGAAAGTTCTTAACTGCACGCTCTAAAGCGCGTAGTGTATGATTTCTGTTCCAAAATGATGCGAACATGTATTTGACTCTCCCTAAGTGGTAGAAATGGCTGGTGGTTAGATTTAAATTGGATCAATAAAGAAGTATAACCCATTGACACAAGTATAATTGGAGGTTCTGAAAGAATTTTATCTTAAATATAAGGAATAGTATATAGCATGGTAAGCAGTCAATCAGAAAAGGTAAAAGAAATCAGAACTGAATGAGTAATTAATAGACAACGAATTATCATGATAATATTAATCTTTCACCCAAATAAACAATGAGTGAATTAACAGAAAATGGAAATGTAATACATATTTGACATTGCTATCTACAGCTACAGCCATACATCAATCTATCTGCAATCATGATTCATTAACATAATTTTCTAATGCATAAGTTCTAACTTATAAATGATTCCCAGTAACATTTGTAATTCAAACATCAAGTGACAAGAAGAGTTTTTGTATGCAATGCAATAAGCCATTGCTAAAACCTGAATGCTACAAACGTGCAACTGGATAAGTAGTTTACGAGGAACCTTTCAGTTCTGTTAATTGAGGTGGATGTTGCCTTCTTGATTCCTCCTTCCTCTTAATCAGTACCATCAACACCACATCGTCACACCAATGAGGCACTGACACAGTCCTATTCTTATCAGGAATCAATACCCTGGCTTGCAACAGACTTTAATTTTGGTGCTAACAAAATTCCTCCATAGAAATTAGAAATCCTAATAATGTGTCTGACCTACTATATACCATTACCACCTCTTATTATAAGATTTGTGAAGCATGCAAGGTACAATTATATCTAAAAAATGATTCTCTCACCAATGTTAAGACAATTGGGATAAAAAAGGAACTACCATTAATTCCTTAAACTTAAGCATAGAGCTAGAAATGAACCACTAGTGGCAATTGTTCCTCTTATTCATTTACAAGGTGTATAACATTGCATAAAGTAAATATTTCATCAGTCTTTTGTGGCAAAATCACCGAGAAAGTTATATATTCATATGAAAAGATCAAGAGTAGGAAAAAAAAATACTCGAGCTCTCAAACTTAATAGTCATCACTCATTATCATATGCAATTATAAAGAAACAACTCTTGTGTAAACCAAAAGGCCAAGGCATGAAATATTTATGGAGGAAAGAAAGAAGAATCAATGCCCCTATATTTGATACCAACCATCTGGACTTCCTAAAGGCGGTACCCCTTGTCCACCAGCACCCACTTTGAGGACAATTGTAATTGCAGGGTTGATGACTGCATGTTGGCTTCGCCGTATCTGCATTACTAATAGAAAAGGCAATTGAACACATATACAAACTAAGATTAAAAAATAATATCATGTACCTCTTCAATGTCTCCAAAAGAAATGATGACCTATCAATGAAATTGAATTATAATTTAGTTAATGAGCATATAGAAACTTCTAAAAGCATGATGTATTGAAAGTTTGAAACTTCGATAACATCTTCAAGCTATATTAACAAGTTGAATGTTTCTATTCGTTATAACAAGATTGTCCAATATTAAAGTAAAATATAGGATCTAATCATGTAAAGCGAATTGGCAAGAGGTGGCCATCAAAATGCCTGAATACAACCAGATATCTGGATAAAAATGGCAAAATTCATGTTATCTACCAGACAAACCTATAAAACATGGCAGAAACAAATTGTGTACAAAGAATGGTATAAAATTTATAGAATAAATAACCTAACCTTCATTTGCTTAGAAAATACATTTGAGTGGAAGCAAATGTGCCATGCAGACACATACATGCGCCCATGGTACAGGAAAGACCTTTCAAGAGCACAAGAATAACTATGATCAACAACCTGATTGAAAAAGAATAATAATCAGCGACTCATTTTAATAGCACAGAGTCTGGATGAATCACTGGGGTATTTAATGAATTTAATCAAATCAAGGTTACCTCATCAGGAGGAAGCTCAAATATGGTCTGCAAGGGTCCTGGTTTTTGATGGACTAAGGTAGGCCCTTGATCCAAAGACAATCTTCTTCG
The DNA here is from genome assembly GCF_044706935.1 of Curcuma longa. NCBI lineage: Eukaryota > Viridiplantae > Streptophyta > Magnoliopsida > Zingiberales > Zingiberaceae > Curcuma > Curcuma longa. The sequence goes on along the minus strand of NC_133865.1, from coordinate 8,980,600 downwards.
GGCATCAACTCCAGGATAACCATTTAATGCTCTGAAGATCATTTTTGGGCAGGTAAGATAATATATCTTTCATATCTAGATAGCTATAGGAACAACTTCAGCGTCAGCCTAAAGATCATTAAGTTAACCGCATTTGAATAACCAATGTTCAAGGTTGTCAAATTGAGGTTCTTGCAAATTGCTTTGATGAATTTTTTTTGTAGTGAATTGTAAGATTTGATTAGGAAATGTAAGATATGTAGGAATTCTAACTTGACATAGTCCATCCCATATAATATAATAAAAGATACTATTAACAACATAGTATGATTAATGGAGCAAACTATATTTGCCTAGTCATTTGTATTAGACATGATTAAATTTGTCTATAAGAATGTGCCTCATACTATAAATGTTTTGGCACACCATAAATTTTTTGGCATAAAAAACTTCTGGATAGGATAATATTATAGAACATCAATTCTAAGCTTTCAAATATCACAATAACTGTAATTACTCTATGATTTACATTATTTCCAACTAATGACATTATTTCAAGAGAAGGTGGACAGGTGGTTAGGTGTCATGCACATATATGGATTTAACTGTGAAAGGTGAATTATTTGGGTGTTACTAAAAAGATTCATGAATACAGCATATCTGTCTTCAACAAGAAATAAGAAATTTGAAGATGTGGCACAAGTTGTGGGACTAGCATGAAATAAAACGCAACTAGATATTAGAACTTGATAAAATTCAACAATTAGAAGGAAAGAAGGAAGAGGAAGAAGAAGAGAAGAAGCTGAGGAAGAGGATGAGAATAGGAAGAAGACTCCTTGAGGCCTAGAGTTCAATCAGAAAATCCATCATCGATTGTAGCAACTCACTGAAGTCTTGCTCTAGGCTTGAACTATGAAGAAGTTTAACCAAGTGTGTGAGTGTGAAACCTCATGAACTATGAACATGGGATTAAGAATTTGTTTTCTCATTAGATGGTCTTGTAACTTTAATTACAGTGTGGAGGATTTGAGTTTTGGTTAGTATGGTTTGTCTTGGTTAGTTTGGCTTGTCTATTAGTTGGTATAATGACAATAAGATGTGAATCCCAAATATTTAAGATTGGCATCAACTTTTATGTTTCTTTATTAAATAATTTTAGTTGTTGAAAGAATGTATGACTAGGCAATGTTAATTGTGATGTTTATTAATGGGCTACCGGCTACCTAACATCTCTTCATATTTTGTAATGTTATTTTAGTCTCCTGCAATTGTTAATGATATGGATATTCGATCATTTACTTATTCTCTTTTTGTTAGCCTTGAATCTAGCTATTATAGTGCTTATTTTGATATTTGCTATGTACTTTTAGTCTCTTGTTATTGCTAATTGTTAGCCTTAACCTTAGCTATAATTGTACTAATTTTGATATTGGTTTTATGTTAAGACTTATAGTTGATCTTTCCTGTCTGTGGTTAGCAACTTGCAATTTAATTAGAGAATAGATAGTTAAAGCAGGCTTGTTAGTTGCACTCTTTGCTTACACTTTGTCAGCATGCAGAATACCGTAGTAAGGCTGCACCCAAAATCATACTCAGGTTGAATCCTAGTTCGCACTTAATAATATGGTGTGTTTGACACCTGGATTCAAAACCATGTGAGATATTCATACTTGAGTGCACATATCATTGAAAAAAATATTATTTCAGTACTTGTTTCAATTGGGATCATCATGGGGGATTATACTAGTATGGGAGAATTTTATTTTATTATTTGAGTGCCCAAATCAATGAAAGAAACTTTTTGATCCAACATGAAAACTCACATTGTTTTAAGTACACAAGTGTTAATAAGGCACAAAGACTACCCATTGCTTTACAAAAGCCCTTCCATGAGCACAATTATCATATAATACAATTTTCTTGCATCACCCCTAAAACTTAAATTAGCGTTTATTCTCATAAGACAAGTCCAAGTACTCATTCAGTATAGCCATAGAAGACCAACTTAAGTTTATTGTGTATAGCTTTAATACAAGTGGTCATCAATTGAATTGGTCTTGAGATATACACTTCCTTTTACCAAAAAATATAAGTGATAAATCCTGTCTTACCTCCATAGTGCTAGCAACATATCCAATAATAATGGTAAGTATATGAGACCCTTCAAGGTGAAAGTATGTTGATGCTCTTACAAGATGATAGTAGTAATCTCATGACTAAAAACTAATTGCACTCGCATGCCTGAGAGCCCCCATAAATACTAGGTAGCATATCAAATCCTCATGGCAACTAACATCCAATGGCTTGTTTCCAACAATTCAACCTACGTACTTATTAGACATCATCGTGTATATATATGTTAGATCATCTGCTGCTAAACCTAGAATGTACTAATTGTACTGCCGATGTCGGTCTAAGAATCACTATTACCAAGCACCTTTCAATAGCATTGTCTCATGCTTTAGAATTGTCTCACATTTATCTTAATATATCACTGAAGCAACAATGCTATTGGTACCTTTTATTATAATCTACCAATTACACACAAGATAACAACATCATAAATAAAAGTAATTTCATTCATTAAATATGTTACTGCATTTTGCATTTATTAAATATGTAACTACATTTTTCATTTATTAAATATGTAACTATATTTTACAGTGATTTTTTTTTACAATCTTATTATTTCTAGCCAAACCAATCTTATTATCAATAATAGTTCTACCCAACCTACATATGATGTTGCATGTGTTTTCAAAGGGATAGGTTCAAATACTAGTGTCAAGCCTTCGCTGATGTGTAAAACAAAATATCATATTGACACTATGCTCAGGCTTCAAAAACCAAAAGTGGCATAAGTAAAGATTCCTGCATTTTCCAAAACTATGAACAACAATAACTACGAAGCCTTATCCCACTAGGTGGCAATGGCTAGATTTTCCAGAACTATGAACAGAGGAAATAAAAACAAAGATTAAGGAAAGATAACATAAAGGAATAAATAACCTGGAAGAATGTGGTGACAGCTTTTGTGTTTTGATATGGAGACAAACCTGGGGAGAAAATTATTTCAATTGAAGCTGTTGCCTGTTGATACACTGATAATAAATGATATGGAGCATTTACAAAAACGAAAGATAGAACATTACCTGTCCTGATGTGCTATCCAGTGTATACCATATTGCACCAGTATGGCCTTCACTTTCAACCGGAATAGTGACAGAACCAAGAACTGTGCTTTTCCAAATAATATCCCAGTCATATATTGTTACATTAATCTGCAGCGATCATTAGATGCATAGACATCAAAACAGTTTCACTGAGTACAAAATGGCAATGCCTATCGTATCATTTTGCAAAAAGAAACCAAGCTATTTTTGGACTGAGCTTCGCCTTTTTATGTTCATGAGGGCAAAGCATAATATAACAATCCTAAAGAACTGCAACAGTGGCAGAAGCAGAGTGAACAAAAGTGTAATGATTATCTAACACAAGTGAAAAACAGGGCTGTAAACTTCACGATCCCATACAGATCGACCATAATTAGAAATTAAGAGAACCACTAATAATGACATTGATTAAACAGATATAGTGGATTGCTGAATATACAACTAATTATAAAGTTTAAAATTTGCTACAGATCAACCAAAATTAGAAAGTATGTGAAAGAGATGTATATCAATGACTGTCCATGAGAAATACAAATCAATATGCAATAGACAATTACACATGCAATATCAATGTTAGTTCGCTTCAGTTGGAGCTAGTATGTGAATTCTTCCACAACAAAAAACTACAGTGAGTGAATTATTACAAGTTAATATAAATTGTAAACTTTCTTTTAGATTCTTTTGAAACTTGCAGAGAGAAAACAAAAAAATTTCATTCTGGAAGGGATTTTGTATTCCATTTTGACCAACCAATCTACAATAATAAGTTCAGAAGCCGAATTAATAAAGTAGGAATCCACATAGTTTGTCTCCATTTAATAATGTATTCACTGGTTCTGACAAGAAGATTCCCAAGATACTCTGTGGATATAAGAGTATCAAGCAAGATGTCCTGGTAGGTCTATGATGTTTGCGTCAAGCTATTGGCAGAAAGTTGAATACGGACTGCTTGTGCTGAATGGAGAGGCAGACAATTGAAGAAGCCGAGAAAGGTGGTGACCCAGAGAGATGGCCAACAAAGCCTACTTCCAAAAAGAGTTGAGCACTCCATTATTATCAAGTGGCAGATGAGACTGACCCTAAAAAGGTGAGAACCATCAATACCAATATAATAATTGAGACTGACCAGAAAAAAGATATCTTGCCGACCAAATACCCTCAACAATTCCAAATCAAACCAAGCTGAATATGGAAAATGAATTGGAAGAAAGCCCAATGAGGATAGAGATGGCTGGAAGAAGATGAGGATGACTATGAAGTTGGACCACAATCAATGTTGGCGAGACTAGCTCTTGTAGAGGCCAAAAGTAAAGGATGATGATGCCTGAGGATTTGCTACAGTGGTGATGTTGCAAATAGTGAATCTTGCTCTGAAGTTGGTTGCAGATCCACTGACCAGAATCAGGGAAGGTTAATGTTTCTCTTGGAAATGAAGGCATGAAGATCACCAGAAGGGTAGTGGCTAAAGAGAGCTGAAAGGAGAATATGATCCCTGAATCAGACATTAAGGGTAGCAGCATTCCTAGTGAATTGAGCAAACAAATGGTTCACATATTGGTCATCTCTCATATCAACGAATACCATCCATATTGAGTGACACAAAAAGGTTTTAAATTATTAAATATCCTATCCTCTATGTGGGAAACCACAATGGTTATATACTTATATGTAATCCATAAGGGAAGGTGAGATAAATTAAGCAAAAAGGTACAATGTTCATAGATTCAAGAGTCAATCGACATTGATCCTCATGGTCAAAACATATTGTTCCAATTTGGCACATGTAAATATCACTATGTAGTCAACACAATTCTGGAGGTACCAACCAAGACAGGGCTTGTCTTGGTCGATGCTTTTAAAACACTGTAAAAAGAGATAGAAGGGAAAGAGGGGAAGCACCAGCAGCAACAACAAAGAAACAAAGTGCGGCACTAGGTTAGAAAAAAGATATATCTATATTTAATTTAGATTTGGAAATTTACGGAGTTGACCTAACTTACTAAGATGCTTGTTATATTTTTATGAGTTATTGTTTAAAAATGTTAATTCTAACTTTCTAATTGTAATGGCTTATAGGCTTATATTCAGAAGCAACCAAGCTAAGTGGAAAAAAATTGGAATAGCACAATACAAAACCAACACGGAACAATACAAATCCAAAACTATACCATTTCGGCTAGAAATTGAAACTTTAGCAAAAAAAAACATACTTTAAATCTTGATAACAACAACAACAAGCTATAGTTTTAAAAAATAAGAAAGGCTTTTATAGGTTCCTATTAGTGTTCATAATGGATTTCAATTTTTGCGCTAATATAAAGTATAAAACTTCAAAAAAATAAATTAAAAAGAACAATAACCTGAACAGGAAGCCTATCGGCAAAAAAGTTAAATTCTTCTCCCCAAATTGGATTTCTTGTGCCAGGAACCATGGAACTACATGAAATGATACATGGAGAATGAAATCAGGAAAAAGACAGAGTCATAATACAAGAGCACTAGAACAAATTATTTTCTAACACTGGTTAAAAGAAAACAATCAAAAAGCAAACAACTTTTGTTAACATTCAACTTTAGTCTGCCTGTAACTATAAGTATGTAGTATCAAAGGTCCACAGCCCTAAACCAGGGACCAAACATAAATAGAAAAAAGCACTATGGATATCTTGAATGGCAACTACCCATGGATGATAAGATGGCATGTCTGCATTTTAATAATATACTTGGGAGCTCATTTCTCTTTGTTCTAACAAATGTAGGTGGTTAAGACATCAAAGACTCACCTGAAGTCATTGCAGTTTAACTGAGGGTCTAATTGGTGACTAAAGGATACATTCAAATTTATATAGTAAATTACTTTGACACGAAGTCTCCTATAGTTAAGGCTGCTTTAGTGTGATTTTTTCTCATTTGGCAGTTATATTGTTTTTCTTTATGGGGATCTTATAGACGAGGTGTACAAGGATAGGGCTACAGTTAAACCAATTTAACTCTAGGCTTAACAATTAAAGACGAGGATTTCCAGAAATCCTTCCAAAATCAGAAATCTTGTAAAGATGGCTAAACTCCATCACTAGTCAGGCAAAATCAAAGAAATCAAGAATTTTGTCTGGTTCTGTGTAACTGAACTGAGCATCTACACACTTTGGTATAAACATGAATTACATGATAGCTTTCTTGTTTCTTTTAGGGTATCAAATTTCAATGAGAGGGTAAGAATTTAAGATCCATACTCATTGAGAAAGCAAAGTAACCACAAGCTATGCAGCTGAACGTATCTAAAATCCAGATGAGCTCAATCAGAGAAATCAGAACTTTCTGATTCCTATTTGATAAATACATGATCTTTAAGAATTTTTCCTTCAGTATGGCTCATGATTTTTCATGTATATATTATGATCATTACATCTTGGAACTGCAATTCTACATACCCAAACAAATCTCAAGATAATTTTAAAATGAAATGTCAAGCTTCAAAATTATAAAGAGCAAACACACCTAAATAGCTTTTGCTCTCCACATGTAATTATTGCATAAGGATCGGAAGTTCCATTCAAGTTTGCACCAATAAGATTCTTTGCAGCCAATAGTTCTATCTGAATTATATAAGCATCCATATAAAAACAAAAGGAAATAATACTGCATAAAGCGGAATACAAATATCCATAATAGGTCAAATGGAAGAAAGCAATTTATTAGAAAACTGGAAAAGAATGATTTCATCCTTAACAAAATACCTTAACAACATATGCGGAAGTAACTTGAGTATCGTGTTTGATCAGGCTCATCTACAAAATAAGTAGGCAAGTGCATGTCAAGTAAACAAAAGATACTGCACCAAAGCAACTGATTAAACCCAAGAAATTTTCTCTTTTGCAAACATATGAAGAGACAAAGGAATGAAAAGTTAGCCCTGAAAGTGTCATAATGATAAACTAAAAAAAATACTTAAAAAACCAACCTCGTAAACAAAATGACAGAAATTTGATCTAAAAGTAATCCAATTGAGCAAAAAGAGAAGCAGAAAATATTTGAAGGTATTATGAAGATTATTAGGATCTAAGAACCAAATCATGTCCTACGAGTACACAGCAGAAAGAACTACACTAAGAAGATACCATAATCCCCCAACAGTTTGACTTGGCTATATGGATCAATTCATGTGTGAATTTCATAGGATAATTGTCTACCTTCAAAACCAAGAAATTTTTTCCCGACATTCCCTTGAGACTATTGTTTGTATTTAATGTGAAGAATACTCAAGACTCAGGATTTTGTGAGTTAAAACCTTCTTACTATATCACTTAGTAGGTACCTAATTTATACAAGAGATGATACACACTTTACAAGAAAGAGACTCTTCGGTTCCTACGATACAAGTAAATACTATTAACTCCTAGTTTCCAACAGAGACTCTTCGGTTCCCATGATACACATAATACTATCAACTCCTAGTTTCCAACATTTAAAATTGAACAATTTCATATCTAGCCAAGCTTATGCAGAAGTGTTATATAATTTAGACACAGCCTAGATAACTCATGGGTGATTCAACTTCTTTCTCTTGCATCAGCCAAATCCTTAAATCCAGCCCAAGAGCCTTCAAGATATCTCCAAAGATGCACTAATTCTATTTTATTTAATATTATAATTTTCATCACAACCAAATCAAATAGTTGATATGGATTTTAATAGTGATATAGAATTAGAGTTCAATAACAGGTTAGCCAACTCTGAATAGTTAAGACTCATGGCTTGTTGTTATGATTATGATTTGCATCAGTCAATATTTACAAAATGCAAATACTTGTAAGAAGTGTTAGGTTAATTTTCATCACAACCACTTCAAAATTTAATTTTACAAACTAGCATCCTAAATCTTGCATATATGTCATTCATAAATCTCTCTTAATAATTGTAATTGGCAATATTACCCTTTAGCACTCATCAGTATACTAAGTACCTTTGAATTTGATGGCTATCGGTATTATATTAAATCTTCTGAAATATTTTTTTTTATACACATTTTTTTTTGAATGCCAGATGAACAATAAAAAAAAGACTACGAAAATGAAATACAAAGTGAGTAGAGAATGTGATAAAAGAAACGGAACTAAATAATTATCAAGATTATATGGTGATAAAACTATAACCAAACATCATTAATACGAGTTAAGTTTAAATCAGTGGCATTTATGAGACATTTATAGATATGAAAGGACACACTATTTCAAAATTGTAAAAGGCTATTCTAAGCGATCGTGCTAAAAAAACAAACTAATACGCCCAACAGCCGTGTAAACAAAGTCCAAATTCCAAACTCACAAGTAACACCAAGGAAAAACCCCTAAAAATCAGTTTGTTCCGTCAAACCTTCTCTTTGACGTCCGCCGGACGCAGGGACGGTTCCCCGACAGCCAGGGAGGGTTCTTCCCCGGAGGACGGCCGGTCATCCTCGCCTGCAGCGCAGGCAGAGAACAGCCTCTCCAAAAGGGTGAAGAAAGCGATGACCACCAACGCCGTGGCGAATGAAACTTGAATCTCCCAGTACGAGGGGAAGAGAGCGCCGACGGAGGATCCAAGCATGGGCGCCGCTTCAGCTACCCGAGACGGGGGCAAGAGCGTGGGGGGGGGGGGGGGGGGGGGGGGGGGGGGGGGTCGGCCGATGGCTCCTGCGCCGACGAGGAGACGAAGCGGAGACCGAGGAAGCGGAAGAGGAAGAGGAAGAGGAAGAGGAGTTGGTTGGAGGGAGACGGCGAGGGAGCGGCGGCGTTAAATTGAAGTGGTGGTGGGGCCCGTCGAACAAGAGGAAAGAACGTCGCGGGGTTGAAAACGTGGCAGTGGAATTACCGAAACGCCCCGGCAGAGGGCGAGGAAATCACGACTATGCCATCATTCGGCATTGACCGACGTGGCGACGAAGGTAACGAACCCGACACGGCACGCGGCCGAGCAACCTCCTTGCGTTGACTGAGACCCAGTTCGGCGGTAACGACTGTGGGGTCCACATGACTACCAGTTTACGCGATCGATAAATTTTATCGAGAAAAAAAAAATTTATAAAAAATTTATAGAAAAAATTCGAGAAATGGATCGTGACAACGTCATAAATTTATACTTTTTTCATAGAAATATATATATTTATTTATTTGATTTGATTTGAAAGGATATATGACACCGTGTGTTTAATTTTTAGTGAATTTTTTTTTAATTAAACAATGGTTTTTTCCCGTTTTAAGAAGAAAATCAATTAATTAAGTTAGATTTTGTTTTATTTTAAAAAAATTGAATGATTACAATTGCCTAAGGAAGCATTTGATTGGGAATTTTTATTGATAATCTTGAATATCTATTTAATTTATTAATTGATTCTTAATTAATATAGTATTATTGTCATATTAGTAAATAAATTATAATTTGAGAATATGATTATCTTGACAGCCTAAGGTTTTCTGTGATTTCAAAAGTTAATAAATTTGTTTCATGATTACTCTCTGATTTTAAAATTAAATTAATTTAAATATATCATGAAATCTAATTGAAATTGAGTTAATTAATTTAATAATTTTTAATTTAAATACTTATAAATTAAAAAATAATTTATTTTATATTTAAAAAAATAAAATTAATGAATTATATCTATTAATTTAATGTTATTAAAATAATTATTTTAATGAATTATTTTATTAAAATATATATAAATTTATTTTAAAATTAATGAATTATATTTATTAATTTAATGAATTATTTTATTAAAAATATATAAATTTATTTTAAATTTAAAAAATAAAATAAATAATATTTATTTTTATATATATTATCAATTTATTATCATCATTAATATTATTAATTTAATTTACTTTATTTTAAAAATAAATTAAATTAAAGATAATATAGTAAATATTAAATTAATTATATTTTTATATAAATAAATTAAATAATATTAAATTATGTGATTATATTTACATAAGTAAGATTATATATGATAATTTGAATTAGAAAGAATTAATCAAACTTATATTTTTTAAAAAAATTGTAATATTAATAAACAGATCAAACTATCGATAGAGTTAAACAATTACAGACTGGTTCAACAACTAATCTTGCTAACTTTAAAATAAAATTATTTCCATAAAAAATGATTGGCTAAAATTTGTTAAATTATATTTTAAAACGATAAAAAAATATTTGTTTACTTTAATGATAATACATTTACGGACCTCAGAAAAAGCGAGAAGATCTCGTCTCAGAAGAATCATTCCATCCGAGCCGCTCCTTTTCCATCCAACGGTTCATATCCCTCACTGCCGATGCTTCGGTGTTCTAAAACGGATAGTAAGGAATTGGGAACAAGAAAGGGATTGAAAATAACGGCACTGTTCGGCGATTCGGCGATCTCCTCGTGCGTTCGATTCCGTGATCATCCCTCGCGCGCAGAGGATTCGCGGTATCGTAATCTCTTCTTCGCCTAGTTTGTTATACAGCTGCGGCGTGTTGCATGTACCTTGCAAACTGAAATTCCCTTTTTTTGGATCAAGAAGGTAGGTTTTTAAGCCTCTGATACTTCAATGTGGGTTTTTGATCTTGGTTTCTGTTGACTGTGGAAGTTTTGCATTTGTTGTAGGTGTTATAGACTTGGAGTATTTTGTTGGTTTACTCTGGGGATTGACGTGAGCAGGTGCGAGATGAAGCGGAAAAGAGCGCCTGAGGAGGAGATAGCGGAGGACTACTGCTTCGTCTGTAAGGACGGAGGACATCTCATGGTCTGCGATTTCAAGTGGGCTCTCGATTTCGGTTTACTGCTACTTTTAATCTTCTTTTCTTTGAAATTCTCAACTCCTTGTGTTGATCATTGATGACAGTTTCCGTATGACCTTTTCTTATGAAAAAAAAACATTTTTTTTCACCTGTGGCAATTTCTATTGTAGATTGGTCAACGAAGCACAATTCTTTTTTCGTAGTGTATGTCCTTGATTGAGTTGTAGTCACATTGCAATCTTTTCTCTTAGCTCTTTTCAGGAAAATTGCTATCACACCATCAGTAATGTCCATTCTGGTACCAAAACCGTTCCTTGCAGTTTTTTTGTTAGATAACTATGATTTATTGATTTCATATGATGTGTTGTACCAAAACCGTTCCATGAGAATTCCACCATGAACAACATATTTGGCATGACTACTGCTTCTCTTGTATTGTCATTTCTATCTGCCTCATATATATGTATCTATTAGTTTTTTTGTTCAGCATATTTCCTTGATTTAGTGGAACTGTTTATAGTTAACTTCAGCTGCCACTTTTTGCTTTGAATATGCTCTAAACTGTATTTCCCTTTTTCTAGGCATTGTCTTAAATCTTACCATCCTGAATGTGTTGGAAAGGAACCCTCAATATTGGAGTCCGAAGAAAGTTGGATTTGTGGTACATTCCTGAAACCTGATTCTTTTACCCACTCCCAATTGTTGTCGCCTTGATCATGCAAATATTATAACAAAACTTGCTGTTTGATGGTATAATACCACCTATTGACTATTGTTAAATATGTTCTGTTGAACTTCTCGAAATGGAGTTTCTGATATGGTATATTGATTCTTTTGCACTTTAGAAGCTTGTACCATCCTTATTCCTTTTTCATTTGACACATCAGTTGTGTATTGACTTATCTATCTAACAGACTGGCACTCTTGCTTTATCTGCCGAAAGAAATCAGCCTTTCAATGTTACTGCTGCCCAAGCTCTGTATGCCGCCATTGCTTAAAGGATGCTGAGTTTGTGAAATTCAAAAAAAGGACAAAAGGATTCTGCATTAATTGCTTAAAGATAGCTATGTTAGCAGAGGAGAACATAGATGTTGATTCGGATGGGGTATGTAAATATTTAAATTCCTGTCTGACTATTTCTGGGATTCCTTTATTTCAAGTTGAAACTGATTGACTATTTCTATTCCAAAAAATTCAGCTGTTTATACTTTATAGCTTGAGAATTAACAAATTAATCCATTGCTCAATTGCACTTTTACATATTAGATAAATGGGAAAAAAAAAGTTACTGCATGTTGATTGCTTCAATGTGCGTGCATGTCTATTCATGTCGTTTTCCTATCCTGAAGTCCAACTTTACTTGTTTCAGGAAAAGGTTGATTTTAAAGATATTGAGACCTACGAGTTCTTGTTTAAAGAATATTGGGACATAATAAAGGATAAGGAGGGATTGACGTTGACTGATCTTCAGGCAGCAAATGCCGCCCTTAAAAGAGGCAAACATTTAAAGGCTGAATCTGACGCAGATATGCTTGCTGAAGAGTATGCAGGATCTGATGCTTCTGAAAATGAATCAGATGATGGTATATTACCTCTTGTGAATGTGAAACGTGGTCGTGGTAGACCAAGAAAACATCTAGCAATGCCTAAATCAAAGAAAAGAGTGTTTCTTGGTTGGGGTTCTACAGAGCTTATCAATTTTCTTACTTCGGTTGGGAAGGATACGAAGGAACCTATTACACAGTTGGATGCAAATGAAATTATAAAAGATTATATACATAAAAACAATCTTTTTGATCCAGGCTCCAAAAGGAAAAATGCTGTCCTATGTGATGATAAACTGTATGCATTGCTTGGAAAAAGAAAAGTGAAGTATTACAAACTATACAACATACTGGAGAATCATTTCTGTGCAACAGACGAATCAGATGAAGAATTATCTATCAGTTCAGAAGAGGGTGTTCACTCAACTAGAAGATGCAAGAGGGAAAAAAAGGCTTTTGAGAACAAGAATCCTAACTGGCATCTGAAGAACTGCCAAAAGAATGCATTTGCACCACCTGAAATTCGTTATGCCTCCATAGTTGGGAAGAACATAAATGCAGTCTATTTGAAGAGATCTTTATTTGTAGAACTTCTTAAAACTCCTGACACTTTTGATGGAAAAGTCACTGGCTGTTTTGTGAGGGTGAAGCTTGATCGCAACGATTTTGAGTTTACACCAGCAAAGATGTACAAAGTGGGGCAGGTTTTAGGTTTGTCACTTATCATGTAATTGTTTTAATGTTTTTCATACATATCTCAAAGTTATCTAGAAAAAATATATTATTCTATGAATCTCATCATCCAACTACTACAACAGGTGTTAAGAAGTCTTTAGAAATGTACAAGATTAATGGAGAAATGCTCACCGACATTGTTCTCTGTGTTTCTAATTTTCAAAAGGATGTTCAGATATCCAGGTTATCGGAAGATGATTTTGAGGAGGTATGAAGATATCAATAGGTTCCTAGAATTTTAGCTTTGATAAATACATGGATATATACTTTGGTTTGTGGGAAATCTTTTGACACTAGTAAAATAGTTGCATAATTTCATTTGTAGGAAGAATGTGAAGAATTGTGCCAGTTGGCTAATAAAGGCCTCTTTAAAAGACCCACCGTCGTAAGTTTTCTTTTATTAGACTCCAACTTTCCTAAGTAGGAAGAGTCTGAACTTTATATAGTGTTGACTGTGTTCCCTGAGTCTAAATTGTCATCACAAGTTGTGCTAATTACGCCATTACTTCTTGTACAATGTTCATCCTTTTGAGCAATGTTGTTTACCAAAGTTTTACTGTTTTGGCAGGCAGAGTTCGAAAAGAAGATCATTAGTATTCATGCTGACAGAATGAATCATGTATGTCATTCCATATATATAGTGTGCAATGGTTATAGGTTTATAACTTGCATTTGGAGTAGCTCTGGTTGCATGATGTATCTAAACCCTTCGTTTCCATATATAGCAAGATTCATTTTGTTGTCTACTAGTGCAGCTGATACTTCTGCTTTTGGTTTTATTTTGCAGTGGATAGATAAAGAGATTGTGAGATTACAAAGATTAATAGATAGAGCAAATGATAAGGGATGGCGCAGAGAATATCCTTTAAAATATTTCATATACATGCATACATTCAACCTGCACTAACTGCATTGAACAAATGTGTATAACGACATTGTTTCATCTTGACCTTTTCTGGTTATTACGCTATTTGAATATATTGATCAAAGAGAGAAGCTTAAAACATCTGCTGAGCGGCAGCGTCTTCTTCAAGAGATTCCAAGAGTGATTGTTGATACCCAACCAATCGAAGGAAACACCCAGAGTCCCATCACAGAAAAGAAAGGTTCACTCATTGATTTAGCTTTGTGCATTAGCTGCATTGCTCTATTCATTACTTGAGAATATTGTTGAATCTGTTTTTTTTTTTTTTGTTTGGTTGCAGAAGATGAAGCAGTAGAAACTACTAAATCTAACATGACCACTAGCTGTGAGGTTATTGAAGTTGAAGACTAACCAAGTGTTGCATCATCCAATTCTCATTCAGATTTTTTTTGGAATGATTGCTCCCAGTACCATTTTTTTTTTCACATTATACTGTGTGATATTTTGCTGTTTCAGAATGATGATAATGGTGGGAACTGGGCAATTGTGCTAATGGCATCTACACTATGTTCTGACTCAAATTTAATGGTGGTATATGACTATATTTCTTATCACTTTGTGAAATAATATTCCCAGCTACGATTAATTTTCTCTCTAGTAGGAAGATAAGTTTGGATTACTAAATAAAATAAAATAAATCATGCAAAAAGGGCATATTTTGGAAAACAGCAAGATTTTGGATACATTTTATTATGCCCTGAACTTTTACTATTTTTTAAAAATATTTTCTCTATTTTTAGTAATGTTATTTTGTTATATACTTTATAAGATTATTTAAGTGCCCTTTTTTACAATGTTGTTTTAATATTTATATTTTGTTAAAAAATTAAAAAAACATCATTTTTTTTATTATCATGAAACAGACTTTTTATATTGAAAAAAGTTTTAAAAAGCACTTATCCTCAAATTTTTTTTTATTGCTGTAATAGTATTAATTTAACTGGTGCTAAAAATTATTATAATATAAAATAAAGTAATTTTGTTAAGAAATAGTTAGAGCAATTTTAGTTAAGATTTAATATTAACTAAAATTATTTCATCCTAATTAAATCTATTCCACCAATATTATAGCAGATTTACTCTAATGTTATTATTAGTAGTAAGTAATTTTAATTGAATTTGTTAATGATTAAGCAGTTTTAATTAATATTAAAATAAGTTTTAATAAAATTGTTATAATAATATTAGGATAATTTAATAAAATAAGAATATTTTTGATAAAAAAATTAAGATGCGTCATAAAATGCCCTTTATACAATAAGAATAAAGAACCAATTTTAATTATTCACTTTATCCACCGTTAATAAAAATTAAAATCAGTCGTTTATAAAATTTGAGATTAGAATAATTTTCTCGGTCACTTTATAAAAGTTACTTTAAATAGTAAAAAATCTAGGGTTTTATTTCCATACCGGCGGTTTTTATTGCATCGCTACGCAGCAGCTTCTCTTCCTTCGTCTTCCTTCGTCTGCCGCCATGTCCTTCTTTCGCCACCTCCTCCTCCGCTCCCTCCGCGGCGGCTCGGTCTCCGAGCTCCGCCGCCCACAACTCCTCGCCGCCATCTCTACCCCCTCCCGCCACTTCGCCTTCTCCTCTGCCGAGGAGGCCGCTGCCGAACGCCGCCGTCGCAAGCGCCGCCTCCGCATAGAACCCCCGCTCCACGCCCTCCGCCGCGATCCGAACGCCCCTCGCCCTCCGCGAGATCCCAACGCCCCCCGTCTCCCTGACTCCACCTCCGCCCTCGTCGGCCCCCGCCTCAATCTCCATAACCGCGTCCAATCCCTCATCCGCGGCGGCGACCTCGACGCCGCCTCCTCCACCGCCCGCCACGCCGTTTTCTCCTCAGTCCGCCCCACCGTCTTCACCTGCAACGCCGTCACCGCCTCCATGCTCCGCGCTGGCCGTGTCGACGACGTCGTCGCTCTCTTCACCTTCTTTTTCAACCAATCCAACATCGTACCCAACGTCGTCTCCTACAACATCTTGATTAACGCCCACTGTAACGCCGGCCGTGTCGATGTGGCCCTCGATGTCTACCGCCACATCCTGGAGAACGCCCCCTTTTCCCCCTCCTATGTGACCTACCGCCACCTCACCAAGGGCCTTGTCGACGCTGACCGCATGCAGGACGCCATCGATCTTCTGCGTGAGATGCTCAACCGCGGCCATGGCGCTGACTCTATGGTCTACAACACCCTAATGGCTGGCTTCATCGACCGTGGAAACATGGAAAGGGCTCTTCAGTTCTTCGATGAGCTCCGCGATCGCTGCCTGGTCTACGACGGTATCGTGCATTCGACCCTGATGGAGGCCTACTTCAAGCGAGGAATGGAAAAGGAGGCCATGGACTCGTATCAATCACTGCTAGACCGGCAGTTCAAGATGACCCCTGCCACCTGCAACGTCCTCATCGAGACCTTGCTGAGGCACGACAAGCTGGCTGAGGCAGAAGCAATGTTCGAGAGTATGCTGAACAACCACTCCCCGCCTAGCTTCACAGCGATCAACACCGACACCTACAACCTGATGGTCAACCAGCGCTTCAAGGAAGGGAAGTTCATCGAGGCCATCGAGACATTCCACCGGCAGCCCAAGAAGCCTGTCATCATGGACGTCGGCTGCTTCAACAACATTATCGGAAAGCTCTGCGAGAATGGCTTGCTTCCGGAGGCAGAGAAGCTGTTCGGCGAAATGCCTGAGAAGTCAATTAACGCGGATGCAACAACTCACAGGACTCTTATCGATGCTTGCTTCAGGGTTGGAAGAACAGACGATGCATTGGAATACTTCGAGAAGATGATCAAAAGCAGCGGCGAAAGCCCTGGCTTCAGAGTCGACGTCGGAGTCTACAACACGATGTTTGATGGATTGGTGAAGGCAGGACGCATCGACCAAGCAATGGAGGTTTTTGGCAAGATGTGGGAGAGGGGAATCAGACCTAATCAGTCGAGCTACGAAGTTCTGGTCACTGCATTGTGCAACGTGGGAGACCTCGATCGAGGACGAGAGCTGCTTGAGCAGATGCTACGGAACCGCATGAATGCTACCCCTGAATTCAGTGCTTTCCTACTGGATGCTTTCGGCAATGCAGGTCGGAGCCAGGAGATAGAAGGGCTAGTTGGTGGCAGTTCGAGCAATGTTACTTCTCAAGCACAGCAGGTAGCTATTTCGAATTAGATATTTATTTACCATTCAAAAACCAAAAAAGACGATCGATCTTTTAAGTTGTTGGAATTCCAGTTTAAGGTATTTGTATGGGCAGTTTTGTTTAAGATAATGTCATAACAACCATTGTATGAACAAAGAATATTTATCTATTGCCCCCGAGGCATAGCTGAGTTCGTTACGATGCACCAGACTTGCAGAAGAGAGCAAGGGTTCGAATCCTGGTGAAGTCAGACAATACTCTTCTGCGTCGTGATCAATTGCAGTTTTTCGATTTACCTCCTCATAAATGGTCGTGGAGCCGACCGTTGGGACCGTTAAGGTGGCAGATTCCACTCTTTGCAGAAGAATATCTATCTATTCATGGTGTTCACTTATCTATTTTAGCTACTTCACTTTTTTCGTAAAAGGTGAAATTCATCCCTCAAGCTCTATACAGTTGATCTTACGATCTTCTATAAAAAGTTAAATCGAGAAATTGTAGTTAGTCACGACGGTGGAGAATATTGTCTCAGTTATCTTCTTTTACAATTCTGCTCCGTCGTAACTAAATCAGATATGTTCATCTATTTTAGCTATTTCAGCCTTTATGTCAGCCTTTATGTGATATTGTGAATGACACTATTGATTCTTTTTGGGGTGAAATGGATTTTGAGCTACGCTGTCTGGAAATGACGTTTAGACTGCCGTCCCCGTTTCCGAAACGTTGGGAAACGTTTCCACTTACAAGAAACGGCCAATGGAGGCCGTAGTGACTTTGGGGCTAGGCGGCGTGATCGCAGAGCGGGCGAGTGCAGCGTTAGAGCTCCTCTGCACGGTCTCGGACGGCGCACGCGGAGGTGCGGAGCCACTCCGCGACAGCACCGGCGCTAGCTGGAGCAGTAGAAAAGATGACAGGGAGGGGGCAAGAGTACGCCATCGGGGTGATGGCGGCGATATACGACGGTGTGGAGGCGAGAAGAGCAGTGGTAGCAGCGATGCAGGGGGATTGCAGTGCCCGGGCACAGCGGAAGGGGGCGCAGCTGCTACGCGCGCTGCATGAGAGCAAACGGCTGGTGGAACGGTGGGTGCGACGGAGAAGACGAAGGGGGTTCTTGTCCATTTCCAAAATCTGAAAATTTCATTATTGCCGTTTCTTCATTTTCATTTCCGCGTTTTTCGTTTCTCGTCTTCTAGACAGCATAGATTTTGAGGAATCGAATTTCTCTTTGGAAAAACCAATTATATAAATTCTTTTTGGGAAAAAAAATCTCCCAAAATTTCATGACAATTAAAGAAACAAGCAGTGGGAAAAGAGAAAAATACTAAATTAAGTATTTTTAAGTAAAAGAATGCATTTTTAAAATAATAATAATATTCATTTAAAAATTAAACATCAAAACCGCAACTGAATTCGATTGGGTGCTGGAACAATTGGCGGAGCAGAACGGAACGGAACCGACTAATCTGGCGCACGCGAAACGGATTCACTTTCGTCACAACGATTCCTTTCCTTCCGCCGACGCCGACAGCCCGACGACTCTCTTCGATCTGCTTCTCTTGTGATCTCAATTCCAATAATCCGACCTCTCTCATCGTCTCCTTGGTGGTTCTCCGCCCGCTGCCGAGTGCCGACGGATCTCCAACGCCCCGCCTCACGTTTCTCGATCTGACATCGCCGCTGCATGCGCCGCAGCCCCCGCGCCAGGATCTAGCGGCGGGGGCCGTCTGCGCGCCTGTCTGCTGAGCCGGCTCTGCGGCCGATCTCGTATAGCGGTTGAAGTGAGTTCCTGATTAGTGCGGGAAGGGCGGGGTAGCAGCTAGGGTTCTTGTTTGGTGTTCGAGATGGCTGCCGCCACTGCGGCGTCCGGCGGGAATTGGGTCGAGACGTACACTGGAATGTCTTCGGATAACATCAAGGGTTTGGTCCTCGCGTTGTCCTCTAGTTTGTTTATCGGTGCCAGTTTTATCGTCAAGAAGAAGGGGCTCAAGAAGGCCGGGGCTTCCGGAGTCAGAGCTGGTGATTTTTTTTTTCTTCTTCTTTTTTCTCTCTCTCTCTCTCTCTTTTAATCTTGGCTCTCAAATTGTTGATCTGCTGATTGCAAATCTCACCATCAGTTAAGTAAATATAGTTTTAAGTTCGGATTTTCGCTTTCTCCTCTCTCTTGTGGTGCTTTCTGCCCCTTTTCCCTCCTGCTTGATTAGCAATCTGAACTGTATAATTTCTGTGATAATAGAATGCATACTGATGTTTTATTGTCCTTTATTAAACAGGATTTCACCTGATCACTAGTGCGATTAGGACATTTCTCATTGGATTATTCTTTAGACATTTCCCATATTGGACTTCCTTTCAATTTTAGCTTGTGGTAGAAGTTGATAAAACAAAGAGTTGGAAACATCTCAAGTTAGTCTACTTTAGAAGCCATTCTTCATCGTACCTAAAAAATATATAATTTTTGAATGGATTGGGAATCACAAAACGGGTTTAACCAGATAACAGAACAGCCAACACCATTCTCCAGCCTAGATAAATAAAAGGAGAGTTATAGTAGATTATTACTTGGATCATAAAACTAAGTCAGCAAGCCCCTGAAAATATGCCTTAACTTTATTTGGTGCAAAGCAAGTGTTTTACTAGCCATGTTGCCTGCTAAAGGGAAGCATAAGACTCACGTTGCTGACCTATAATAGTTGTGTTGATTCATATGTACAATCATTTAGTATATACCTATGTCCCAGATTTATAACTGAAATTGATGGAGATAATTAACCCCCAGAGATTATTTGTGATCAATAAGGAGGTTGCCTAAACTGTGAATAGCAACTGCCATAGAATTATGTCGTTAAAATTGTACCAATATATTATGACTATCTAATGTTTTACTATCATTCAGATTGTTACTCTACTTCTAGTTATGATCTTGTGTGCATAATTCAAAATTCAGATTCACAAATATTAGATATGGGCAGTCTGGATTTTGAATTTAACATTATTTTAACTGACCTAACTAGATCTGGAGTGTGCATGATTGAGAATGGGAAATTTACCTTCTACGTCAAAATTTCCCAAGAAGTCTATTTTGCATATTTGATTGTTAAATGTGGATTATGGAATATTTGCATAATTTTTAGCTGACAAATTTAATTGTCATATGATACTCTTAGTGCAATTATCCTGCAATTTCTCAAACATCTGTTTCTTTGTTCTTTGAATAATTTTTGTTTAAGTTCTTCCCTATTAGAAGAAGATTCATGTGACTTCTTTTGTCAAAGTATTTGTTTATGCTTGTATTATGCCTAATAATGCTTGATGTAAAAGATTATTCATGCAGAACTCAGCACCAAAAAGTAAAATTTTTTAAAGAGAGAATTGAATTAGATTTACAGCTTGCATGAATGCTATATATCACAGATCAAGGAGTAGTTCTTTTCTTTCAGGATTTAAAAGAGTAGTAAGCTTA
Organism: Curcuma longa; assembly: GCF_044706935.1. Taxonomy (NCBI): domain Eukaryota; kingdom Viridiplantae; phylum Streptophyta; class Magnoliopsida; order Zingiberales; family Zingiberaceae; genus Curcuma; species Curcuma longa. The sequence goes on along the minus strand of NC_133865.1, from coordinate 8,959,878 downwards.
GAGGACCAATTGCATGTGAGAATGAGGGTACTATTTACCAATATAGACAAGTTGGAGCAGTGGGTCCCACATCTATGCAGTGGGACCCACAAGCATGCAGTTGAGTGTGTCATTAGATTGTTGGAGTTGTATGCAATGGGTATCTAGCTATTTTTTATATTATATACCTGGATGGAAGTGATCTTCTTCGGGTGTATTATCATACCAAGTAGGAATTTGATATTCTAGGCAGACAGCATGTCTAAATATCACAAAAGCATCGTATGACAATTTGGAAACTTTTCTCCTTTTAATTCAATCACTATTTTCCAAACTTTTGGAATTCTGATATCTCTTAGTAGTTACATGATTGTGATCTTGTTGAAAGTGGTTCTAGCATTCATAATTTTGCTGGACGCTACACTCTTTACCTAATTTTGCCAAAAATAACTTATTGCTGCAATCTAGCTGGCTGTTCATTTTTTTTATGCAATTATGTCTTCTATATTTTTTTTCAATTACATGAAAAAGTACCTAACTATGTTTAAACTGGCAAACAGGAGCTGGCGGGTATTCTTACTTGTTTGAACCACTTTGGTGGGCTGGCATGATAGCAAGTGAGTATGTCTTATGATTTCAGATATGTTGGTCTTAGTTGGTTCCTTTAGTAATAAGATGGGATATCATTTTAATTGCTATAATTAGAATTTCACTGTTGAATTGTGGCATGCAATAAAATACTGAAATCAATGTAACCTGTGTGTTACAATTATTTGGGTTTATTTGGATACTTTTCTGAAGTTTGAATGATAAAACTATTTCCCTTTTTGTTACAGTGATTGTTGGGGAAGTTGCTAATTTTGCAGCATATGCATTTGCTCCTGCCATTCTAGTAACTCCTCTTGGTGCTCTAAGTATAATCATCAGGCATGACCTTAATCATCACAATACATTGTGATACCTACTGTTTCTTTACTTTGTCTGGCAATCCTTAACAAAAAATTTGTGTTTCCAGTGCTGTGCTTGCATATGTCATCTTACAGGAAAAGTTACATATTTTTGGCATTCTTGGATGTGCTCTTTGTGTTGTGGGGTCGACTACAATTGTGCTTCATGCACCCCAAGAACGTGAAATCAAGTCTGTGACAGAAATCTGGGATCTGGCAACTGAACCAGGTGTTCACCTTTCTCTTTCTGCAATATGTGTGTACTTAGGAGATATCCTAGTCAGTAATGAGCCATAGAACTTAGAAGAGCAACTAACATATGTTCATATTTGTACAGCTTTTTTGTTCTATGCAATAATTGTGCTCGTAGCAGCCTTGATACTTGTATTCCGATTCGCCCCTCAATATGGGCAAACACATATTATGGTCTACATCGGCATTTGTTCTCTTGTTGGTTCTCTCTCGGTATAAGACATATTTTGCTACTTTTTGTCAAAAAGTTGGAGTATGGAAAATAACTTATTTTAATTTCTTTATTGGCAGGTTATGAGCGTGAAAGCTCTTGGAATAGCTCTAAAGTTGACATTTTCTGGAGTGAACCAATTGACTTATCCCCAAACCTGGGTATTCACAATTATAGTAGTTTCATGTGTCACTACCCAAGTGAACTATCTCAACAAGGTATAAGAGTGTCCTCTGAGCATCATTTTTAGCAATTTAATTGTCATGTTTGAAATATTAACTTCTACATCAGCCCCACTGGCACTAATCTTAAACATAGTCCAATAGTCGTTTAATCTGGTTTAGCAGTTAACTTCTTTAGCATAATTAGCACAGTGTGAAAAATTCCAAAAAATGATAGTGCTTATCTCTCTGAAGTTACTAATATTCTTATCCCTTGTTTAAATATTGTCAGGCTCTTGATACATTTAACACTGCAGTTGTGTCACCCATATACTATGTGATGTTTACATCATTAACCATTTTGGCTAGTGTGATTATGTTCAAGGTAACTGCTTTTATCATAGATGTTGTATCAGATTTCTATTTTGACATTTACTTACCTTTATTCTCAAGTTCTTGGTACACTGGATGCTGTATTGCTCATCTGCTATCCTTGTTTCATGTTTGATTATTTGAGTTGGCGCTATCAAGTTCAACTGCTCCCATATGACTTTTTGCAACCTTAGTTATATTTTTGTTTGAAGTTTACATCGTTATCGTTGCCATATAATGGGAAGCTCATAACTTGAAGGTTGACATGAAAACCTAAGTTTTCCAGCCCATATAATATTCTTTGGTTTAGTTGGCTAAAATAAGTTTGATGATGTCAATAGTAACTTGAAGTCATCAATCTAGGGATTGTTTCAGCTCACATAATCCTTTTGCCATGCAATTGGTATGCAATATTGTGTAATTCTACCGTCCGATGAACCAAAGACCATCTTAGGACTGCATATGCAATATTCAATTTGTTCCCTTACTGTGTAGGCCTGTGTGTGTGTGTGTGTGTGTGTGTGTGTGTGTAGTAGGTTTAGATGTAAAACGACCCACCATATAATTCACATGGGGTATGCAGGTTCATAGACAGCTGCATATGCAATCAATAGCTAAAATATATTAGAGTTACTGGAGTTGTTTTGCTACATTAACCTTGATTATCCCTAGGATAAGTACGCTTCAACCTATACAACTCATATAATGTATACATTGAACAATCTAATGCCTTTCTGAATGGCACTCACAGTCTGCAGTTAAATGCATATGCATTTGAATCACTTTTTAAAACACTGGTTGAGATGCACAAGTCAATAAGTAGACACTTCTCGTTCAAGAAACTCTTCAATGATAAAATACCATTCAGTTTCAAGTGAACATGGAGAAAAGTGGTTTAGAACTTTGATAGAGTATGGTTAATTTTAGTTAGGACATTAATTTACACTATATAGGATCATTGTGGAGAGATAATATGTTTGGAATCATGTCTGATAAGATGTTTATCAATTTAAATTGTTTGCTTTTGTGCCATGTGAGCTGTATGTACACGTTAATATTCTTGACTATCAATTTGCCTACAGGACTGGGATCGACAAAAGCCCACACAGATTGTTACGGAGATGTGTGGCTTTGTCACCATTCTTTCTGGGACATTTCTTCTTCACAGGACCAAGGACATGGTGGATGGTTAGTTCCATCTCCTACTCAAATAAGATCAGATTAGCATAGATTAGATTCTCAAATAAGATCTTGCAGGTTCGCATCACTCTGGTCGCCTTTCTAAACATGCCAGTGAAGACGACTATTCCTCCGAAGGCACTCTGCTCAAATCTCCGGACTTTTGGCAACCATGACAGATCGAGGTGATGCCCATTTTCTCTCTGTACCAAGAGAATGCTCAGACCCCTTAGAAAAGAGAGGCATTGCCAAATACAATGGGGGTAATTACATTTAGTTTATATATGTAATTTTATATTCGTTTTATAGAAATTAATTAGTTCTTGTGAGACATGAGTTTAAGTAGAATATAGGATGATAAAAATTGTCAAAATCTCCATCAATTGTTTTTTAAAAAAAAAGATTTGATTGCAATGATCTTCTTCGACAAGAACAGGTACATGCTATTGTGTTCAAATAGCATTCATCTTGTTTAATTAATTGTTTGTTTCAGAATTTAATGGAACCAGACAGTGAAATTAATTTGAATCGACTGGTCATTGGTCAATGTTCCTCTGGCGGTCAGGACCTGCTTTCCCTCGGTCCAGGGCCAAGCGATAGCCGTCGGATGAAAGTCTCGCTGCACTTGATTCTAGATATAATCCGAGAAATGGCCTTATCATGCTTCCGTCAAACTCCACCAGATGGCCCTTTTTTTAGTTGCATGGTGACTAACTTTGTAATTAGAAATTCATTGATTCAATCTAAATAATTATTATATACATTTTGAATTTTATTATATAATATTCTCTCAATTCAAAATTCTCCGTATCATGAATATAATTTTCTTAATATTTTTATTGAGAAATACAATCTTAATTTTCATTTGGTATAGTTTTAAGTCACGGTGAACTACAAGTATCATAATTATCTTAAATAAGTCTTTCGTCCAAATCAATTAAAATGTATTTTTATAATTAATCTTCTCTTTTTAAGTGAATTGCTTGATGACAAGATAAACTTATGCTCTTTGATATTGCTCTGCAAATCTCATTTGATTTTAAATATTTATTTACAACTAATAAGTTTCACCTCTTCAGATAATTTGATAAGTTTTCAAACGATGTTATCTATCATAAACTTCATCTCTATTCTCATGACTTCAATCCACTTTTTTAGATGAGAATATTGTTTGATTATTGAAAAGATATGGGATCATTTTCCAACTCAATGTCAAACTCCTATTCTTAGAAGTGTACATAATCATGAGATATTATAGATCATCTTTCCCTAGTAGATTTCTTTAGTGACACTCGTTCTTGATGTGGTTGGGAGTCATGCTCATCCATAAGAGACAATACCTCTATTTGAGCTAACATATCCTCTAATTGTATTGGAGGTAATATAAGAATATCATAGTCTACTACCCATGTTTGTTACGCAGCTTTAATTGTATGTAGAATGATAATTATTTCACTATCAACTACATAGTTATTATATTAAAATCATCAATGTTTTACTCAAATGATATTTCTCTAATTTTAATGTTCCAACCATCCTCAATGAATTTGACATTACCTGCCTTGAAAAAGATTTTACTCTAAAGGTTGAAAAACTTGAAACTTTTCGAATTTTTAAAGTATCCTATCAAATAATAGCTAATGGTTATTGAGTGCAGTTTTTTTTCATTAGGTCTGTAAAGTCTAATTTCAGTTGGACAATCTCAGACATGTAAATGTCTAATATTAGACATTTTATTTGTCCATAGTTCGTATGAGATTTTTATTACCACCTTACTAGGAACTCTGTTGAGTAAGTGCATCGAATTGAAGTGTCTCACTCTATAAAGACTCTAGTAGAGAAGAAAATGTCATCATACTCCTCACTGTATCTTTTATGGTCCGATTTCATCGATTTGCTATATCATTCTATTAAAGAGTACTAGATATGGTATATTTTGTCACGATCCCACATTCAATGAGGTATTCTGCAAATGACTCAGGACGTTATTCATCTAATCCATTAGATTACCATAGTATCACCACCATGATCTAATATTATGACCTTAATCTTTTTATTAGTTAATCTTCAACTTTGACTTTGAAGGTTTTGAATATATTCAGGGATTACGATTTCTCATAAATAAGATATAAGTATCCGTATCGAAAATAGTCATCTATAAAACTGATAAAGTATGTTTAACTATTCTAAAAATTTTAGAAAACGATCCACATATATCCGTATGATCAAATCTAAGACTTCATTATACCGTCTTAAATTTTTATTATCTTTGTTAGTTATTTCTCATATATTCAATGTAGATTTCAAAATTTGATATGTCAAGAGAATCAAAAAATTTTAATAACATTAATTCTTATAGGTGTTATTCAAAGATAAATCTTAAATATCTATGTCATAATATGGATAAATTTTTACATCTATACTATACATTACAACATTATCAATATGAGTCTCAGTGTCTAATATATATTAATCCCAGATGATAATATTAATTTCATTAACAACGTAAATTAAATATGAATGTATAATATAAAATAAAATATAATATAATTTATACATATTCATTTTTAATAATTCTCCATACGATCCAAATCGGATCTAAATCGTATTTACGGTACCTTGTACTAAATACTAAATCCTCATAGTCAACCGCTCGAATTTAATGGAACCCGACAGTGAAATTAATTTGCCGGCGTACCCCAATCGACTGGTCATTGGTCAACGTTCCTCGGGCGGTCAGGACCTGCTTTCCCTCGGTCCAGGGCCAAGCGATAGCCGTCGGATGAAAGTCTCGCTGCTCATCATTCTGAGAAGCTGGCAGCAATGACAAGCTTCCTCGTTCGTTCTCCTTTCAACCTCATCATTCTGCCGTCAAACTCCACCGGACGACTAACTTTTGTAATCAGAAATTCATTCATTCAATCTAAATAATTAATTATATACTCTTTGGATTTTTATTATATAATCTTAGATTATTATGAGAACTGATATCCTGCGCCACTTATCCCGCGTGATTTATGCACGACACTTTTCCACCGCCACTGCTACTGTCGCTTATTGCCCTTTCCGACCATCACTGACCGCCGCCTCGGGCGTGATCGACGCGCCGCTCGCCCGCGCTTCGTCCGACGGCGATTCCGATCGGATAATGGTCGAAATCCGATGAATTTAATCGGAAACGCGGCCAGTAGTGTCGGGCGTCAGATTCCGACCAAATCGCGATCGGATTCCGGCCAAATCACAGCCGGAGGCCGACTGCGATTTGGTCAGAATCTGGCCAACCCGACACTGCCGAGCAAATCACGGTCGGATTCCAGCCAAATCGCGGTCGGAATCCGACGCGCGCCACTGCCGTCTACGTTTCCAGATCAAATTCGTCAGATTCTGATCAAATCACGGTCGGAATCCATCGTCGGACGGAGCGGCGCGTCGATCGCGCTCGAGGTGGCGGAAGGCGGTGGCCGGATGGGGCGGTGGCAACAGCGGTGGGTCAGAGATGTCGTGCATGGGTCGCGCGGGATAAGTCACGCAGTATATCAAATTTCATATTATTATTATCCACTATTTATAAAGAGTTAGATGTCTCGAATCGGCAATAATGTTACCAAACACTGTAATGTAATCATTCTTGTAATCAAAGATTATCCCTTAGGAGGTTTTCAAGATTACACATATTTCGACAAGTGGAGCCGATCACTATAAAAAGTTTACCTACTATAGTTTTTGTCCCTGGGGCCATGGTGTCGCGGTAGGATATCGTTGTCATCCATGCACCCGCAGTTCGATCTCCAGCTACGACGTATATTTGCAGAAATTTTTCTCCAAATGGGGGATCGCAATCAAAGAATGCTGGGCATCTGGATTGGCCGTTGCGTGCGCTTCCCGATTTACCATGGTGGCCGGTGGAAAATTTTCATGGGGAAGTGCACGGGTTGGCCGCGCGTGCGCATTTCCCGATTTATGCGCATGATTTACTCTGATGGTCCATGAAAAACTTTTATAGGACCGGATCGATTAATTGGGATTTCAATTTTTTTTTTTAAATGTCTCGAATCGAATCTAGTTTTGATGAATTTGGAGGCATAAGTTGAACACAGAATGACTATGACATGACGATCTTAGCCGCCCCCTTTTGACCTGCGGCCTGATCTGATCTGCCTTTAAGAACACGCCCTCTTCTTCCCGATCTTTGCCTGAACCGACAGCTGGAATAGCGGCGAAGAATGGGGGCGGCGTGGCGATGCCTGCTCTGCTTCCTCCTCCTCCAGTCTCTACCGGAGGTGAACATGGCGGTGGCCGCGGAGAGCGCCTGCCCGCTGGATCTGAGCTACGTGTCGACCTTCCCCTGGGACGACACCACCTGCCTCCCCCCCACCACCAACCTCACCGACTGCTGCGTCACCCTTCTCAGCCTCTTCGGCATGGGCATCGCGCAGCGCCTCCACGACACCGGCTTCTTCCGCCTGCCCGACGACCCTACCGCCGCCGCCTGCCTCTCCGACTTCCAATCCGGCATCTCCGCCGCACGCCCTCGCCTCTCCCCCTCCATCGTCTCCACCTGCTTCCCCTCCCCCGACGAATTCGTCTCCACTTGCGCTGGGATCCACACCGTCCGCGACTGGAACGCTCGCGTCGGGAACTCCTCCAGCTTCGACGCCGCCTGCGACGGCGACCTCACCGACCTTGCCAGATGCGACGCCTGCGTCAGGGCCGGGTTCAACGTCACCTCCACCCTCACCGCCCTCGACGGCAACACCTCCAGCGCTACCCGCTGCTTCTACCTCACGGTCCTCTACGCCTCTGGCGTCGTCAACCAGCTCGGCACCGAGGATCCCCGCGCCGCCGGCTGCATCCTTGGCCTCGCCGTCGCCTCCCCTGCCCCTGACCATCATAAATCCCACTCCGCTGCAATCTTCGCCTCCGTCTTCGGCGCTCTCGGCTTCCTCCTCGTCGTCGGCGCCGTCGCCCTCTTCGCGTGGCGATCCCGCTTCAAGAAGAAGAAAAACAGCATCTCGGCCTTGTCGGGGAGAAGCTCGAGATCGTACCCGCGGCCCAACACCGGATCGATCTGGTTCGACATCCACGAGTTGGAAAAGGCCACCGCCGGCTTCTCGCAGGGCAACTTCATCGGGCGCGGCGGATTCGGCGTCGTCTACAAAGGCACCCTTCCAGACGGCACCATGGTCGCCGTCAAGAAAATGCTGGAGCCGGACGTGGACGGCGGCGACGAGGAGTTCCGCAACGAGGTGGAGATCATCAGCCATCTCCGGCACCGGAATCTGGTCTCTTTGAGAGGGTGTTGTATCACGCAAGACGTCAGCGCCGAGGAAGCCAAGCAGAGGTACTTGGTCTTTGATTACATGCCCAACGGAAGTCTCAACGACCACCTCTTCGGCAACGCCGGCGAGATGAGGAAGCCCCTGACGTGGTTGCAAAGGAAGAGCATCATCCTCGACGTGGCCAAAGGGCTGGTGTACCTCCACTACGGGGTGAAGCCGGCCATCTACCACCGCGACATCAAGGCCACCAACATACTGTTGGACGGCGAGATGAGGGCGCGAGTCGCCGACTTTGGATTGGCGAAGCAGAGCAAGGAGGGGGAGTCCCACCTCACCACCAGGGTCGCCGGAACCCACGGGTACCTGGCACCGGAGTACGCCCTCTACGGGCAGCTCACGGAGAGGAGCGACGTCTACAGCTTCGGCGTCCTCCTGCTCGAGATCATGACCGGCCGGCGGGCCTTGGACATGAGTGCGCCGTCGAATACGGTGTTGATCACAGACTGGGCGTGGAGCTTGATCAGAGAGGGAAGAACAGAGGAGGTTTTCGACGAGGCGTTGACTAGGAACGAGGACGACGACAGCCGGCCACCGCAATTGCCCAAGGGGGTGATGGAGAGGTTCGTGCTGGTCGGCGTCCTGTGCGCGCACGTGATGGTGGCCGTCCGGCCGACGATACTGGAGGCGCTGAAGATGCTGGAGGGGGACGTGGACGTGCCGGAGGTTCCGGACCGGCCTCCGGCCATCGCTCTCGCCTCCGTTTACGGCGACGGGAGCACCTTTGCCTCCTCGCCTGCCTCGACCGGGCGTTCCCTGGACACCGGAGAGATGCTCAGGTAGCTCAATTGTGCTCGTCAAGAAGACAAATTTCTTCAGAAAAAAAAAAGAGGCTTGTTTCTCTCGTCTGATCTCACCGTTGACTTTTTTAATATTTATGAACATCACTCCATTATAATAATTCAACATCTCTATCAATTGCTGTAAGCTTTCATTGTTCTATCTTTTATGGTTCGTCCGTTGACTCGGCCAAACTTGTCCGATCTAGACTAACGGTTGACTTTAGAGTCAATAGGAAAAGTCAAACTTCGACCGTTGCTGTTTAGAAAATCCGACAAAAAAACGGCGCAAACTGCACGTTCCTTTCTACTCTTTCCTAGCAACTTCTTGAAAAGCTTCATAAAAGGTCAAAATTAATGAAATAGTTTTACAGACTAAAGTTAAAACGATGCTAAAAACATTGAACATAGCAATTCATTGTAAACATCTCACTCAAATATATTTTCCTGGTTCGATTTTGAAAATGTAACCATTATACATCGCCACATTCGATAACTTGGATCGATTCGATCGCTTGTTTCGACGATAAACTACCTTTAGGTCAAGTGCACATTGCAACAACAAGGAGGGATTTCAAAGTCCCAACACAAGGATCGCCTCCAAACATGCTATTAGTTACAAAAATTGTGCATTCTTCTCTACCAAGACAAACCTGTTAAAACACATTCTTTTAGAAAACAAATCGATAAAATTCAAGAGAATAATGTTAACCCGGTTGCGAGTAACCTACCTTCTCGACAATAGCTTTAGATTCGGGAGAATGGCAACTACCTATGGCATAATTTCTTCTTACACAATCTCCTAAGGGAGTCCCGTAGCTCGCAAAATCTATGGATGAAATATGTCTCCCTGGTTGACATTGAAGTTGAACATATGGGTCTTTGCTCTTTGAAAGTACTGACGGATAATACGATTCAGATACGCGGCCACAAACACTAGAAATGGAGATCGTTTCAACTGTAATTGTTCGAGGGTCACCGCTAAGTTCCTCAAAGAGTACAAGAAGGTTATTTGATGATTTTAGAAAAGAATGAGGAATATGATACCTGAAAAAGTTTGGATATGATTCAAAGTTAAGAATATGATAGAAATTCGAATAGTAAGTGAGTGTTGTTCTCACAAAGATTGTGTTGGTCTTCCACTTGGAGCTCTGAAAGATACCCAATATCTTCCAATGCTTTCTCCATTGATCCAAACCTCTCCCTTGCCCATGTTACCAAGATTGAGTGCCACAGGATCATCGCCTTTCGGCGCATCAAACATCGTCTGTGAAGCATAAGGTGTGTGCTAACTTTGATCAGTCTACCATTTATTGAACTCATATACTAAGAACATATTGTTGTTACCTTGTACCATATCAAAGGTTTATTTGTGTAGCCTGATAAAGATTTCCATCCTGCTGTTTTCGAACCTTGTTCAGAGAAGATGAACATATCCTCTCCAAGTAAACCGACCTGTTTATATTTTTCATCAAATTCTTCATAAATTCAAGCTTTTACAGTAAAGAAATTCACATACATACCTTATAGTGCCAAAGCCAGTTTGTTAAATCTTCAGAAGAGCCTTCTGATCCTCGAATTCTCACACGTCGAAGTCCCACCACCCTCTTCTCAAGATATGCTCCTGAATCCTTCAAACCGATCGATCGATATTTCAAAGCACAGATCATATCAGTTTACAGCATCATGGACATTAGTGTGTTGTTCTTACAGGAAGTCCAACCATGACACTAAGCAAAGAGATATCGTTCTGTCCTTGCTTAAATTCGATATGCTTCTCAAAAACTGGTAGTGCTCCATCAGGACTCCCATGCACTGTGCCTGTTCATGTGTAAAGGCATAGTTCTAGGTTCATTAGCTTGTTTGATAACCACAAAAAAGATGAACAAGTAACAAAAGTTATTACCTACTAATTTGCCATTTACAAAGACATGTAAAACATGTGCCCGAGAATCCACATGAAGTGTTTGCAGATCGGCGTAGTTCGAGTGGTTATAGCTGCAATTCAGATAAAGATTCAACTAGAAATGATCAAGTATCAGAGTACTACTACTAGTAGTTCTACCTTATGGTGTACCAAAGATAATCAGTCACATCTTTGGTCGTTGCCATTTGTTCCAGTAGACCTTTTGCAGCAAATGAAGCCTTGTTTTTGTCACAAACTTGGTCTGCAAATGCTTGCCATTGCTGATCTTGATCAAGATACTGAACAGGTGTCGCAGACCGCTCACCGAATTGTGCACTCACCTAGCAAGAAACCATCTTTAGCAGAGCTGCATTCACAGTAACACATTAGTGTATGAACACATGGATCAACCACCTGTCCAGTACTAAAGGCAACATCCTTGCAGTTTGGTAACACACTGATCGATCGGGCCGGTATGCGATAAATAGTCTTGCGGAAATGCAAAGCTGCAGCATTGTGTTTATCAGAATTTACAAGGAAGGCAACACACTGTCCTGAATCGGTTTCGAAGACATGTGCCTGTGAAAAAGTTAGGCATTTAACTCCATTGAACAAAGAAAACTTCTGTTGTGTGTTGTTCTTGTAGAAGTCTCACCTCTTGTTGCTGGCCGAGGGAAGAATTTGTATACATTCCCCAAAGTAATGCCTCTTGAGACTGCTTGATCACAGCATGAAGTTCCCTAAGGTGCCCCCATGTGGGCATCCATATCAAGCCTAGATGCAATGCATGAGCATGGAAGTTCATGTTTCATTTTGAAGAAAGTTATCATCAGCAAGTAGTACCATATTCGTCGAGAGGAGCTTGATCATAATAGCTTGTTGTAACGAACGATGAGGCAGATTTTCCAAAGTTTGTTCCTCCATGATACTGAATTCACATTTAGGAGGCATGTAACAGGCATGTAACTTATAGTAACTTAGAGAATAAGAAGAAAGAAAGCTACCATGTAGTAGTTCACAAAGCTTCCATTCTTTTTCGCTATAAAGAGTGCAACGGAAAAGGCGATATCCTCAGCAGATCTTGGCCTTGGATCCTTTCCATAAACTTGATACCTATGGCACATGTAGAAATGATTCTGAATTTGTGAAACAAACATTTAGTAGGATGTATGAAGAACTTGTGCACTTACAAGAATGTCCAATTTTCGGTCCATAGTGATGGTTTTTGAGGGGAGTTAGGCCCCATAAAAGTCGATCCGCAATTCAATCCATTGCAAGCATTGATCTATATATCGAAACAAGATGTAAAACCATACCGAAAACAGATTCATCTGATCAAGAAGAGTGTTGTTATACAGTGACAAGAAGACTGACCACTGGATCAGGAGCATCATCTTGTTTGCACATCATCCATGGAACGCCGGTATCAAGGCCGACCGCCATTGATGCTGCCCAGATGACATATGAAGGTCCCTTCTCATGGAATGCAGCCTCAACAGTTTTGTATTCATTTTCAATCTGCAACACCAAGAACACAACAGAGTATCATAGTGAGTGTGCTCATAATTCATTAAGTGAGCAAATTACCTGAGAAATTATAATAGGGCCACCTTGAGAGGCAAACAACCTCTCAGATTTTAGAAGATTCACAATCTTTGTCACAAACTTTTGCATGTAGAACTGCACTAGCAGAAACAAACTTAGAACATTATATAAAATTCTTATGGAAGAAAAAAGGTGGATTTGCCTTGAGCACCTACCTTGAAAGGATCATTGTTGCACCTATATACAATGTCAGGAACATCATGCAGCCAAAATGGCAATCCTCTGCACAGTTAAATTGAAAACAAATTGCTTTGATTTATTATCAAGATGAAAAAAAAAAGAGAGAATAAAGCATTTCATACCCATACTTCCATTCAGCTTGTATAAAAGGTCCAATTCGAAGGCTCACATAGAGACCTTGAGAATTAACTTCTTTGATGAATCTCACAAGATCAAATCGCCCGCTAAAATTATACTAAAAATTCACAAATAAATTGTTGGACAAATTGGATATTGGTACATTTAGGAATTAGGCATGTCTTCACAGTAAATAAGACTTGCCTGTCCTTGTATAGGTTCATGGACGTTCCAAAATACATAAGTTTGTATCACATCGAGCCCTCCTTGCTTGGCTTTCGCAATTAGAGATGGCCACATCTACTAAGAATTTATTCATTCTTAAGAATATTTTTTCCAACTTAAACTAAAACATCAAGACATATGGAATATATTAAGAAATAAGAAATTTACAGAATTCCTTATTTATGTTTAATTAAAAAGAGAAAGAAAACCATATATTGATGCAATAATTTAGAAAGAGAATCGTACAAACAAAAAAAACAAGGTTTGACTTCACTCATGTGTTGAATTATTTTTCAGTAAAATACTAAATTAACAGTGATTTTTCCCTTAGTTTTGCAGTAACTTTTAAACTAATATTTTTCTATTTTCTTAGTTTGATCACTTCGACTTTCAATTAAGATCATATATATACAGTCAGTAATATATTCATATCAAACTTTTGGACTATTCAAAATTTTCCTTTTCAAATAAAAAAAACACTTACCAATCGATAATTTTTTATCAAAACATAAATCAATTTTCAACGTAATCGTCTGGTAAGTTGAATTATTCTAATCACTGAAAGAGAGACGTAAACGAAGGCAGATTACTTTTATATATATAAAAGTAATATATATCTCTTTCATATACAACGAAGCATGCACGCTAACTTAATCTAATCTAATATATATCTCGATGAACAAGTATATATATTACAGTAAACAAACATTAATCTCCAATAATTAAACAGCCTTTTTAAGACCAATTCAAACGACTATTAACCAGTTGATATCCATTAAACAAACTAAAAGATGTTGGCAATATCTTTATCTTAATCTGACAAAAAAAAACACTAATATGCAGGAAGTCTTCAGCTAGAAATTCATGTTTAGTTGTTCACCTGAGGAGTGCTTCGAGGGTAATGGATGGAACCAGAGAAGAGCAACCTGCGAGTTCCATTGATGATCAAAGCCCTCCCGTCGTAGTTTACGCCATCATCTCCTCCTCCTCCTCCTGCAGAAGCTATCCTCCAAGTCAACGCCAGGACGAAGAACACCACCTTCTTCTTCAGATCGGCCTTCGTCTCCATTTCTCAAACTGCAAAATTATGTTGTTTGCATTTGACAGAAAGCAAAGATGGTGTGAGTGCATATATATATATATATATATATGGAAGCATCCTTGTACTATAATATATTAATTACCAAATAAAAAGAAGGATATATATGGGCATTAAATATATATATATATATATATATATGTGGGAATATTTCTTGCCTTAAGTTTATGGAGAGAAGAAAAGAGTGTTATTTTGATGACGTCGTCTGCTGAGTTTGTTGTTATGGAAGAGACGAGTTAGTTGAGAAGAAGAAGAAGAAGACGACAGCCGTCCAATGGAGAACTGATCTAATCCTGACCGTTAAAGAGAAGGGAGAGAATAAAAGAATGGCTAGATTTTATCGTCTTGCAATAAAATTTCTAGATGATGCCTTTATTTATACCTATAGAATTTAATCCAGTCAAAGATTTAATTATTTGACTAGAGAATTAAATTCTTAATTGAGTAAGTTACATTTTAATTACAGATTTAATTAAAACTTCTATATACGTAATTCAATTATTTAATAATTCTCACTGATTAATTTAGATATACTTTTTAAACAAAAAATAATAATATTTAGAATTCTATCAATTAATTAATTCTCAACTACTTCACTTTACAATATGATAAAAACATTCTAAACAATCCTCATAAAATTATTATAAAATTACATTTCACTCTAAATTATTTGGTTAAATATTTATAAATTTAACTTAACTTTAAATTAATTACCTATTAATTAATTTTTAAATACATAAAATCTCATAGACATTTAGTAATGAATTGCTGAGTGAAAAAGTGGATAAATTATAGGGTGTATTTACTCATCCAAATTATATTAATTATAAGTACTATTAAATTATTATATATATTATTAAATTTTATTATAGAATGCTACTAAAGATTATACTAGATGGTATTAAATTATTAAAAAAATATATTTTTGATATTTGTGTAGAGATTCATTTTAAAAATGTTAAGATGGATTAATAAACTGGTAAGGAAATGAGATACTGATGCAGTGGTGCTAATTTCAGAGGTTGCATGAAAAGATTCAGTAATAAGAGCAATTTCTAAATAAGAGTTATAATCCTTTCTCAGACAACAGGCATTCTGCATTAGAACTCCATCAGATTTACCAGACCAGAATAAATTGAACAATGCCCTGGAGATCATCAATCACTAGACAAATGTTGCAAGATTTTTATTACAGCAATCGGTTCAGTTTGACCATTACAGAATGATTAGCATAACTAATTTTCAGAAAGAAACAAATTAATGGTCTTGACCACATCTCTATACCCCAAACTGCGAAATAATAGAACTCTTTAACATTTTCAATGATCGAGCATCGCGAAACAACACCAAAATGCTCAAGAATTCTTTAAACTCGTCGTCCTCGTCCTCCCTCCTCCTCAGTACCTATGTTCAAGCTTCTCCTTCTCCTTGTAGTACTGAACATAACTGCATCAAAAGAGAAGATATCCACATAAGAATTTGGATACTACAAATTAGGGTTTGTAATAAACTAAATCAGTTGGTACATAGACTATGAGATACATGATACAACACATCCTAATCGCCCTGTCCTACATGGTCTTTCATCTCCATCTTCCTCCTCCCTCTCCATCATTTCTTGCCACATACAAAGAAAACAATATACACAAGAGGGCTGGGGTAAGGTAGGAAAACTAGAAGACTAACATTTTCTTCATCTTATTGGTATGTCACTCCTGTACACAATAATAAAACCCCACAAAAGGGGTATAATTGTGAAAGTAAAATACCTGATTTTCTCTTTTTCCAAAGGAAGATATCCACATAAGAATTTGGATATTACAAATTAGGTTTTGTAATAAACTAAATCAGTTGGTACATAGACTATGAGATATACATGATATAACACATCCTAATCGCCCTGTCCTACATGGTCTTTCATCTCCATCTTCCTCCTCCCTCCCCATCATTTCTTGCCACATACAAAGAAAACAATATACACAAGAGGGCTGGAATAAGGTAGGAAAACTAGAAGACTAACATTTTCTTCATCTCATTGGTATGTCACTCCTGTACACAATAATAAAACCCCACAAAAGGGGTATAATTGTGAAAGTAAAATACCTGATTTCCTCTTTTTCCAAAGGAAAATGAATCAATAGATGAACATGTTCAAAATGAATCAAACTTTGGGGATTTTCACTAAATCTGATAATCGCCATAACATAAAATATTGATGGCAGATCAGGTGCTGCAGCAACATGATAAAGCATCCGGTCTGCCATATAAATACAGTAAAGAAAGCCACCTGCTTTGTTGGAAACAAGTTTTGGGAAACTAGAACTTTTCTCTAGTATCGCAAGATTCCCATGTTTGACGAACAAGAAATGGGAATTAGAATTTTATCATCTCAAAATCGGGGACTTGAAAATACAATCAAAATCAGTCAGAATCGGATATGAGAATTCTCAGGAATTCACGACAATAAAGAACTTTTTACAAGTATAACCATAATCTATGATTCCAAACATAAGGAATGAAATTTCAATCATCACTTTCTCACTTTATATCCAAATATAAGAATTGAAAACCTAAGTAATTGGAACTTCTTCCGACAGCAATTGGTTCTAAGCAAGCACTAAACCCTAAGACGATTGTAGGAATCCAAACAAATTAAAAATTTCTAACGAAAACAAGGAATTTGCCTCTTTCTTGAACCAAACCGACCGAGCAAAGGGACAAAGACGTGCCTGTATGTTCCGACGAGAGGGCCGAGGAGCAGGGTGGCGCTGAGCCAGTTCTCGGAGACCTTGTGGTGGATCTTGCCCGGGAGATCCTTCCAAAGTCCGGGCATCACCTTCTGCTGGAACGGCGACAAGCCATAGATCACCGCCTTCATCCGCACCGGCGTCTTCCCCATCGTTCCTCTCTGCGATCCGAATCTCTCGCCGCGCAGCCAGATGATCAGCTGCCAACGCCGATCGATTCCTTTATATATAGAAATTTTCTTGGGCCGGGCCTCCGAAACGTGGGCTTGTGGACCATTTCATATTCGTTATATTTCCCGACTTATCGAATTAAATAATTTTCGTAAATGCTGAAATATTAATATACAGCATATTTAATCACTCAAAGAAGATAACTAAATATTTGGTAATACAAGATCTAAAATTATAATTGATAACTAAAATAATCCAATTAATTTATGAAGTAAATGAAAGAGCAATCACATTGTTGATATTTAAATACTTGCGAATTTATTTCCCTTGAGAGAATCACAATGTTTTCATTCTTGCCAATAAACCAACAACTTTGTCTCTACAAGCAACAAGTTTAGACAGCAACAGGTGGTTTAAGTAGAACCATGGCTTCTTTTATTTTCTTCACTGCTTCTTGCAAGGTTGACAGGGATGCAGCATAAGAAATCCGAACGCATTTATCGTCTCCGAATGCGTCTCCCGGAACAAGTGCAACCTGCCGGTAGTGAAGATGACGATGATGACGATATTGGCAATGAATACAATGGCGATAACCGCTAACAAATGACTAGTACACAACTTACCTGGCCCTTGTCCAAAAGAAACCGGCAAAGGGATTCAGAGTCTTTGATACTTCCGAAACCTTCAACCTCAGATCCATAATAGGAGCTGAAATCGATGAACAGGTAGAAAGCACCCTGTTGTAGGAGAATGTTTGTGATATTCAGACAATGTAGATCAATAAAAATGTGAGAAACCAATTTTAAAAACAAAGGAAGAACAAAAACCTGGGGTTCTGATATTTTAACACCGTCCAATTCCCCAAAGCTTTTAACTAAGAAATCGCGTCTTTCCTGGAATGCTCTCACCATCACAGAAACGGCCTCACCGCCGGCGTATCCCAAACCTAGAGCTGCAAGGCCAGCTTTCTGGGATATGCTGCTAGCGCCGGAGGTAGACTGCAACAGGTACATGATCAGAAAAAAAAGGAAATAAAAAGGGTCACATATGCCTGAAATTTTAGTCCTCCATTTTCTACTGAAAGGGTCCAGCATGGCACGCACGAAACTAAAATTCTAGAGCAAAGAATAGCTTCCAAGAAAGCACCAATATCGAACCAAATTGACCTTTCAGATGTGAATATCATGCAAGAGTGCTAAACGATTAAACAACTAGTTATGTATAAGCCAACTTATCAGTGACTTGAATTTATAGAGGATGGCCTATTATTGAAGTGAAGCATAATCTCCATGCTAGACTTCTTTGGGAGCTTTTGTCTATGTTTCATCAAAGATGATAAAGATGAAATCTAGTCCAATGCTTGTTCATCTTAATGTTAGTGTTTTAATTTAACATAGAATTAATAATTCATCTCTTATTGTTATTTAAATATAATTTCAAAATTTTTTATCATAAAAAGAATAGACAACAATAATTACATTCAATGGATGTTTAGCATCTGCTCTCTTTAAAAGGCGAGACAATTTATTGCAATGATGTACCATTGAGAAGTCACTAATCAAGAGGATAATCAAGAGTCTTAGTCCAACAAATCACAGTATGTGATATCTATTTCATAATTAAGAGGATAAACAAGAGGGTAGTATCTTTCATAACACATTACAGTGTGTGATCGAAATAGTAGGCATATCTCCTTCTAGGTTGGTGGTAACTGCATATATGCTGACAATTTACAGCTATGCAGGAAAGCATAATACTATATCACATATTGCATAAGCTAGGAAAACAAGTTTTTTTATTCTCTATTACCTACATATGGAAGAAAAAAAATGATCGTGTAAGTTTGTAACAACAACAACAACAGACAATCTAATGCTAACTATCAAAAAAGTATTCTATCTGGAAGTCTTAATCCTATCAAGAAAATGAAGAATTACCTGGCTTTGAATCTTTCCACAAGCTGCTAAAAAGTGTTTAGGGCAGGCAAGGTACCCAAGTCGCCAACCAGTCATTGCAAACGCCTAAAATTTAGCAGCCATCAAATCAGAGTTACTTTTCCATTGCTTGCAAGTATTAATGTCTTTAAAATGATGCACAGAATACAATGAATGCAAAATGTTCAGGTAAATTCAGCTGTAACAGAAATGTAAAAGCCTGGCGAATGACTGAAATTTATAAACCTCTAATTTTCTTTATAGTTAAGATCAGATCAGTGTAACTAATAGACACAACGACAAAAACTTTACTCAAGATTGGTTCCAACTTTAACATATATTTGCCAGCATAGCACTTTGAGTTGCTAAAATCTTCAAAAAAAATATAAGGGTGAATGAAACAAACTAATTACCTTAGAAAAACCATTTACAGTTAGAGTTCTTTCCCACATTCCAGGTAATGAAGCAAAGCTTGTATGTTTGGCCGGTGGATATATTATGTGTTCGTACATCTCATCTGATAACACCTGAAAGACACATAAGTATCAAATGTCATCAATATCTTCGATTTAGAAGCATGTACCATGTGCTGACAAGTAAACTTTGTGTCCAGCAAGCTAACCAGAAGCCTTGGATGTTTCCTGACTATATCAGCTATCTCCTCGAGCAGTTTCCGTGGGTAAACAGAACCAGTAGGATTGGATGGTGAACAAAGTATAAGCAGCCTTGAGTTCTCATTGATCTTTGAAGCAAGCAAGTCAGGATTTAGAAGAAAGTTATCTGATATGTTTGTTGGAAGAATTACTGGATCTGCGTCAGCCAACCTAGCCATCTCAGGATAGCTCACCCAATATGGTGCTGGGATCAAAACCTACAAAAGGAAATCAGTGCACTTCCACGTGAGATACTAGGCATAGCAGCAATTTCCAATCGGTGTTGGATAAATGGGCACCTGAACCCATTTAAAGGGGACAAGTAAGCACAAGTACGCCAAACAAAACCAAATCCTAATGCCATCTCTTGATGTTAGACACAGCAAGTTCAAATCATCTCCAGATTGAGGGCATAACACAGTTCTGGAAATCAAACTGACTGAGAAAATTTGTTTAATTTCATTGGAGATACCAAGTGCTCTTTGTCTAGCGAAATTCAGTTAATGCTCTAAAACAACCAGCCATATTGCTTCAACTATGAAGATTGGCAACATCCAATCTGTTTCTAGCCATCAATACTATAGTAGATGAATGTTCTATAAATGGAACCTACAAGGCTAAAGTGCCAAGTTCAGATTTTTTTTTAAACATGGAAGTGGTTAATTCACATAGTTCAAATGAAACACAGACCATAATTGTCCAATTTCCTTTTTCATTGCATTCTTTTTGCTGATTGTATGTAGTTTCAATAGGCAAGTACAATGATATTTTTATGAATGTAAACCAATGATCATTATTTGAGGTCAAACAATAGCTAGCACATACAATCATATAACAAGTACAATTTGAATCAAGTATATTATTCTGTATAATTCAAGTAAAGGAACGAGTGTGGAATCAAAGGAAAACCTATAAATATATATACCAAATATAGTCAATAAATGACAAAAGGAAACTGTAATAGACAAAATTGATAAGTTGTACCTCATCGCCTGGTGAACAAACTGCAAGCACCGCTTGCATAATAGACTGTTTGGCCCCATTGCTAACCAAGATTTGATCAGGTGAATAAGACAAACCATTCTCCTCTGCCGTTGTAAACAGAAAGCATAGAGAATTTAGCATTCAAACAGAACAAACGCATCCATTTGAATTCCAACTCACTGACCTTCAAGCTTATGACAAATCGCCTTCCTAAGTTCTAATGTCCCAGCATTTGGAGTATACCTCGTATGCCCTTCTCGAATCGCATTGATCCCCGCCTTCACAATTCAAACAGAAAGAGTTCAACATATGAAATCACACGAAATATCATAACTTTATCAGAGTACTAATGGGACGGAGAGATTCACCTCTGCAATAGCAGCAGGGGTATCAAAATCAGGCTCTCCAGCAGCCAACCTGATGACGGGCACACCAGCCTGAACGAGGGCTGTAGCATGATCGGTGATGGCCATGGTCTTTGAAGGCTTGAGCGAGCTCACCCTGGGATTGACTGAGGCATCGACAGGCGTCGTTAGGTCAACAGATGACTCCAACATCGCCCTCAGTTGAGTCGAAAGAAGGAGCCTTTTCCTGCTACAAGCCCTGCCGAGTGGTTCCGCCATCAAATCCAACTCGAATTCTCTAAAAAAAAAATCCCCTTTTTGATAAAAACAATAACTTACTTGGAGAAAGGCAAGATCTTTGGCGTCGAATCCAAGTTCTGGTGAGACCGCAGTGGAATGAAAGATGGGGAGGAAAATGAAGGACGGCGGACAAAGAGAGAAGACTCCATCGATGGCTTGCTCCAAGATTACACAACGCTGCACTTGAGGAGTCACAGCAAGACAATTGGTTGGTGCGTATTAATAGAAAAAAGGATTCTTTGCTCGTCTTCCTCCACCGAACGCACCTACCAACTCCAGTTCTTCGCCCACCAAACCCCAGACGAATCCCCGTTCCGTTTTATCGCTAGGCGGCTTCGTAAAAATAAAAACCGATATATCGGGCACCGTAACAGTCAAATAAGGTGTACGATAAATGAGATGAATCTGTAAATTTACCAGAATTGTCATATTATTTAAAAAACTGTAAATTTACTAAAAAAATATTTTTCTGATTATCTTTTGTCAAAAGTATATCTATAATTATTTTTAATAAAAATGTCGTCTTGCTTTAAATATTAGATGTTAAATAAATAGGATGTTCATAAATAAGTTCCGTAATGAACTTTTTAAGAGTTTTTAATGTTCATTTAATTATATAAAATATATTTAAAAATAAACTTTAACATTAATAAATTTGGCTCATTAACCTTTATAAATAAAACTACAATTAACAATTTTTTTATTAATTTATCTAAATCTTAATTATGATTTAATTTTATTTAGTGAATACATACAAATATATATAATACTTCATATATTTCATAATTTTAATTAACTGTAGTTTATTAAAAGCAAAAAAATAATAATTTTATTTATAATAATATCTTTGAGCGCAATAAAAAAGAAAACTCTATTCCAACTAAATCAACAATTGTTTAATAAATAAATTTAAATAACTTAGCATTCAACTTACCTCACTTACGTTAAATAACCTTGACAATTATAAAAAAAATATAGGTATCTATATTAAAACGTTTTGAGATTTTTCTTTTTTTTTTTAGTTTATTTTTCAAGTTATAGAATAATTTGTAGTCGATATATTTATCTTTGCCCATTTTTTTAGGTGCAATCTAAAATATTTGAATTTTCTGCCGAAAAGAGTTTATTCAAATAAAAAACTTAACTACAAACAACTCCAAATAGAGAATTTAATGCCTCTATATGTCCAAAAGACTTATTTTAATTTAAAAAAACATTAGCTAGAAGCTACTTTAGTGAAAGATTTTTATACTAACTCCAAATACGTATAACATTATTTTTTTTATTAAAAGAATATTTTTTGTTGACATAAATGATCAACTTACAAAGCCATGATACAAGTATATATGAGTTTTCAATCTTACAAATATATACGTCATTATTTGATTTTGCTAGAACAAAACAAAAATTGTAGGAAGGTAATCCATGAATAATGATGGATAAGTATGTAGTAAAATTGCAATCTTTTTCACCACTGCATTAATCAATAGAATTACCAATATGAAAGTTTCAAACATTATAATCCCTCAAAAAATCCATCAAAGATTGAACTTTTGGTGCCTTCATATTTCACAAATTGTATTGCTAGGAAAGTAACTTGTCAAGTAGTTTCCAATCAACAAATTGACCATTACTATTATCCTTGGCATCAAACTCAGTACTGCCCGCAATATTGCCTTCAAATTCTTCTCTAGACCATAAGCTTGGAGACGAACTTACTTCATCAGATAATGGCGGAACGCGAAGAACACAATCATGGTTATCTTTGTTAGAATCAAGCAATTCATCTGATGATAACCTTGGTATGAGCCAGGGAATGTGCAGAACCTGATCATCTTGAGATTCTTTATTAGAATCAAACAGTTCGTTGGACAGTTCTCGAATGTGATGAAGGACTTCATCATCTTGATTATCTCTCTTAGATTCAGGCAATTCATCCTTGTGATGGAAACCTTTCCCACAAAATGCTACTCCTTGAGAAGAAGACACAACGAATCCAAGAGTTTCATATCCTAATTGAGCGTGATCAAGAACAGATTTCGGATAGTGCCCGAAACTGTCGAAATTAGGCCTTTGATTGGGGCTTGGTTTCTTGAATGCTCTACAAACAACCCATCCTTCTTCCTGTGTCAAGTTTTACACATCAAAATACTTCAGTATGTGTTTCATACGTGTGTTAATATGATCATTATGATCGACCTACCTGAGTTGGGTCATTTTCATTGGATTGAAGACGATATTCATGGATGATCCAATCGGTTTTCTTCCCATTTGGTGCTCTTCCCTTGTAGAAGACAAGCGTTTTGCGCATCCCGATCACCCTAAACTTCGATAACACCGGCTTGTCTCGGCCAGTCGCCTTCCAAAATCCAGCTGAAGTAGCTCTATTCGTCCTTGTCCCACTTGGATACTTCCTATCCTTGAAGCTAAAGAAGTACCATTCTTTTTGCTCCTCGTGTCCATGCTTGCACTTATCTATACATTTGTTAAAATAAGAAAACTCAGTTAATTACAGATTCATCTAAAAAGATATATATAGTTTAGTAAAGTACTTGATCATCAAGAGTAGTAATTAAATTAAGTACGCTGACCTTGAAGATCCCAGGGTTCTATTCGATAAAGATCGACCTCTTGAATGATATCTAAATCAATTGCTTGAGAAGCTACCTTTCTCGCAAGGTAGTAGCCCACCAGCTCTTCTTCTGTTGGATGAAACCTGAAACCCGGTGGAACGACGCTGCTCTCTCCTTCCATCTCAAAGATTAATATCTACCGCACTGTTTGTTAATCTACCTTCTGATCGATCGAAGTACTCCTGAATTATTACAATTTCAAGTTTATTTTGCAGTTGAAGCCTTATGATAAAAATTAGTAAGAAAAAGCTAACTAGAAATTAAAACATGAGAGCACTTCTGTATATATAGATATATATATATATATATATATATATAGAGAGAGAGAGATGTTTCTTTGAGTGCACTACAACTCATATAAGATCATGGTTGCATGCTTAATGCTAACGTAGAACACACTCTTGTGAATATTCAGTAATAAGTACATAATCATATGCAGAGCTTAAGTAACTTACAGATTGAAAATGTTGAGAGAAGGGACGTACGCTCACCAGTAGCGAATTGCAGAGATCGAGAAAGAGAGAGAGATGAGGCAATGGAGGAAGAGGGAGAGGAGGTCTAGGGTTTGTATAGACATATATATAGTGCACAGCATCTCTTTCTCTTCAGAAAGCGATGGAAGGAGATATATATAAAGAATTAAAGCCTTAAAGGGGAGGGAGGTTAGGAGCCATCGAGTGCGCGTGCAGTGCTGGTAAATCATGGAATATATAACACATTTTCCACATTTAATTTCTACAACACACATTATTCATATTTCTCAATTAATGGAAGTCATATCACACGGTGATCATGAAGCTAAGCCATGCATCAAAATGGACGAAGAGGACCACAATTTCTTTGTCTATTCGTGCAATGCAATGTTTATCGAAAATTAAATTAACAACGTGAAATATTGCATTGTTAATTTAGTGTTATGTATAGCACTACTTCCTTCCTATATATATCCTATCTGTAAGTCTTGTTTGCAGTATATGATCACTCGAGAAAAAGCTTTCGTATTCGGCACAAAAGTTTGGCCTGAAATATATATATTCAATCAACTCCTATATGATTTATAAACCAGTATTTACGGTATTGTTGATGCGGCAGCGCATGCCTCAAAAAAGAGTTGATCCAAAGTTTGTAGAGCACGCTTGTATCCATCTTGCAAGACACTGACTTGCTGCCCGTATCCTGTTTATACTTTACAATATTAGTTTCTTTCTTTCTCTTTCTATGTGTCGATCAAGTACAAAGTTAAGTGGAATACAAGTAAATGGGCTGTTTGGTTTGGAGTGCTTGTCGCACGTAATTAATTAGCTGCCCGGATGAGCATGAGCAGGCTATGGTTATAGTATTCATGATCACTATAACAACGTCCGCTACTGTTTTTCGCTACGTATATCGTAGAATACTTGTGTTTTTCAAACGCAAAATCCATTTTTCACGAACTAATTTTTAATTTAATTGTGAGAACAAATAATTAAAGACACTGACCACTTAATCTTTCACTGCTTGTTTGTTTGTTTGTTTGATTGATTGATTGATTGATTGATACAGAGCTACCTAATTTAATCATCATCCCGGTCGTGTTGCCGTCGCCTCCTCGCTGTGCACTGCGTCGTCGCCGATGAGGAGCTGCTCCTCCGGCATGCGGAGGGGGACGAGGAGGTCGTCGACGAGGCATATGAGGCTGGTGACGGCGAGGTTTTAGCCGACGACGAAGAGACCGGCCGCGATCTGCTTGAGGAGCTGCACCCCACGCCGACGCAAGACCCGAGGATGTCGCCGATTTGCTGCAGGTGGTGAACCACGGGAGGCTGCCGGATAAGATCCCCATCACGCGATCGGCGCCCACCCTTGCACCAACGCTGATCATGACGATGAACACCAACCTTTTCATCCATTAATCAACAGCAGATCCAAAATTGCAGAATTAATTGATCACTCCTAATTTTTATTTTATCTTTTGTTTTGATTAAAAAAAAGAGAACTTAATGGAATTGGATAAGAGTAATGGCTCATATGCTCTATCTAGTGAATCAGAACTCAAAAGTAGGTCTTTTTCATTACCGTGGCCGTATCTTAGTGTACACCCTACGCGATAGTCTTTCAGAACAGGATCCAGATTACCATATGCATTTTTATTTTTCCATTTCATTTGAATAGTAGAGCCACCAGTGAGCTTTTTATATATAAATCATAACGAACAAGGACATTCTAACGAGTTGTTTACATTTCTTTTTCGGTTAAATAAACGAATTTGTTTTTTTTCTAAAAATTTTACTGTAGCACAGGTTGCTTAGGTCCAAAAGGAATCTAAAGATTTTGACTTTTGAGAACAGCATGTAGCAGGCTGAAGTTATCACCGACAGCTTCTCGAAGAAGTTGACGTCGAGGCAGGTCCATACGAGGAGGCCGGTGGCTGCGCGCAGACGCGACCGACGAGCCGATTTGGCAGAGAAATGGTCACCGCGCCGTTGAACCCCGCCCACCCCATCCACAGAAGTCCGGCTCCGGCGAGTATCAACAGCACGTTGTTGAGGGGAAATATATATCTCGCTATTCTGTTGGTCGACCTCGCAGGTGAAGCCGGATATGCCGGGGGAGAGGTGGAGGACATAGCCTCCGGAGTAGTCGATGACGCCCCACTGGAAGAGAAAGCTGGCCACTCCGCCTCATAGGGAGGAGAAAGCGCTGACGGTGTACGAGAAGGCGAGCCAGAGGGGGACGAAGATCATCCAGGCGACGATTTCATGCGGCCGATCGAGGAGCGAGCCGCCGAGGAGGATGAGGGTGATGGCAGCGAAGACACACTGCCCAAAGGATTTACACCGTACGAGATCGACAAGAATGATTAATGTGGAATAACACCGTACCCAAAGGATTTACACCTCACAAAACAAGAACAATACAATACCCACATTAAAGGTCACATATCGGATTGAACCTGGGAGATTTTCTCTGTTTACTGCCCTAAACGGAAACACCAGTAACAGTACCATTCAAATGTCAAGATTCAACAAGAAGAGGCGACCCAAACACAAATCTGATCGAACATGAATGAAAGCTCGCTATCGAAGTCAGAAGTCAACAAGAAAGGCTACAATTTAGTGGAAACTTACCAACTAAGAAGTGGAGGGTTGTCTTCGACACTCAGAGGGTCCTACTGGTGCGGAAGAAGAAGTTGGCTCTGTCATGCTCCCTGCTCCGGTCGCTCACTGGAGCAAGAGCTCGAGGGAGGGAGAGCGCCGATGATGAACATTGATGAGACATCACGGGGATTCAAATAGGAAGACGGTGATTCAGGTAGGGTTAGAAGGAATCGAGGTAGAATCGCGCGAAGATAAGGTCGCGAGGGAGACGATGAGACTTCCGCCTATCGTTACGAGGAGGGTGGAGAGCCGCGTGGACTGTGGAGATCGAGCGAAGGGGACCGTAGACGCAGGGGTTTGTGTGATGATACGGCGACCGCAAATGGGGCTTCGAGGCGAGGTCGCAGCCGCCGGTGTCCGGTGGGACTTCGTAAGGGGTGTCGGTGGTCGCTCTCAGGCTTCGCGAAGAAGGAGATCCCGGTGGAATGGGATTTTTTCAATCTGAACTTAGCGGGAAATTCAAATTGATCGATTCTGGTGTTCCACTAGATCATTATAACGTACATTAACATAGGCCAATAGACAATTCTGATGAAAGAAAGGTTGCAATTATTGGCAACTTAAATTGTACCACAGGAACACCGTAACGCAGCCCTTCTCCGGCTCTGCCTCGTCTATAAACTGGCCTCCCACCGGAGAAACCTCTGCGGATCGCTTGGATTCCACAACAGACTAAAACCTAGAAGGTTAGAACTCTTCATTCCTTCCGATTCTTTGAGTGATACCTCCGTTGGCAATCTAGTGTTTGTCCTTCCGATCATCCGCCATGGCTTTACCCCCGGAGCGAGTTGTACAAGAGATCGGCAAGAGCCTCGCCCGACCTCGCCTCGGCAAGGATGCTTTGGTGAAGCTGCTTAAGGTAACTCCGGGTTCCTAAACGCCGAGATAAATCAAATCTCTACCGATCTCCGTGTTTTATTTCCTTTTCTTGATTTTGGATTGATTTATCTAAGCTCCAACTTCTTCCATGGCTTCCGTCGAGTTGTTCTATCCCAACGTGGTTTTCATTTCGCTGTCAATAATGAGTTTGACCGGTGCACCTTTTGCAACCTAGTAGTGTATAACCGAGTGCGACGCCAGTGTTAGTATTAACGGGTAACCTAAGTTCTATTTCATAAGATCGGAACCCAGAAAATGTGATTCGGTGGATTGCACGTTCTTGTCTCCATTATTTCTTAGATCGTGAATGTAGTGACTAAATTAGTGATGGTTGATGTTCTCCGCCCCCCTCAGACCATAGTAAAAGTTTGAGCAGATATCAGTGATGGTATGAGTACTTGTAATTTCCATGATCTCATGGAATACGTTTCGCAAACTTGTAAGAGACAATTGTTTCCTTGTAACTGATTTGTATCCATGTTAGCAGTACCTTCGATTGTTACTTTGATCTAAGGCAAACACACTATGAGAAGCGAGAACTGCTGGCAGGATATGTCATGTGGTGTACAGTGCTACGTGTTTGGCAAAATGCTCACTCTAGCAACACCAGGGGTATCAACAATTGATGAGTTGACGGCTATTAACAGTTGTAGTGGTATTCTGGACTTGTAAATTCTTCTTGTGAGAGAAATAGGAAATTAAGGTACGAAGGGTTTCATTAGTTAAATGAAATAGAACTTGAAGATGAAGAATGATGCCCTCTGGCTGTATGGATTGCTGTCTTTTGTTAAACCTATATATGAATAAATATGAACTAGTGGGAAATTAGCTAATTTTAGCAATCTAAGTTATGGTGCTATAATATGCTTTCTAGCTTAATCTTGTACAACACAAAGATGTTCGAGGTTAAAACCTTCATACTTGAATTTGCTGTTTCTTTCTTCCTTGCTCTTTCACTGATGTTCAAGCATCAAAGAAAAAGATGGAACTATAAAGGTTTGTTTAATGATGGCAACAGGCAGTGGGTTAATGTTGTTACTTTGTTGTTGAGGTAGTTTGGTTATGTGCTTTGTTAAAGACCCATACAACTATTTGAATTGGGATGCCTCTTACATCACTGTCACTTCTCTTGACATCCATCAGTAGGTGAATGCTACCACAAATCAATTCCCTTGTCCCATCTTGAACATGATCAATTAAGTTGTCTCTCTGAACTTGAACTATTACTTGGTAGAACTATCCTTTTGCGTCACTTGATCCATTTGTAAAGAAGAGTCAACTAATGTCGTTTTGCCATAACCCATGTCTCCTTGTTTTTGCACCTTTGTAAAGAAGATGGGGAACCAATAACACATCTCTTGGGAGAATGATCTCAAAGTTCTCTATTCAGCTTACACATGCAATCAATAGGAGTTTCTCTCAAGAGTCATTGTCATCCGTCCTCATCAACCTTTGAACTTGTCAAATTTTTTACTGTGCCAATTGAAACACATACTGCTATCCTCCCTAAGTCTCTTCATGCATTTATCGTCATTGACCCGCCATCTCCCTCCCTTATCTTTCTCCCACCACATTCTCTTAGAATTAGAGCCTTTATGGATCATGCCTCATATGCTGGTCGAGTATGAATTAACCCTTGATGAGGTCCAACTTATTAGGAACTTGTCCAAATGAGCCTTAGTTACAGTTAAAAAGAAGAAGAAAAAGGAGAATTGTTAATAAAAAGGGAAAGAGCACTCCCACTCAGTTAGAGTGTTTAATTCATGCAAGTGAAATTAACGTAGATTTAAAGCATTAATTATAGTGAAGAATTTTAGAAAACAAATCTTATCTTTTGAGATAAGTAGAATAAAAATTCAACAAGAAAGGAATATTAATGCACATATAGTTAATGAGATAAAAATGGGTGGTAAAAATTTGAAAAAGCTTTTCTTGTGCAAACTTCGTGTCCTCATTTAGAATAAAAAGAAAAAAATATAGACTGTGGTTGTGGTACAATTCATAATTTATAGATCAAAGGATTAGGCTACTAAGGAATAACACTTCAAAAATGTTATTGCTACAGAGATGACAATATTAAGATGGATGTATCTAGTTGTAGGACATAGAAATGTTAATATTTGAGAGTTACTAACAAAATTCTCATAGGTGATAAAATTAGAGAACATAGGTTAAGATAGAATAAAGATGTTTAAAGGCGATGACGTGATTTTGTAATTAGAAGACTATCTTTATTTGGAAGAGGAGTCAAGGAAGAAGAATATGACCAACTTTGTCCTTTGAAGATACTATCTTGAAGATTATCTCCAACTTCAGCCTCCAGCATGTCCATCTATCAGTTGCTACTTTAGTATTCAGTTGCTTCATCCTTATGATCAGTGGGATTTTTATAATTCTTTTAATTTTTTTGCAGTATAAGTAACAAGATGCGCATAGATGATGTAAATGCTCTAGTTTGTTGGGAGTATTAAGAATCATTTGACTTAATAGTTTATAGTTGTTTGTATTACGAAATTTAGTCTCACATTGGCTATCTAGTTATTGGCTGTTGTATTTGTGTCCTACAAATATGGTGCAATAGTTTTCTAAAACAATAATTTTCCTTTCAATTCTCACTCTTCCCGATTGTATTTCACTGCATTTTTGCCCTGTTTGATAGTTGATCAGTGTAGTTCTTGGAGCAGCCTTTTCCATTCTGGCATTTTTAATGATATTTATTGCATTTTCTTCTTTAAGTTCTTGGTGATTGCAACTGGAGCCAATTCTAGAGTGGGGACTCTTGACTGCTTCACATTGTTTTTTATTTGCAAGTTTTTGTGGACTAATTTTGATTTCTTATTTTTTGTTCTCCCTTTTTGTGCAGGATGCCGAAGTTGCCTTATCCAAGTTGAATCAGTCTTCTTCTTTACAGATATCTCTAGGACCATTAACTAATTCTCTTTCGCACATTAATTTACTTCAGCATAAAGATAAAGAAGTTAAATTACTGGTTGCCGTATGTTTAAGTGAAATTATGAGGATTTTGGCACCTGATGCACCTTTTACTGATGAAATATTTAAGGTAATAATCTTCTCTCAAGTTCTGCCTTTTAATTTTTTTTTGAAATTCATAACTGCTTGTAGATACATATTTTTTC
Organism: Curcuma longa; assembly: GCF_044706935.1. NCBI lineage: Eukaryota > Viridiplantae > Streptophyta > Magnoliopsida > Zingiberales > Zingiberaceae > Curcuma > Curcuma longa. The sequence goes on along the minus strand of NC_133865.1, from coordinate 8,928,611 downwards.
TCTATGGTTGGTTATCAATGCTATTTTTCTCCGTGCAATAATGGTAGTTTTTTTGGATTTTACAGTAATTGGAACCTATGATATGGCTACTAGAAATTTTGAAAAATTTATTGCCAAACCTCACTGTGAATTTTAATTGCATTTTGCAGCATGTTTTTAGGCTTATTATTGACACGTTTGTGGACTTGGTTGATACTACGAGTCCATATTTTACGAGGAGGACAAAGATACTGGAGAGTGTTGCAGCTTTGAAATGTTGTGTGATAATGTTGGATATTGATTGCGAGGATTTAGTTCTGGATATGTTCAAAGTTATTTTCTCTGTTATCAGGTTTGACTTCTTGTTCCTGACAATTCTCTCACTGAACAGCATCCTCAAAAGTTGTAAGTTAAATATATATTTAGAACATGATTTTGATGTTAGCTATAAACACCTATTTTCACTATTCTTTTTCTCGAGAGTTGAATTTAGAATGCAACATTTGCTTTAGTCTAGTTTATCCACAGATTAGTGATTGAACAATGATGCCTTATTCAAGCGTTGTAATTAATTGGAATTTGATCGTGGAGAGTTTTAATTAGACTGGTACTAGCAGGTTTTAGTCTAGCACATATTGTTTTACATTAATGTTGTTCGGAATTCATTTGGGTCATTAGAATTCATTGGAATTTGATTGTGGAGAATTTTAATTAGACTGGTACTAGCAGGTTTTAGTCTAGCACATATTGTTGTTTTACATTAATGTTGTTTGGAATTCATTTGGGTCATTATAATACAGTAAGATGTGGTAGATGGTACTAAGGTTGAATTACCTAAATAGTTTCCCTTTTTAATAAGAGCTGCTAATTCATTGCATGCTTTTTTTTTTTTCCCTTTGCATGCTGTAATTTGCACTCCAACAAGGTGAACTTGACTACTTAGGGTATCACATCCCTGTCATGTAGTCAATGTATTTTTATTCTCTTGCACACACATTTGTGGTCTTCTTCTAGGCCATCCCTTTGCATTTGGGTTCTTTCTCTCGCGACTAAGTAACACACTCTATTGTGTGATCATAAAATGTCACCCTCATTCTCAATCTTGTCTGCAATGTTTTTTTTTTCTTTTTAACTTCTAGGTGCATCTATCCATTTGGTTCTTGCCTCTTGCTTCTAGCTCTTATGTTTTTAATTATAGAATTCTATAGGTTTCTTTCAATATTCTTTTGCATTTGCGTGCTCATACTTGTAGGTTGCTATTGTTGGCAATGGGTTAGGTATTGTGAAATTTTGACTACCTATAGCTGTATCTATTAAGGAATTCAATATTTATACCATCTTATATGAGTCACAAATTTGTATTTTTTTACTCATGCACAACCATACTTGCTATGTGCATTACTCGACTGATACACATCACATGTTATGGATATAATTATTAATTTGATTAAATTTGTTAGGTCCAGAATGAGTTCTTCTAGGTTGTGCACAATTTGTAGATGTCCTTGTGCTAGCTATGGTGCATTGGTTAGACAATTCATTGCACAACATTAATTGGCTCTATATATGTTTGTCCTGCAAACATAATAATAATGGTGACACAATGTATAGAATGATAAACTTGTATTATTTTATAAGGGAATTTACAATCTCCAATTAAATTTGACCAGTAGAGGAGTTTTATAAGCTTGGATGAGATAGCTATTATCTCTGGTGCAGAAGTTGATGCCAACTTGCTGTTCCTCTAGAATGTAACTGTAAGCTGATTATGAATCTGTTTCTTCATCCTTTTTTATTGCTTTTACATATGTTCTTTTGTTGTTTTACCAAACACTTACGGTTGTTTTACATTTATTTAAAAGCGAGTTACTTTATAATCTTCTCAACATCTATTCTTAGCCTATTTTCTGGAAACTGAACGTAATTGTTTGATAATAGAGGTTAATTGGTAGGAGTCTTTTGAAATACTTATGTAAAAATATGCTGTCATAAATATTTCAAATTTCTTGATTTATGTACATTATGTAGACTAGCTGATTTTTAGGTTGAGCTGTGTCTCACTCCATCTACAATGAAAAACTTGTGTATGAGGCAGTACCTTGGCACCAAATGTGGTGTACATTTATTCAAACCTAACCTGACTACCCAGTGAATGATTATGGTGGATTGGCTGGTAAAGTTCACTTCATGTTCATGACCTGATAACCTTAAATATTCACCTATGTCATTTTTTTCTTGAACTTTTTCATGGTGCTGGATAGCTTTCTGTTTTGCATATATAACACTAAGTATTATTTGCCTTTGTGAATTTCTGTGTTTGACGTGTAGTAGTCTGGTTACACTGCTTATTTAAGCTATAACTGCTATTGTTTAGACACGGTCATCAAAGAAGCTTATTCCAAGCTATGCTGTCAATTATGACACTTCTTATAGAGGAGAAAGTTACCCAACCACTCCTGGAGATCATTTTGCAACAACTAGTGAAAGCTGAGAAGGTTTTTGTTATCAGTTGCAATACTCATGCAAAATCTTGGTGCTACATAAATTCAGAAAGTCTGTTTATTGCTTGCATTACAATCAGTTATCAACTTCTGTTAACTACTTGTTAGCAGGGAGCATCCTTTTGGCTTGCTGTTTCATTGATACAGAAGTGTGCTGGAAAGCTTGAGCCATCAATTTGTAGTTTTTTAACATCTTGCAATTTTGACAATGATACATGTGAAATTATTTTGGAGATATTTCAATGCGCCCCACAGATTCTCACCAGCATCATCCCAAACTTGACCCAAGAACTACTAGTATGTAGCTAGAGTTATTATTAACTCTCTTTTATTATGTATTCTTGTGTCAGAAGGCATCTCAATTGGTGTTTTTAACAGACTGAGCAGGTGGATATTCGCTTGCGTGCTGTTCGTTTAGTGGGAAACCTTCTTGCCAAATCTGAGCTCCGTTTTGGTGAGAAATACTACGCAGTCTTTGTTGAATTCTTAAACAGATTCTCTGATAAATCTACGGAAGTCCGGATTGCCACAATAGAGTGTGCTAGAGAATGTTACATGGCTCATCCCTTTGGCAAGGAAGCACATGATATTCTCTGTGAGGCATTCACATTTTTGTTAAGTTCTGATATTGTACTCTTTCTTTAGAATTTTTTGAATCTTGTTTACTTGCTTGCAGCTGTGCTTGAAGGAAGATTGCTTGATTTTGATGATAAAGTGAGATTAGCAGCTGTCTTTGCAGTTTGTTATCTTGCTAAATCTAATTTGACATGTTTTCCATCTGAGATTGTACTGCAAACTGTGGAAAGGCTTCGTGATAAAAAGGTGACTAGGTTTTGGTTTCTTCAAATAAGTATCTAAGCATCATGATAAAAAGGTGACTAGCTTTCAGTTTCTCCAAAACAAGTATCTAGTACTTTTCTTTTTTCTGTTTCTTTGCAGGTTTCTGTTAGAAAGAAAGTATTAGATGAGCTACTGGTGTTATACCATGCATACTGCAATAAATGTTCTGAGGGATTATTTGCACTCAATGACCACTATGAACAAATTCCCTGCAAAATTTTGGGCTTTTGCTTTGAGAAGGATTGCAAGGAGTTCAGGTTAGTCTTTTTCTCTTTAAATAATTGATTTAGATATGTCACAGAGGTACTAAGGTGTGACGAATTCTGCAGTCAACACAACCTTGAACAAATCCTTGCAGATGGCATGTTTCCAGCATCACTTTCTGTAAAAGAGAGGATAAAACATTGGATTGCATTTTTTTCAATGTTGAAGTCGCCTCACAGAAAGGCTTTAAAATCTATCTTACATAAGAAATGGAGGTATGATAATAATATTCTTCTGTTTCACTTAATACTCATAATCAGTCCTTTTTTTTTAATTTTTAATTTTTTGGCTTTCCAGGTTTCAGATGGACCTAAAAGAATATTTAAGTCTACGAGATAAAGAAAAGGTATTTGATTCTCTGCTGTAAGCAAGGTAGTAACTTTTTAAGTCCATCTATATGCATATACAAAGTATGGTTTGAGATACCAGCATGTATTGGCTGGAACTTGTTAGTAGAGCAAATGATGGTTGGATGGACTGAATGATTTGGCATTGATGTCTTTTTCCTACAAATATCCCTTCCTGGCATTATGGCTTAGTGTTCAGCACTGTACCATTTATAGACTGTTCAGATTGGTATGGATCTGACAATCAAAGCCTTATATTCTTAGAGTTTATTAAATTCTTGCAGCTCTTCTTTGAGTTTCCCCCTCAAAAAGGCATTTGAAGCCTTGCACAAGGTGTTAATTACCATTTTGGTAGAATTTCAATAACACTCTGTTTGAGGTTTGTTCTATGATTACTTTTATCCAATTGTCAAGTGTGGGATATGGTCTCTCAACCGTTGTTTGTATTTATGTTCTTTATTAATCAATTTTACAGACACTCAAGTGGAAGGCTTCAAATGCTATTTTATGCCCATTTTGAAGATGTCCTTGTAAATGGCCTAGATATGCAAATACTACATAGCACTATACTGTCAAACAATATTAAAAAAGTAAGGAACATTCCTATATTGAAGTGCACTTTCTAGTTTGCAAGATGGAAATGCCTAAGCATGTAACCAAGACTCATCAATTATAATGGGAGTTCGAGGGAGATGAATTTAGGAAGTATTCAATTACATTGAATTAGTTGGGTATAAGGGCTGCTATTTCAGCTTTTTGGCTGGAAGTTGAGTTATTTGAAGTTCTATCAGAAGTGAACACTTATCTGTTTCTCATTTGATTGGGTTGACAATTTATATCAGTTTGTTATGATGAGCCACTTAGATTGAATAATTGATCCCTTAATTTATCTGGTTAATAGCAGTTCGCTTATCTGTGTCTATAAACTCTTGTGATTAGCCAATTTTATGTTTTTGAGGAGAATATGGATTACATGTGCAAGTGCTGTCTGTGTACGTCATACCATCATGTAACAAATTCTTTGCATACTGTCGTTTGCATATGTTTTTCAAAATTTTGCAAATCAGCGCATTTTCTAATTTTGAACTGTGGATATCTTAACCGGTTATCAATTTACCAATCTGTACATTTTTTTATTTGAATACTCTGGCATATAAAGTATATGTGCATATAAAGTATAAAGTATATGTGATATATAATATGGGCTTCAAAATCATGGTAAAGTGTTATCATCTTTCTTCAACTTTATTTTTTATTATGCATTTTGGTTATCTCACCTATGGCTACATGAATCATGGTCCTTGATGTTTGTTTTCATGGAGAAATTAAGTAGTAGTTTTGTACATGAATTGCAGGAAATTACTTCAGAAGATGCACGCAACAGGATATTGTTATTGCATATGAAGATGTCCTCTAGTTTCTTTGATCCTTCTAAGGCTGTTGAGTGCTTCCAAAAATTGCACCAAATGAAGGATAATAATATTTTTAAGATATTGCTTGCATTGGCTGATGAATATGCATCTCCTTCAGCTATTCATTCTTTTCATGTAAGAATTGTGGCTTTCAACTATCACTTGATACTTTATGTGTGATGCATCTGTCTTTGCCCTTAATCAGCATGCAAGGTTTCACAAGGTGATTTCAGGTTATAGATTATTTATATTTTCTGCACCTAGATGGTAGGCAAGACACCTTAGTCAGGGGCCTATGCTGGATAATATTAAAATAAAAGTAATTGATAGTAAGATTAAAAATGAGTGGTTTATATATCTAACAAAGTGTATTATGGTATGAAATTTTACACAATGACTCACTTTTTATTTTCCAGGTGAAAAACTATAAAAATTTCCTCGTTATATTTCTTATCATAATCTTTCTCATTTTCTTCCTTACAATTATGTTGGTTTGATATCATTAATGTAAAATCTTACGCCATAAAAGTTTCTAATATTTGTTTCATATGCACAATAAATATCATGTTTGACATATTTAAGTACTTGTGACGTTTTGCATCAAGTAATGATGTTTTTAGCCATTCGCATAACTATTGTGCATGGTTTCTATGTCTTTCCTGCAAAAGTAGGTTTTTAGTCTAAAAATTTTATGTTTTATGTTTTCATTCCTACTTGCCATATAAATGTCCATTCTTCGAGTTTTGTATTCTTTCAATAGAATACCAATTTATGCTCTATAGTGATTTATTAATAATGATGTGTTTTTCAAGTCTTATTATTATTATTTTTAAACTTCTGTTTGTTTATAGGTTTCTCTTCTTAAGAAGATTGGGGATAGGCATCCATATTGTGATTTTTTCAGTACACTCTCTAGAAAGTGTTCATATTCAATATTCACTGCCGAACATGTACATTGTATTTTGGAAGCTGTTATATCTGAAAAAGACAGTCAATCTAAAGTTATGAATGCCTCTTTAGATCTTCTAATTGTAAGTACTTGTGCTTTTCTATGCTTCTTAGATCCAATTTTTGTTGTTTGAATTTTCTGGCCATTCAAACCAAGACATGTTAGCTATGAAAATCATCAATACCATCTAATCTAGTTTGTCACAGTTATTTGGGTTTTGCTATAAGAATTTTATCCTTCAGTTGAATTCAAGATTTGGCACTTTTATCTATAAGATCTATATTTGGATGTTTCACAATCTATCATGGCAAAGAATTTACTTGTGTATTTTCCCCTGCTTTGGGCTTTTCTATGCTTTGTTCACATATTGCACTATTTGTTAATCTATGCTGTTGGCTTGAATTGGCTTGTCATGCTCCTAATGAGTTTACATGACTATGAGATAGCATGGCTTTCACTATGCTCGCATGCCATTCTCTTTGATACTTGCTAAATCAGGAAACATCATTCAACTTGAGTACAAATCAAAAGTAAATAATTCCAAAATATCTTCTTAGAATAAACTCAAATTGTCTACAAATATCCACAAATCACAGTTAAAAGCCTAATATATTTGAATATCAAAACATGTATAACCTCAACTAAATAATGACAATATGATAGAAGAATCAAGGCATTCCAAAACTCTTGAAAGTGCATATAACCTCTAGCTAAATTTTAACTTAACCCCACTAAATATCTAAACACCCTTGTGTTCTCAGAGCAGCAAGAAACAGGGAGTTAAGAAGGAAACCTAAGTAGAGGAAAGATCATCCAGATGCTAATTGCTAGAGCTGCAGCAAGTTTTGTTGAATTGATCCATGGGTGTTACATGTTGCACTGCATTATACTATGATAGAGAGTGAAACTATGTGCACACATAGGTAAGATAATTAGAAGTACCCAAGCTGATCTTCACCGGCATGACTAATATATGATTTTATCTACAATAAAACCACCATTTGCAACTATATCATTATCAGTGAATCATTTTCCATAAGCATTTCATCCAGTGATATATTATATCTAATATCCACCATTTCCTAATCTAAGGTAATGAGTGCTAGAATTTTCCATTATAAAAGACGACCAACCTTGACAATACATTAAATGATGGTGGCTGATTTACAATTATTGCTACATTTCTCAATGCCAACGTATCCCTTTTAGTGCATATGCTGTTTATAAGTGCAATAGCAAGTAGGATCACTAGTCAAACCTTGACCTCTTTGATTATGGAATTTGTTAACTGTTGTCTATTGCTCAACTCCAATGTATGCCCCTTGGTGGATTTATTGTTTACAAATTCAACATGAGTAGGATCACCACTGAAACATTGAGCTCCTTAATTGTGGATTTTGTTGGCTAAGGTCTCTTAATTGATTCTTTACCATGGATTTTGTACAAAGTAAATGGTAAGTTTAAAAAACTAAAAAATGTAGTTTGATAATTATTGTTACTGTGCACATGTGTCTATATATATATAATGGAAATTTAGGTATTCCTACATGGGGATTGCAAAATGCATATGACTACATTATGTTCCAATACCTTGCCTAGTTCTAATACTACATATGAGAGACCATATGATGCAGAAGCACTCTTTATGTCATCCTATTTCTTGCTATGTGTACATGTAATTCTGCTTCACACGAAATGAATTCTTAAACAATCTTGTAGGTCATTCTATCCATATTTCCCATGTTGGTAAGAGGAGCAGAAGAATGCCTGCTGAAGTTATTCTCCATGGACACTGCAATGAATAATGAAAAGGCTCTTCAGATTTTATCAACAGCAGGTCAACATATTTCTGTAGAACTCAGGTAACAAACATGAAGCGCTGTAAGTAGGCATGTAATGAGAATGTTTTCCCTCCTTTTTTACTGCCTAGTTCTCATTGCAGTAACAGAAAAAAAGTCCCTCTTGTCAAGTAATAAAATAACAAATGTAACTGGGATTGAGGGTCCATTTGGACATATTGTTTCTAGATAAATCATTTTATCTACTTTACAGTTGTCTTTATGGGTCTCTATAAGTAGAGATCTGTTTATGTTTTTAATGCTCACATTCTTGGTTTGTTATTTTTGTAATAAAAAAAATTGTCGAGGTCTGTTGATCCTATTATATGAAGTTTCCTAGCAACCCATGTCGCATGACTAAACCATATAAAAGCATAACTTTTAATACTAGTACTGTTGTTAACGTTGATGAGTACATTGCATGAATTAAGATGTTGCCTTGTGCTGCGGCACCAACCACTCCAGCAAAGATTTGAGATGCAACAGTGGCAAGATGGAATCATACTACTGCTTCTCAAGTTCTCCTCCATCTTGAAAAGCTAGTGTTGGGGTTCCACTATCAGATCCCTTGTTATGGTAGATCATTGTGAAAAGTGCGAGAAGTGTTATCAGGATTTCTTTCAGTTCCTCTTGGCCATTTGTTGCATTTTGATGTTGTTCTTCTTGCTGTTCCTCTAATAAATAATTTAAAGTGCAACAATGTTCCATTCCTTTTCTTCTCAGTTGATTTCTTCTACTCAAGGCCAGTAGCATTTGTCTTTGTACATATTGATACAACAATGAGAATGTAATTTTGTTCGAGGGCCAATACCTTAGCTTGAAATGTTGTTTAAAACTTTGATACATTGTAATCTACTTCTTGGCATTTCAGATAATTAGTGCAATATGCTATAAACAATTATTATAATGAATTATCATTATTCATTGTTTTACATATTAGTTTCTCAAAAATGTTTTTTTTTTGGATACGTAAAATGTATATATCAAAGTAGGTCCTGTACAATACCAAATAATCAGTAACGTCTTATGTATGACGTAATGTCAGATCAGAAACACTCCCAATGATTGGTAAACATGGATTTGTACATTTCTAAAAATCTTTTCACTCTATAACCACCCCTTATCAAAGATATAATTGTTCTTAGCTCTCCATACAAAGTGTATCAAAGTCGACATCGCAAGGTGTCTAGCTTTAGTCAAGAGACAACCTCTTCTAAAGAAATGTTCGAAGACTCACAACATCCACCGGTAGGTAGATATCTCATATCCCATATGTAACCACTCACGGATCCTCCACCATAAGACCGCTATAGGAGGGTATCCAAAAAACAAGTACTCTTGTGTCTCCATCTCTCGCCTACAGAAGGCACAACACCGATCCTCCAAATAGTCCAGTCTGTCTCTGGTGGGAGGTTGCTTCTGAGTCAACATCCAAAACGTAACTGCATGACTAGGTTGGATGTAGGGCTTCCACACTGTCCGTACTCAAGGCTATTTAGGATTGGGTTGCCTAAAGAAGTCATAAGCCCTGGCCACACCTCCATCCTGTTCAAACCAATTAGCCAGCCTCTACATAGTACCTATCGACGACCTAGTAGCTGTGAGGATAAAGTTACAGATCTGTAATAATCGTTTGATCAGTTGGGCATCTGAGTGCATCGTCTGCCAAGTCCATATGTCCGCCTGCCTCCAGTAGGTATGATGCACCTGCTTGATCCAAAGATCATCCTCCTTCGCCTATATCTGCTAAAGTGCTTTGGCCAATAAGGCAAGGTTCTAAGCTTGCAAGTCGTAAAATCTCAATCCTCCTTGGGCCTGCACATATCTGCCCAAGACACCGGAAGTGTTTGGACATCTACATAAAAGACCTGTAGATGTTGTAAATGTGGTCAATAATTTCAAGAGGAATAGGTAATATAGAGAGCCAAAAGCACTTCACTCCCTGAAGCACTGAAGTGATGAGTTGTGTCTTTCTCGCATATGAAAGTGTCTTCTTCGGCCAATAGTTAATCCGCCGTACTAATGAATCAAGGAGTGGACTGTAGTTCGAAATTCATAGACGCTCAGTAGTAAGCGGTGTCCCCAAATATTGAAAGGGTATAGTCCCCTCCTGGAAGCTCGTAAGAGAAAGTAGTCGCAACCGCGTCGATTCATCTACTCCAGCCAAATAAATGTTCGACTTCCAATGATTAACTTGAAGCCTTGCGGTCTCTTCAAACATATGCAAATAAGAAGATAAAACTCTTACTGATACCACTTCCCCTTGACTGAATAATAATAAGTCATTTGCATACGCCAAGTGCGCCAATTTGAGCTGACCACACCGAGGATGAAATTTGAAATTTGATTTGTTCGTGCACTGCTGTATTTGTTGTCCAAGGATCTCCACACAAATATCGAATAAATAGGGAGAGAGAGGATCTCCCTATCGTAGTCCTTTGGCCCTCTGAAGAATCCATATGACCCCTCATTAATGGTCAGAGAGAATGACGGAGTGTTAATGTTAATGTTATTGAGGCATCTTTTTAAGTTCCACAACTTATTAGTGACATAAATTCTTTGTGAGAGTTTGGAATATGGAATTTGATAATATAGATGCATAAGAACCATAAGCCAAATCAAATTACAAATGTGGTAAAATCAATTCTACTTGAGTTCGAAGTAGAAGTGAAACATGGAGTTGTTGGTGGAACTAGTTTACAGAAGACATGTTGTAATGATTTATAACTTGAAGAACTTAGGAGAGCTTGACTAAGTTTAAGTAGTTGTTTAACTTTAACCCCTTAGTGTATGTAATATTTTGATTTTCTAATAACCATTTTTTTTTCAATATTGAAAAAAGATTTTTAGAAAAAGTGCAATTTATCATCTTTCCCTAATTCCATTATCATTTTTTCTATTTCTAGACTTTATGCTTCTAATGTTTAAAATTTGATATTCATATAACCTATTTTGTCCCAATTTTAGTTATTGATATCTTTTAACTTTTTAATAGTCTCCTAGTGTGGTTTTGTTAGGGGACCTCATCAAATACCCAACATGTGGTCCTTTCAGATGTGTATTTTTAGAAGCCATCCAAGCATAGCATTAAATGATTAATATGGTCTAGAAATAGTATTCAAAAAAAGTTTCAATGTTGTGCATGCCTTTGGTAGTGGATTCAGAATTTTATGCTCTTATTTGTAACTTATTTGATTAGTTGATTAGCTATACTTTGTTTGTCAATTACATTGTTATGTAATTTGTTTTTTTCTTGTTATGTGAAAACATGAAATTTATTTATTTAATTTTACATATTTCTTGTTTACTTGTTAGCCAGTTTTCATTAATTAATATACTTTGTTCCATACATACAATTCATTATTTTTAAATATTTGCATCAATTGAAAATTTATTTATTTTTCCTGTTGGCTGTATGTAGTTTGGTATACTATGTATGCAACAATGTTGTTGGCCAATTTGGTGCAAGAAAATGCCTTTTTATACCTTCAAAATTTTTAATGCTTTTGCTTATAACAGGCTCTTATTCATCATTTTTAACCTTGGCTTACATTTGGTATTGGTGGTTTAGTATACAACAGAATCTTTAAAAGAAAACTATGTAATTTCATTGGTTGCTATACACATTGACCATTTCTGCTAATTTTGACTCAATTTTTTCATTATCATTATACCCTTCATGCCTTTGGACTCAACATCATTATGAACCACTCCTTAGGCATTTCTCTGGATTTTGTTAACGAAGAAAACTATGATTACATTTTTATACTAATATGAAAGTTGTGATTTTTTTTTCTTCCAGAGATATATACCCATTTCTGGAACATAAATGCCTTGAAGGAACGCGTAATGAGTCTAAACTTGCTGTGTCTGCAATGTCTTCACTTAATTGTTCTACTAATGATTGCACCTTTGCCACATTATGCAAGGTAATGCAAACCCCAATAAGAAAACTTGCAACTCCTCACATCTTTTTTCTGATTTTGATTGAAAACTAGTAACCATTAACACTGATAGATTACTTTTGTTCTTTTGTATGTTATCTTTGCAATTTAAATTGTTGCTGTCAGTACTCTTAATTTTGCTTGGCTTCTAAAAAAGTATTTTCCTGCTAATTCAGTCAATTTAAGTTGTCAGTTGTATCGTTTGCATGGAATATTGTAGATAGCTTGACACTCTGCACAATTAGAATGATGGATAACGGTGTCAATGCCCTAAATCTAGATTGTCTTAGACAATACATATAGTAGAATATATAGTCATAAAAGTGGATTCTGCTAAATGAGATAACCTTCGCAAATGGAAGCCAATTGATAGACATTAATTGTTGGTTGAAATGCTTCCAAATAATCATCATCTCGTAAACTCTCAAGCATAGTTAACTATATACAATTTTTCCTGCATCTCAATTTATGATATTAAGTCCAATCATCAAAGTCCCCTTTTATTCTAATCGTTCATGGTATAAGTAATAAAAATATTAACGCATATCAGAATGTTGTTTAAGAGTTTGCATAATAATATATAGCAATTGAAGTTTATTGTTACTTAATTTTAATGATTTATGAATATTCAAATAAAATTTGCAAATGTGAATGTCCAGTCTTGAATTTCTTATTGTTACAGCAAAATAATGTGATGGAGAGATTGATAACTTTGTGTATACATATTGACTTTGTCCTATTGACTTATTTACTTTTATCTGGTTTTTTAGAACCAACTCAATTACTGATAATGTATTTACCCATACTTGTCTTGCATTTCATCAGTTTGATTGGTTGTCTTTATACTGCGAATTCTATTTTTAATGGGTGTTTTCAAGTTGTTGCTTTTTCATGTGGTGTTGTGAATACTAGTACAACTTAAGCTCTAAGTATTGACATTGATGCCATGGTCATAATACTTGTTTGGATGATCAATTCAACATGTTTGTGTTTTTGTGGTGTTAATAGAAGATGCCTGGTAACTAATTGAGCCTGAATTTTTTTGGCAGAAAGTAGTTGATTATTTGCATAATGAAAATCATGTCCCAACACTTCTTCAAACCTTGGGCTGCATCTCACAGTACTCCCCTTCATCCTATGAATTATACAAGAAGGAAATCAAGCATTTTGTTGTCCAGGAACTTTTATGTTCAAAGGTAGTTTAGCACCTTGAAGTTTTTATATATGAAAGCTCCATTTACAATTTTGTAGGAGAGTAATGATAGGTAGCATGAAAAATGCAGAATATAGCATGACACACTCAATTGCATGGATGTGGGTCCCACTGCATGTAAGTGGGACCCACTGCATGCAGTGTGTCATGCTACATTCATGTTACCATTTTTCATGCTACCTATCATTACTCTTTGTAGGATCGATAGTTGCAGGCAATTGTTCTTCACCAAGTTTAAATCTTTAATAATTTAAAATTGAGAAAACTTTGATTGTGCAGGATTACATGTCAGATTCAGAACAAACATTCTCGATCGATAACACTATGTGCAGCTCATCGTGCAAATTGAAGGTTAGTGGCCCTGAAAGATATGTAATTTTTGTAGTATTTTGATGTCATCAATCTCTTCATAATGGTTAAATAATTTATATGGTTGCATTAGTTTTGTGTTTAAGATATCGCTAGGACAATTTACTGTTACTTTGAGTATTATTTTAATTTATGGCAATATTTTTAAATGTGTTACAATGCATTGTGTAATAACCTAAAATGGTAAGGGGGAATAACATGAATTAATTATTATGGGGATAAGTAAGTCCAATATGAGTTGAGAAGTGTTGCTTGGTGGTTGTTTTATTATGAAGTTGGACTTGTTTAAAAATAATTTTGCTAGGAAAATGTCTATTTTACATTAACCAAAAGTGAATGATTTTAGTTCCACTAAAATTTGGAAAATGTTTTCCTGGAAATTTTTTTCCAGGAAATAAAGGATGGAAAGGTGGTCGCATAGAAAAGTGAGGAAACAAGTGCATGTAATTAAAAAGAGCATGTACTAATTTTCTCACTTTTTCATTCCTTCACTTTTCCTTCCTTTATAGGAAGCAGACCTAAGTAATATGTATTATTATTTCCTGTAGAATTTCACATATCTGATACTCTGATAATCTGATGTTTTTCAGATATATGCATTGAAATCATTGGTTAGGAGTTTCCTGCCACATCAACCATTAAAGCTACAGCATGAAGTGAATGAATTTTTCAGCATTCTATCAGACGTAATCCTTGAAGATGGGATCATAAGCAATAATGGCATAAGGTAAAGAGTGTCAGTTCCTTTTTTCAGAATAGTTTTGCTGCTTGTTTCATTATTTTATGCTTGCTAAACCTCTTGTACTATTGCTTATACAGCTCATTTTGGCTAAGCCCTCTGTTTTCCTTCTATGAATGATTTCTAAATCATTTCTTTATGTGTTGGTAAAGAAAATTATTATATTCTGCCTGGTAAGTGTTTCACTGTGGAGTTTTCCCCTTAATGTTATGTGACTATACTGTGGACATGTCTTCACTCTAATTGGGTACTCAACATACATACGGTGTGTTATTGTTTTGACCTTTTCTAAACTTAGTGTTATTGTTGATTTTTTCTTAGGTAGAGGTTAGCAGCTAGCATCACGTGTCTTAAGCCTTGATTATGGCATTAATGGCACAATAGTAGTGAGGACCTTGAGCCTAAGCAATCTCACAGGTTTGCATGCCTTAGTAGGCAATATTCCGACAGAGAAGTGAATATTATTGAATCAAATGATTTACTGATACTTGAATGAATGAAACAACAGTGGAGGTCTCTTTTATAGTCATGTTTTAGTTTAGTTATGAGAGTTGAATTGATTACAATGGAAGTGGAAGGTGTATGGGGTAGTGGAAAACCATATAATGCAACATTAGAAGATTAACACCAGATTAACGCAACATTAGACTAGATACTTGATAGTGGAAAAGTCAAAGTGGGTGAAGGCTAACAAGACACTTGGTAGTTTAAGTCCAATTGGTGTTGGCGGTGGAAATCATAGCAGGTTGTAGATTGGATTTCAGACATGTCAAGGAAAGTCTTGACAAGTCATGGGGGACCAGAAGTTGGGTTATTGATGGGAAATTCAAACAGGTCAAGGGTGACTCATGTTTGGCAGTGGTAGAAGTCCAAGGTACCGAGACACAGATTCATGTAATCACTGGTTACAAAACATAATAATGATGTCAATATTTTGCAGCTTATGTTTTAGATTTCACTCTACTTTGTTATCTTTTGCAATCTTTAACATTCATTACTAGATTCTTAAATATTCTATTTTCTAACTTGTGCAGTCAAAATGACATGGTTCACCTCAGATTGGCAGCTGCAAAATGTGCTCTTCGCCTTGCAACAAGATGGGACTTTCATATTCCACCAAAACTTTTTCAGTTAGTTATTATGAGTGCAAGGGTATGAAATATTAGCAGTTAATGCACTTTTTTTTCCTATAGGAGAAGTGCCAACTTAGGCAGTCTTCCTAATATGTCAATATATAGTAATATGTTGCATTCATATTTTGTGACATTTGTGATGGAGTTTTATAATGACACATAGTAAAATGTGTTGATATGCAGTAATAATGATATATTGTTATTCTCAACACACAGAGTTTTATGTGATTTATAGTTTTAAGGTTCTTTGTGATGCTTGTCAATATGGTTGTACAATAATTGGCATTTGCCTTGCCACCACTTAAATGTTTTGACTTAAGGCAGGTTGTAGTTTCGTGGCTTAAAGTTGTGCTATTTCAGAAAGGAATTTTTTTTGTTTGGTTGTGTTTCAGAAAACTACTACTCTAGTCCCACAACACTAGAAAACAACCTTCACATTATAGATTACTAATCCACCTGTTTTTTTGTCATAACTACGTTCTTACGCAATGGCTTTTTTCCTACATAAGAGATGTGTTTCCTCACTCGTGACACAACATAATCATAAAATAGGTACCCAAAGAAAATGCATCAATGTATAATAATGATAATAAATACTGGAATTTTTAAAAAATAAATTAAATATGTTGACACAATAACTAACTCATGCTTGACAACATTAGTGAACTCATAGTGACCAACATACTAGGTTCATGCTAACAAAAGGAAAGTATTCTGTAAAAAGAAAATAAAATAAATGGACACTAAAAATCTCATCTCCAATATAGTCATCAAGATGTTTGAGCATGATCAACCAAAAATAAATATCAACCTTGGAATCAGAGAGCAATCCACAATGCACTCGGTAATCTCTTGTATATATGGGTGAAACTGAAATCTATCTAATATAAAATTGCATGGTATAAATATATAGAGGGAAAATAACTTGCTAAGCACCCAGTAAAGAAAATGCACTAAATATAAAAACCTATAATTCATTGAGTGAAGAATGTGTCTCTATACATAATGCAGAAAGATCCCAAGGGCCCTTTTGAGTGTGGAGCCAAGGCGCTTATAGTATAAGTCATTTATTCATTATTTTGTTAATTTGTATAAGTATTCATGCAACCTTTCAGAGCACGTATCCGTAACTTTATAGAACAAGTGATTCATTTGTTATTGTATTAGTTTAGCATAACTAATTGTGCGTTTTAGTTTATTACATTCCTCATAGCATTTCAAGTTCTTTTAAGGAGATTATACTAGGTTTCCATACTTGTTAATCTCCATGTCATCAACACGCATCAAGAGACAAACTAACATAGATATGGCAAGCAATATGAAAAACATTATCACACAACAAGAGTAGAGATTGATTCAAGAACAATTCTTTTTCAAAACAAAATCAGAATTAATATCATATCATCTATTGCATCAATTTAAATCATGCACAAGGTAAATTGGAGAAACTAGCTAGAACATCCCTCTACCTGAATGAGGAGTCAAATCATCTTCACCCAAGCAACTCTAAGCTCGTTTGGCCACATCAATGAATGAGTGTGGTTGGAGCCATCTTTTGGGTGGCTTCCCTTGCACTTTCCTTATCTATGATAGAGGGTGTACATATGTTTGCTTCAACATGTACATAATCCAAAGAATTCTATTAGTAATACAACCCATATCATTGGGTAAGGACCTCATCTACAACTGAGTATTGACTGCTGAAGACCTTAGCCACAATGGACTCATCATTCACTACTATCTTGGGATCACCCCTTATGATAATAAGCATAACTGTTGAACTGTGCTAACACTAGAAACAATAAATAAATGCATTATGATGGTCATCTTGATTAGGCTACATTACCACATACCTAATTAGATGAAATTGTATTAGCATTTAAAACCAACCATGTGAAATAGTGTAAATGTATTTCATAATAATCCACGTAAATAGCTACACATAAAATGACTTAGCTTGATAAAATTTATAACATGCTGGTGTTATATAATTACTTGGACATATACTGTAAAGTTTCACATATATGCAAATCATCAAAAATTAACAACAGTATGAATAGAGAAGATATAAAATAGAAAGATAGCAAAATGACCTAAACAGAGAGAACAAGAAAAATAAATTTACAATCGCCCCAGGTACCCCAGCCATAATTATATATTGGGCAATTAGTTGTGTTTACACATGTCCTTGGTGTAGTTGATATCATAGCTTAATTTCTGGGAGGTCTGAAATTCAGTGGGGTCTGTTTTTGTGTTGTTTTGTTTGAGTACAAGACTACAAGTGATTATTTTTGTTGGGTCAGTATGTTCAGAAAACACATCCTTCTAGGATTCACAAATAATTTGTATGCAACAACATTCATGCTTAGGATTGACTCCATGCTTTTTTCTTTTGTAGGTCACCCTAGTCTATTTTTCATTCACTGAGTTCCCATAACAGTAGGTTGCTCTTTTGTTGCCAATATGTAAATGAATCTGCAATTCAATCTCATTTTCAATAATTACAGACCTCATAAGCATGTGACCTTCATGTGATTTCAGGATCCTTCTTTTACTCTCCGTAAGTCATTGATTTATAAGATTCATAAGTTGCTAAAGGAACAAGCAATACCTGACAGATATGCATGTGCTTTTGCGTTGGCTTCAATGGATTGTGTGGGAGAACTTCGAGATGATGTTAGTTTTCTTCTTGAGGTCATCGAATGCAATTTATTTGGTTTCTCTGTTGTGTAGTTCTAATATTCTCCTTTAATTTTCTTAGTCAATGAAGTTCCTTGATGAATTCCTGAAAATGCGTAACAGACAAATTAACATAAAGATTGATAATATGGCACAAAAGAGAGATGCAATTGCAAACACAAAACACCCAGGATATGTTGTAGTTTTCCTGATCCATCTTCTCGCCCATGATAAAAAATTTCCTCCTGACAATTGCCAAGATTATGAAGCTTATGCCGAGTTCCTTAGGTAATAACCTTCCTCATAATTGCCTTTATTCTTATGTTTTTTTCCCTCAATATGACTGATAAAAGTCATAACTGGAATTCACCATTTTTGTTTTCCTTTTCTTGCAGTCCACTCGTTATCATGTTACGGGCTTTAGTAAATTTGGGTCATAAACAGAATGATGTGAGTCAAATAACATCATATATGCTGGGTATTTTCTCTGCAATTCAGAAGGCTGATGATGCTGTTGATGCTATATGTACCCATGTATGTTACCTTATTTTTGTCCCAAATTACCTGAGATTTTGTTTTATTGCCTTTCACTTTCTGTTTCTAGATGTTGATCAAGTTATTCGGTGCAGAAATTGCATGTTCTGTCAAAAATAGGTTCTCTTGCAATAAAACATCTGACTATGCCTTGCAAGATTTCCTTGGATGCTTCCCATCTTGTGTTGCTACCATCATCATACTTCAAGGTTTGCCAGGATGCAAATGACCAAGGGGTAAGTGGAACATGCACTTGTTTCGTCAAAACTTTGGTTTAATCATTTGGTAATATCTCTGTTTTTTTTTTTTGATTGGTTATTGACTCTTGTACTTACTTTAACAACATTAGAGATCAACTTCCACTGATAAGTTATTGGAAGGAGGCTTTGTTAGGCAGATTCTCAGTATATTTGAATCTTACGTAAGTCAAGTGGCCTCCATTGCACCTCTAAATTCATCTCATGCAGTTGTATTTCAAAGCATGTTGATTCAACTATGATGTGATGAATTGTTATAATCTATTCAAATGTTTTTGTTCTCCTTTTGATAGCCCACAGGCGCTGAGTCTAAACAGAGTATCAAGCTCAATGATTCTCGGAGTTGGGATGTTATAAATGACATATCAAACATTGCAAATCTGGATGGACATGTTGATCCTTCACTTGGTAAATCAAAGATGAAAAATAACCTCAGAAAGGGACTACAGAAAGTTTGCTTAGATTCTTCTTTGACATCAGCACAGTTCTCCCCTGATGAAATAAATTTAGAACGTGGAACTGCTGAGGATGAAGTGAGAGAAGAGTTGGTATCTTCTTCTGATTCTGTTAGTATACTTCCTGTAGTTACAATTTCAGGGGTTTCAAAAAAACCCCTTGCTTCTAAGGAGTTAATGACATCAGCAAGTGGGAATGTTGTAACAAGCAATGGGTTTACCAATCGTCCCAATGGAATTTCAAAACCAATTTCCAAATGCCATCTGGATATTGAGGTATGTATATGTATACATGTCTTAAATATTGTTTTACTTTGTTGTCTCCTATATAAATAACAATAATACCCTTATCTTGTAAAGTAACTAATAGGTTTACTCTTGTCTCTGGTCCTCTATGTTTTGGATCTGGATGTTAGACGCATGTTTTTCATAGAGGACATATGGGAAATCAATAAGAAAAGGTCTAAATTTGTGACACAGGTTCAGAGATACATCACCAGAGTCTTGATACTCCTATCCAATAAATTGATTAGCTCATCCCTAATCCAATCTCTTGATTCTGTAAATTAGAGTTTGTTTCTAGTCGGTCTTATCTCTCAACTCTACTTTTGACCCCTTTGACTAGATGCAGCGCAGAAGCAAGTCTCCTTTGACTCCTCTTCTCCTTCAACTCCTATGATAATGTGTGGCAACACCATGTGACTCTTCCATCTCCCTACATAATATGGTCAAAGGCATAAGCCGCCTCTAGTTCTTCCTCTTTGATTTCTCTTCGTCCAAGTATTTCCTGTTTCTTTGCCTCCTCTATATGGTGAAACTTCATCAGTAAGTTGCTATTATACATTTCGAATTCTTTTTTCCTTAACATATTTAGTTTAATCGTGAGGTGTTCATTCATATGATCCTCATACTAAGTGTGTGATAGGATGTCAGTTTGAAAATTCAATTATGCACAACATGAGAACAGAAAGCCATGAGCCCTACCCATTGGGGTTGGCCATATACTTTCTCTTTGACATTCTATAATGACTATTTAATAAACAGTTTCTCTTTACTGTTTTTCTTTTATTTAACATTCACACTCTTTATCAGGCTAAATATTAAGAGGAAGGCTGAGAATAATAGATATATAAACACTAGACTAATTCAAGAGGTTTTTCTTCGGTCCTGGTTCATTTGATACTTAATTCACATTGAATGCTGATATCTCTTGTGAATTTTTTTCTCAATTATCAGATAAAAATTCTTTCAGCAATTAATTGTGAGTGAAGTAGCATCGCCATTTTCCTCCAATTTGAGAGAAATTAACTAGTTTAACTGTCTGGAACAGCTGAAACCTATTAAAATGAAAGATGGACACTTATTGTATGCACATTGTTGTGCAAAAATCTCATGTTTAGTTATATACCGTAGTTAAATAGGAATATGACAGGACCAAAAAAATCTGAGCTAAAAATTAATATTATATTCGCTGCACCATGCAGGTTATTAGGTTAATGTATGCTTAAATATTAATAATTGCCTTCTGTCACATAACATGGTATCTTCTTCCATTTGGTAATACAATGAACAATAGATGTACTTGATTCTACTTAAATGTACTGTAAAGTTTTACCTTTTGTTCAAAAGTCTTTTCCCCCCAATATATTGAGAATTTTCCATTTATTAGCTACTCAACTTGTTTGTATAAAGATATTCATGGCTTTCTATTGATCTGCTGAAATTTCGTAGGTTACTACTGGTGGCGGTGATGTAGATCTCTTCCACTTTCAGGATAAGAATTGGGAGGCCATCAATAAAGTGCCAATTCTCGATAAGGTTTGAAGTACTCAAGGTTTATATTGCCTTATTATTTTGTTAATAAGATTAGCTTTCTAATATTAAAGAACCATTGCTGCAGAGTAGATGCAACCTTCAACCTACATATCGGTAAGGAAATTCAGTTTTTTTATTGTTTTGATGAAATTGCATACCTTTCTCTAATCTATTTTGATACATCTAAAGTACCTTGAAGAATAGAAAATAATGAAATACTGGGGACTTGAAATTTACATGTAGAATACATGTTTTTCTTCATTTTTAATATATATTACTAGCAAAATGATTTTCAGGGCTAAGGAAATTGCAAAGAGAGAAAACTAGCTTCCAGCGATTGGGTTTTGGCCTTGACTTTCAACTGAAATTTGATTGAACTGTTGACTCTTGGTATATAGAAATATAGTCACTATTAGATTTAGCATGAGCTATATGAGGCTCAGGATTGGTATTGAAGTGCATCGATCAAATCATAATATGCAATTGAATTTCCAATATCAACTAAATTTGATTAAGTGTGGACATTTGAATCATTATTGCTGATCTTGCTTATGTTATAGAGGGAAACTTTGTTGCTGGATGGTGTGTGTATCAAATCAGTTTTATTGGTGCCTAGTCAAACTTCTACTTGGAATTTTGGGTAAAGCCACCGAAACCTGAAACAGGAGATGCCACTGGATTAAAGTAATTCAAATAATACCAGCGTTTGTTTACATTATGTCCAATCTAATTCCTTGTCCAGTAGTTTAAGTAATTGTAATTTTGTACTTTTAAATATGGGCTCAGCATGTGGTTAGACCTGTTTAATGGACTTGTTCTTAAACTACTCTGTTCACTGTTTTAATCCGATATCTATCTTCTCATTAATTTAGGTTAGATTCTTCTAGTGGTGACAATGAAGTCATAGCTATTGATGGAGATGAAAGTGACAATATAATAGCTGACCGTTGCAATGACATAACAGGAACGTTGAAGGAAAACGCATTATCATCTTCAGTTGGTAAAGTCTTCTTACTGAGTTGTTTCTATGCCAGTCAATTTGCAAGCTCCGTTTAGTTTTTACTTTTGGCTTGAACAAAATTAACTTTTTTTTATTATTTGGAGTAAAGATAAGGAGATTATTGCTCTTTTTTCAGTGGCAATGGCTTTCTTAGAACCAGAGAAAAACACAATTTGATGAAACTAGGATAGTTATAAAGAAGCATGATTTTTTTTTTTTTCAATCCTAGTAACTTGGGTCTTTAACCAAGTATTATGATGGAGCTAGTTGCTGACTTTGCATTCAGTGAAATGATTACTTCATATTTCTTTGTAACAAAAGTTTCAATCCACTTGAACTGGTAGTCTCCAAGCATAAATTTCTTATGTCCAGTATTTAGTGGGTTGGATCTCCAGATTATATTCTTCTCTGATGCCATATTCTAAATATGACCTGAGCATTGTTTTCCCTTTTCTTTACAGCAGCTGGCAAAGGAAATAACAAGAGGTCGCGACCAAATGCGTTAGAAAGTTCATCAAATTGTGAAGATCGGGTCATGACTCGTGTAACTTGCCCTTCAACACATTGTTTTATTTTGGTGTCGCAACTGCTTGATCTCACTGGTTTTGTTGATTCGTTTCCCAGTCTCGGAGGATCCAACAAAGGAGGAAATAGGCATCCCAATTTACAGCTGCTATCGACTGCTTCAAGTATAGCTGACATAGCCAACAGCCGGAGAACCGTGGTTTGGGCGGTGAATTAAGGTTTATGTTGAAAACGTAAATTCTAAAAAATTTCTCTAGTTTTTTTTTTTGTGTTAGAGTTGTATATAAATAAATAGTTAGCTGGAGTAGTATCTTTCTTTTGAGAGGAAGATAATTTTAAAAATGGTTTCTTTATTTTTTGTTTATTCTATCTTTTGGGGTAATTATATATCTGAGGCCCCTTCGAGATCCATTCCATTTTCCCCGTGATTGCAATATTTTTTCTTGGAATTACTTTTAATTGATTAAGAAACAACCTATTTTTATTTCTTTAGGTTATCGCTTCAGTTCAGGTGTGGTGGATCATTACGAACTCAGGTTGTTATTCCTAAAAAAAAAGAAAAAATAAAAGTAATTACCTTAATGGTTATAAAAATCGACAAGTAATTAAGAATGCATACCAACATTGAACTTGTATTAATTCAATTCAAATGTATAATAGAGTCTCGATGAATTCACATACTTCCCGATGCAAATGAAAATAGCATTTCATGTTGCACAAAATGATTCAAGTCAAATCAAATCAATTTTACACGTCCCTCTTTGGTTTCCTCTTCTTCGATGTCAAGAGCCAAAGATCTCGAAGAAGAAGAAGAAGCAGCAGAGGAAGAAGGCGAAGCAATAAGGTCCAAAAGTATTTCTACAAATGCTGCTACGATAATACCATGAGTGCTCTTTCCATTAGCCTCGAGGTACCACCGCAGCATCTCCTCCAGCCAGGCCCAATCCCTCACTCCGTGCGCCATCAGCATCTCCTCCATCGACTGCTTAAAATCTCTGTACGGATCATCCGAGTCCATCTCCACCGCGACGTCCCCCTCGAACGCCGCTGGGAGCATCGTCGCGGCCGTCCATGGCTCGAAGAAGAGCCTCTCCGACCTCACCCCGCGAGCCACGGCCTCGCTTAGGCATGACGACGACTCGACGAGGTCAAAGAAGGGTTCGTCGAAGTCATGCTCCAACATGAAGGAGAGGCTGTCTTTGGCTTTGGCTGTGCGCAAGAAGGCCAAGGCCGCGCTGTCGAAGAATAAGAGGAGGTGGCGTGCCTCGCTCTGGAGAAGAAGGAGGTGAATCCGAGTTTCCTACCCATCAGTTTCCCCTCTCTTACTCGAGAATTAGCTAGCAAGGCCGTGGCTTTCAGATTTGAAGGACATCGATGGTGAGGTAAGTGAGCAATAAATAGAAGCAGGAGGACGTGACTGGTAATTAATGGTGATTTCTTCCATCCTCCGAGTCTCACATTCCAATAGAGTTTTAAAATCCGGAACAAATCGGCCGATTCAGTATCGCAAACTAAGAAGACGACAATACTGTCGACGTACACTCGTTTTTTAATACAACTTCTTTCTGTTGGGTGCATTCTATCATCCATATATATATATACATATATATATATACAGATGATCAACTGCATTCGAAGAGTGATGTTGAGAAGATCAAGTTGAATTCTACGGGGGGAAAAAAAAGAGAAGGTAGTTGGTGGGAAGATAGGAAGTCCATTAATGGCATGATTCAAAATGTGCAAGTGATAATAATTTGCAGGAGAGGAAGATGAGACACGACAGGAGATGCTTCTTTTCCCTTCTTAATTTCTTCATCCTCTTCACCATTCTTTTTTACGTATTTACCAAAGCTGACTCCAGAAAACTCTTATTCAGCCTGTTTGATTTGTCGTCTGAACTGGATGAGCATGTTGTCCCTAGCTCCTGAAAGAGCATTCATCTCATCTCCTAGCATTTGTCCACAACTATTCGTTCTATTGATTTATATACATGAAATATATTGCATGCATGATATTTGTCTCTATCCTGTCGCTTTGGCCGGAACATCCCCAAACATTATATTTTGGAGAGACAAAAGTAATTAAAGACGAAGCAATCAATGGAGACGACAAGGTATTGAATTGTGGAGGTGTGTTTGGAAGCTGCAGTCTGCCATAGTAATTTATGTAGTTTAATCTCAAGTCAACTGAACTATCATGGTGGAAGCATAGTACAAGCATTTTGGTTGGACAATCCTTTTAATGAAACCTTCTTGTTGTCTTAATTATAAGAAGGATAACGTAACAGAGGATAATAATCTTTAATTTAATTTAATTAATCAAATCAATATAGTGTTTAGATACCTTTTAAAATTTTTGTGATCCTCTTGTGTGTAATACAAAGACTAGAATAGCTAACATCATGTACAAAGCACATTGTATTAACCTTTCCATTATTTTTTAAAGTTCTTCGAGTTTATAAAACTTAATATTCATTTATTAATATAATACGTTTCGCGAGAGAAGTCTTGGACGTCGACTTGCTGCTCATCCGCACCATCTACCGACCGCCTGGCGCCGGCGCCTCCGCTCGCCGCCCCGACGAGAACCGCTTCATCGCATCCAGCCTCGGCACCACCACGTTGTCACAAAGCTCCACCTCCGACGAGCCGCTTTCCGTCTTCGCCGCCGCAGCGCCGCCCTTCAACGACGAGTTATGATCTAAACCATGCCGCTTTGCCTTTGCCGCCACCACCGCAGACTCCACGACGCCTCCTTCGCTTCCGCCGCTGCCTCTGCACCAGAACAGAGTTGCCCAGCTGCCCCTTTCCTTCCGCTCCTCCCTTCGCCGCCGGCAGCGCTCTCTCTCCGACAGGACCTTGCCGACGCAGGACACCTTGGGAGACCCCGGCTCCGCCTCCGCCTCCGGCGCCGTCGGCCGCTTCTTCATCTTATCCTTGGGAAAGAAGCGGCACTGGGTAGGGCGGCGGACGGAGCGGCCGTCGTAGGCGGAGGCCTCCTGTATCTTGGCGCGGGGGAGGGCGATGATGGGCGGCTTGTTCTTGGACGGCACCGGCGGAGGCACGTTCAGGTTGCATGAGGCGAACGGCCGGGACTTGGCGTTGGACTTGGGGTTACTGGCGCCCTTGGTCGAATCCTCCCGGTCGTAGACGCGGTACCCGAGGCTCCACCCCAAGGCCGGGACTTCGACGGCGCCGTAGGCGACGTGACAATTCGCATCAGCATCAACATCCTCCGGCGAGCCAGGCCGACGGCCGAAGGTTAAGCTACTCCGGTCGACCAAGCTCTCCATGTCTACTTGAGCCATTGGAAGAAGGAGAAGAAGATTAAGATGAATAAGAAGAATTAAGAGAGTATTAAATGGGTTTAAAAGAACAAGAAGAAGAAGGAGAGTCAAATCTGAATAACCTTCCAGATTTTCCAAAAGATAATTTTTTTTTAATCTGTATGTCTCTTTAGCTGAAAAAAATGATAAAAAAGATTGTTTGATAAGAAAAAAAGACACAGTGGTTGTACCAACTTGTGAAGGAGCAAAGGTCAATTTCATTGCAGTTGGTCGCACACGGAATTTGTGTTGTAAATTGCTGCGTTGAAAGTTTTGGCTGAATTGAATTTCCATATAACAATCTTGAGGTTTGAGTTTGACCTTCAATTTAGAGGTTTGGATTCATCTTCGATGTCAAACGTGATTGCGCTCCGTTAGATTCTTGAATCCATCTTGTTTATCTGTCGGGACAAGAGAGAGAGATAGATATTGTACAGATTTATTTATTTCTTTTTCCTTTTTTGCCTATTATAGAAAGTTTTCTAAATTAAACATGACCGAGAACCATTTTCCTCCGAAAAAGAAACCCTAGTCTCACTCCTTAAGCTCCTATCTTGGCGGCGGCAGCGTCGATGGATTTCTCGGACGGGGACTTTGAGCTGAGAGAGGTTCAGAAGCTGGAGGGCCATTCCGATCGGGTCTGGAGCCTTGCGTGGAACCCTGTGACCGCTGGCTCTTCCGGGATGTTGGCCTCTTGCAGTGGGGATAAGACGGTTAGAATCTGGCAGAGGGGGCCTTCCGGTTCCTGGGAATGCTCGGTGCGTTGATTCTGTTTGATAAATTGTTCTTCTTTGTTGTCGAAAATTCTTTGCTGAATTTTTTTATGCTGGGGAAATGGATATGATGGGGATCTGTTTCCCAACTGGAAGGAGAGTCAGTGGAGTTGATCTTGTGTTAGCAAAACTTGCTCCTTTATCCTTTTTGTTAAATCTTCCTTTGGTGTTCGCAACTACTTGAGCTGTGCAATTCCTCTGTTGTTGCGATTTTAACAAGGATAATGCAACACTTCTTTTAATTGAATTCCTAAGCACTTTGTTGATAGCAACTCTCTTTCATTCTTGAACTCAGACAAAATAATGCAACTCACTTTTCCTCAGTGTATTAGGCATAACAAGAAAACACAACATTATTCAAAATCCAAATTACAGAAAAAAGAAATCAAAAAATGGCATGGCACAAAACCATGAATTGGTAATCAAAAAATTGATTTCTAGTATATGTTGATTTCGTGTGCATTTCATTTTACATTGTATAAGCTAAATTTTAATCTGTTCGATCTGGTTTTTCATTTTGTTCTGTTTTTTTATATTGAAATGAAATGACATGGCACAATAACTCCTTAATTCAGGAGGAAAGATAGAATATATAGAAAATTCACCTAAATTCATCTCTAATTTATTTTTTTAGTGTTGTTGCTATCATATAGTGATCTTGGTTCCGACTTCTAAGCTTGTAAAGGATTAAGTCTCAATATATGTAACATATGACAGGCTGTATTAGAAGATACTCATACTCGTACAGTCCGTTCTTGTGCGTGGTCACCAAGTGGAACATTATTGGCTACAGCTAGTTTTGATGGTACAACTGCTATATGGGAAAATGTTGGCGGTGACTTTGAATGTGTTACAACGCTTGAGGTAGAACTTGTACTGTGTCTAAGCTCACAATCTTTATATTGACATTTATTCTTTAACCTGGCTACTTTATTAATGTGTTCTTTTGCTCTTCTTTTTCTTGTCTTCAGGGTCATGAAAATGAAGTGAAGAGTGTTGCATGGAGTGCTTCTGGTTCCTTGCTTGCAACATGTGCTCGAGATAAGACTGTTTGGATCTGGGAAATGCAACCAGGCAATGAGTTTGAGTGTGTTTCAGTGTTGCAAGGTCACACACAGGATGTAAAGATGGTACAATGGCATCCATTTTTGGAGGTTTTGGTATCTGTTAGCTATGATAACTCTATAAAGGTAAGGACTCTCAGCTAGTTTGTCTTTTGAATTTGGTTGTCTGTTTCTATACTGTTTTGAACTTAACTGAAATGATCTCGAACTTAGCTGAACCTGATATTATTTTAAGGTCTGGACCGAAGATGGTGACGATGATGATTGGCATTGTGTACAAACAATAACTGAAGCTAGCAGGTGTTAATTTAACTAATGACCTTACTATCTGTCATATGCCTGTAATTCCAACCTAGGTAATGCTTATATTGTTTATGCATCTGAGGTTATGTAGTTGGCTTTAACAATACTATTTTCAACCATCGGTGCTTTGCAAAGTTCAGAATATGAAGATTGTGGATAGTTTTTCCTGAAATAAATTCTGCAGTCATTCTGTTGAAATAGAGTAGTTCCAATTTTAGCTTCACCCTCATCACAACAGTATCATATTGGTGTTATAAAACCCGATATTTAGTGGTGTTGGTCTTTCTGTTAGTATTGGGGATAGATTTTCTTGTCATATTCAGTGACAAACTAGCAAGAAAATCATCTACTATTTCTTACCTATCGACTGAACAACAAATGAAACATTTATCATTTGCAGTTTGTATTTACTTTTAATCTTGTTCCTTAGTGGTCATGCATCTACCGTCTGGGCATTATCATTCAACTCCACCGGCGACAAAATGGCTACTTGCAGGTATATGTTTTTAACATGTTCTCTAAATAAGACGGGATAAATTTTATCTTATTTCTTATCGGTTATGCAGTGATGATCTGACCTTGAAATTATGGGGTACAGCATCTGGGATAAGCAATGGAATCGAATCGTGGTAAGCTAGCACTACATGTTTCAGCAGTTTAATATGATTACAACCATCTTTTCTCATTGTCATTCTGTGTTTTTTCTGCTAACATAAATATGTTTAATGTGCTGACCTGATTCAACATATCTGATAAAAATTGTCGACCTTCCAGGCAACATCTATCTACTCTTTCTGGGTATCATGATCGGACAGTGTTCTCCGTTCATTGGTCAAGGTATTAACTTAGACTGCTCTTATCGAGTGTTGCTTGCAGAGTGTTTAAAATAATATCCAAAATTGTGATGGAAAACAGAATTACTATGCTTAACACTCATTCGATCACTTACATCAACATTGTGCTGGGAATTCCATAAAGTGTCTAAGGACCTCAGAGAATTTTTCATGATAATTTTGTTTGCTTGCTCGCGATAGCTGCCACTTCCTAGATCTATCCAAATTGTTGTAGTTTTGAGATCAATGATATGCTCCTTAGGTTAACTCAGCACTTTCCTCTTCCAAATGACAGGGAAGGTTTACTTGCGAGTGGAGCAGCAGACGATGCTATACGTATTTTCTACGAGAGTAGAGATACAGATACGGTACGATTGACTCTGTTTGATTATAAGAATGAAAAAGCTGCGTATCTTTTAAACTGTCAGCTAACATCTACTTCAGGTTGATCAACTGTCTTACAAGATGCTGCTCAAGAAAGAAAAGGCCCATGAAATGGATGTGAACTGTGTGCAATGGAATCCAAAGGTAGTTCGATTTCAGAATAATCTTGTTTTCAGATTCTTTTGCTACAATAAACTGCAAGTTGCTTCTGTGGGATGAACTCTGCAGGAAGCAACGCTTCTTGCTTCAGCAAGTGATGATGGGACGATAAAGATCTGGGAGCTGTCACAAGTTTCGATATAACTGTATTGCTGTTTACAAGCTAGAGATATTGTTTCATCTTTCCCCGTGATGATTATCGAAGATCAATGACGACAATTATTGAAAATCGATATACACAATGATTGTATATTTTAGTTTCGATCAACTTTAGAAAGGAGAAAATTGATCATAGAATATTATTACATTTGTATTGCGATCCTTAATAATAATGAATTTATTAGAGTAAAAATAAAGTTTTTTAAATCGATATTTTTACACCTAATTGGGCCTGTTGGACGAGCCCGGCCCAATTCAACTATCGTATTTAGTCTCGTTGATTAAATCGATTTCCGCGATCTGTCGGATCGGCGGCGACGCTCGCTCGAACCCTCGACGCAGGTGCCGTCGCTGCCGATCTGGCTGCTGCTAGAAAGAGGAGGTCAAATCACAGCAAGGCAAAGAGCTCGAGGAAGAGGTTAAGGCAGAGGACGACGGCCATGGGAACCGCCAGGCATCAGAAACCTACCGAGAAGATGAAGAAGCTGTTCCGGAAGAGAGCCAGGGAGTATCACTCCGACGAGGAGGAGGACGACGTAAACAAAGAATTCCCAGAGGATCCTTCTAGCGACGAGGAAAAAGGTGAGGACTTGGGTGTGGGAGATTACGGAAGTGGCGGCTCTGAAGGCGATGAGGAGGGAGCGAAGCGTGGGATTTTAAGGTCGCTTTTGCAATGATTATGAAGAGAAACCTCCCAGATGATCCCCTTGTCAGCGTTATAATTAGAGGTGCTTGATTCTTAACGCGATTAATGGAAGAAAAAAAGAACTTTTTCGTTAAATATTTTGTCTTTGGTCATCTTAGGGCCCAATATTGTCAGCGCACAAAAAGCTTGTTGCGGAGAAGCTCGCAGAAGAGGATTCTGAACAGAAGATGAAGGGGGAGACGAAGAAGCAAAGAC
Organism: Curcuma longa; assembly: GCF_044706935.1. NCBI lineage: Eukaryota > Viridiplantae > Streptophyta > Magnoliopsida > Zingiberales > Zingiberaceae > Curcuma > Curcuma longa. The sequence continues at coordinate 8,897,917 of NC_133865.1, read as the reverse complement.
ATTCAGTTAGTATAATTTTTACCTTTCATTTTGTTTCTATCCTTTATGTTGGTTCATTTTCATTTCTAAAATATATATAATTTAGGCAGATGAGAAGGGCCACACAAAGCCTGAGAATTTCTTAGATGCAAAAGAGAAGTTTCTTATCAGTGTTGCAACTAAAGGAGGTAATCTTCGTACGTGCTTCTAAAGGATGGCAATTAAAAACTTCACAATCTTTATTATTCCAAATGGTAGTAATACACTGTTTTGTAGTTTTTGTCAGTGTGGCAACTTAAGGAGGTAATCTAAGTGCTTCAAAGGACAGCATTTAGAACTTACACAAGTTGTGCCATTTCAAATTTTGCTATGCGCCACTTTGAATAAAGTAGCTCTATTATTGTACTATTAGTGCTGTGTGAGAGCTGTAAAGGCAAGATGCCTTGTCATAAGGGTTAAGATGAGCACAAACCCATTAGAACTCCTTGCAGTCCTGATTAAGATTTTTGTAAGTAGTTTTTTGGTGTGTTTGAATAAAAGTCTATAAGTTTCTAGTTCTTCTTATATTTATCTTTTGTTCATCCACACATCCCGCTTCCGTGCTCTTTTTGGAAATCAGAGATTACATGCGAAACCAACGACGGCTGTACAAGGCTCAAAGGGCTACAAGAAACCTTGGAAGGAGATTAACCGTGCTCCACCAACAAACTTTGGAGCAGCAAATTGATCCTCAAGAGCAACTGAGGATTTCTATGCAAGAGAGAGCTTCTATTGTCCCTGCAGAAGTTCACTATCACTCAAGAAGGGATGATGCCACAGATCCGAAGAAGCAATACTATGTGCAAATAATCAACAAGTGGACAGGGTTTTCATTCAAAAGGCGAGCCACAACCAACTGCAGAGAAGCCGGATGCATGATCGGACAAGGTCTGTGAAACCTTGTTGGGATACAACCAAAACTGGAAGGATGTTCACCAGCCCGGAATTATCTGATAAGTTTTGGTCCAAAATGCTAGGAGATCTTGGCAAAAGGATCAAAAGCGCATTCGAAGCAAGATACCCAGGTAACACTACTGGAGTAATTCCCAGAGTTCTATTTTCATACAAATACCTGGAAAATGAATGCAAGGATGCAGCATTTAAAAGGGCTCTTAAAGGATTATCCTTCTGCAATGACATCCCTATTCCCGGCAACTACAAAAGACCGGAGAAGAAGTATGGCGTGAGGAGATCTACTACCTATAAGGGTAAGCCACACCAGTCTCATGCCAGAATTGAAAAGAGAAAGCACCTAGTCAGAAACAACAAGAGGTGCAAATGTTTTCTATGTGGAGAAGAGGGGCACTTTGCCAGAGAATGCCCTAATGAGAAGAGAAATGTAAAGAGGGTTGCCATGTTTGAGCAACTCGACTTGCCAGAAGACTGTGACATCGTATCTGTCCAAGAGGGTGAAGACCAGAGTGATGCTATCTATAGTATTTCTGAAGGAGAAGATAATGAAGATCTGGTTAGGGGAATTCACACCCTCAGTCTGAAGGAGTATATCTGTATGTTCAGAGAGACAGATCACACATACTGGGTTGGAAAGGGAGGATATCTAGCTATGGTACAAGTCTCCAAGAAGCAATATGAATGCCAACATCAATGGGAGCTAAATGGAGAAGTACCGGCCCAATATCGAAGATGTCACTGCTGCAAGATGGAGTCCATCAAGAGATGCAGAATCTACTGCCCATCATGCAACATTACTGCTTGTGCACTCTGCGGTCCACATTATTTCGACAAGAACGTGCCCATGGCGCAATCCACACCAATCAGGTATGATCAGAGAAATTTACTTCGAGAGCAACAAGATTATATTAGATGGTGTGAAGCAGAAATGAAGCGCATGGAGAAAGAAATCGAGGCCCTACACCAGATGCATGCAGAAAAGGTGGCCTTGATGATAAGAGAAAAAGAAGAACTGGAGTTAGAAAATGAAAGACTCCAGCTGGAAAATGAAGATCTGAGGAAAAGCCAAAAAGGAAAGAATGTGATAATCCATGAAGATGAAGAGGCTTTTGAAGAAGAGCTTGAGGAGGAGGCGCATGAGCTCCTGGAAGCTCAAAACTCAGAAGGGACGTCAAAGGTACCCTTAAAAATTAAAAGACTTTCATCAACCGCTATAATTCCACAGAGAAAAACTAGCGGAGCAGCAGGATATGATCTAGCTGCAGATGAGAATGGAGTAATTCCTAGCGGAGGAAGGCTATTGATCAGAACTGGAATTTGCATGGAAATTCCCCCAAAAACATATGCAAGGATTGCACCAAGGTCAGGTATGGCACTAAGATATGGTGTTAACATTGGTGCAGGAGTAATCGATTCTGACTATCGGGGAGAAATTAAAGTTCTTGTCTTCAACCACTCCGACCGAGAAGTTGAAATTAGAAGGGGCATGTGTATAGCGCAGATCATTCTCGAAAAGATCCTTGTACCGGAGGTAGAAGAAGTTGCGGAGCTTACACCTACCAGAAACACGGGAGGATTTGGTTCAACAGAAGCTGTTACAGTACTTCTTACTGAAGAAACTCAAAAGATCCTCTCAGCAGAAGATCAAACAGTAGCTCAGCCCAGAAGGTCCAAGAATATGCTGTTTAATTTATCAATAGAACTGGACATCCCTGGAGCCAAGGTTTTCAAAGTTCATGCTATACTGGATACTGGAGCTACTACATGTTGTATAGATCAAGGATCAGTCCCTGAAGAAGCAATTGAGGACAACCCATATTTGGTTCATTTCAGCGGTATTAACTCCAAAACCACCGCAAATAAAAAGCTGAAATATGGGAGGATGGTTATAGGGGAAAATCATTTCAGGATCCCCTACACCTATGCATTCCCCATGAAGCTCGGGGAAAATATTCAAATGATCCTAGGCTGCAATTTTATAAGATCGATGCAAGGAGGTGTGCGAATAGAAGGTAACACAGTTACTTTTTATAAGAATATTACTGAAATCCACACCCAGCCTATGGTGCAGGCAGCAGCAGCCATTGAGGAACTGGAGATGGAGGAAGAAGAGTATCTCCAGATAGCTGAAATTGCTAGCTTTGGAGGAGCAACAATACAACCCAGTTTTCAAAGCTCATTTGAAGGGTTAGATGGTTCCTCAGATTAAACTGGATACATAGGTGAGGAGCCTATGAAGCTTTGGAGCAAAAATCAAGTGACCTGCAAGGTGATAGTTCCTCAGATGAGGAATAGTAACTGGAAGAACATTAGTGGATGATGCACTCCTCAGTGCTGGAAGCTCAGTTTGAAGAAAAACAAGGTCAACAACTGGTGGTTACTCGAGCACGATAGATTAAACTAGCAAGGTCAACAACTTGTTTCTTATTACTGCAAGAAAACTACAATGTTCTTTTGTGTTTTTAATCATTAATCAATCTTCATCTGTCATATTCTTTGATGCTTCCCCTCATCCGATTGTGATATGTAAAATCTTTGTCGATCACATGAATAATCTTACATAAGAGACTTGTATTAGTTTGTAGTAGTTGACAAACCCATGAATAATCCCTACCATGGTTCATGTTGCTTTCTGGGTTTCCTTCGTATGAAGACCTTCATGTGAGTTCTATATAATCTTTAACAACAAACTTACAAAGATGATAACAAGGAGCAAGATCCATGCGGTTGAAAGGTCCATGTGGTAGAATAATGTCTCATTCGAATTTAAGTTGAATTTAATGTTTGATTTGATATCCTTGTCTCATTCATTATTGGCGATAACATATACATGATTCAGATGAAGACATGTAGCAGTTGTAAATTGTCCCCGGGGTAATGGTGTCACGGTAGGACATAAGATCCAGATACCCGCAGTTCGATCCTCAGCTACGGCGTATTTATATTTTTCTTTAAATGAGAAGTGTAATTAAAGGATACTGGGTGTCTGGGTTAGCCGTTACGTGCGCTTCCCGATTTACTCTGGTGGCCGATAGAAAATTTTTGTGGGGCCGGATCGATTACTCCAGAGATCTTCAATGAGACTAACTGGAATTATCTAAACATAAAAAATCAAAGTGAAGAAGAAAAAAATGGTTTGAAATATCAAATATGAACATATAAGTTGGTGGAATTATTTAAGTCGATGAAAGGTATGTTTCAAAATGTCATGATCAGTATTAATTGCGTCATCATTTGCCATTTGTTAAAATTAATATATATTGTCAATGGTTATGATTTTATCAAGAAAATGAATTATATTCTATAAAATCAAATCATCTCAACAAGCTTATGAAATTAAACACACCGTCTTCAACATTTTTTATTCATGCAGATACATTTTTATTCATGCAGATTAAGTTACAATCACATCGATCTCCTTCAAGTGACATTTATTAATTATCACACGTTGACCCTTCTGCAGTTTTTACGTATCTCTCCGTTGACCCCCGTCAGCACGCCGATGTTGCCCATCTTCACCATCGCCGACGCGAAGCTCCTCTGGAAGATGGCCAGTTGCTGGCGAACAGATTCACCTGCACCGCCGAAAACGGGGACGTCAGCAGCGCATGGTCCGACGTGAACAGCCCCCTGTTCCTCAGGACGCCCTGGTAGTAGCTGTTGTCGAACCCGAGCCGGCTCGGCGGGTCCATCGCCACCTCTGCGTCGGTCGTCAACGTCGGGCAGGTCCGCCGCAGCTGAGCCGCGTACGTCGAGTCCAGCGTCGGGTCCACGCCCGTGTCCGAGCTGGAGTTGTAGAGCCTGCCGGTGAAGGCCCGGCAGTGCGCGACGCCAATCGTGTGTGCTCCTGAAACCCAAACACAAATATTCATCAAATTCTGAAAGAAGTCAATTGATTAACGATAATTTCGCACCTGAGAGTGTGACCATATCGGAAGCGGTCAACCCTTTGCTCCGGAAGTTCTGAACGAGTTGACCGAGTCGGAAATTCTCTGTCGGGAGATTCGACGTGCTCTCGCTCGATATCGATATCCTGCCATCTCTTCTTCCCGCAGGGACCGCATAGGACAATCCTCCATACTGCAATTACTTTCTTAATTAATTAATCTTTCAAGTAAATCTTCTATACGTGCGATCGCACACTGCAGGCTTACATGCGCAACGCTGTCACGGGCAATGAAAGCGAGAATGTCGGCGCAGGAGACGACGCCGGGGCAGACAGCTTCCACGTTGGCCTTCGCCTGGTCGATGACGTCGAATGCTTCGTCCTCGATCGACTGATTGATACTCGCGTTCTTCTCCACCAAGTTCCCGTTGACGGAATCCAGGAGAATCGACCCCTCACATCCCTGCATACATATGTGTTCTGTGTGATAAATTCATCGATTAAATAATAATTATATGTAAACAGAACTACTGACTCTGACGAAACAGTCGTGGAAATGCATCCGAAGAAGGTCGGCGCCGATGCCGTCGTCGTCCTGGAGGCCGTCGTTCAGGGCTTGGCGGACGAGCGCCTCGGCCCTCGGGCAGGTCCGGGAGTAGAAGCCGACCCGGAGCTGAGCCGCCACTGCAGTACTCATCAGGCAGAGAGCCATGAACACGATGGCTGTGGATCTCCCGGAAGCCATTTTTATCGATCGATCACAATTGATCAGTTCCTAGCTACTTATAGGAACCGCGTGGGCGTTCAGTACTGAGCAGCAAGCTTGTGCCAGCGCTGAGCTGCCATTTAAGGTGGTGATGTGCGACGGACAACCACCGGCCACGTTGAGTTTCCTCATTGGTCGAGCTGGGCAGGGCTCGTGGAAGCCGCCGGTCGAGCTTGGTGAGTGTCGGTGCGTAGGGTTTGGCTGTGCATGCAGACATGGCTTCGTTTACGACGCTCGTTCTTTACGTGGGTCAACTAGTCAAAGAAGGCAGGCTTAATTATAGATATATAATAAAAATATGGAGCTGTTTACGTCGTCCTCGTAAAAAAGTCAGTCTATTCACTCAAACCTTGGGATGATCCGTTCGGTCCCATAAAAATTTTCCATCGGTCACTAGGGTAAATCGAGAAACGCACACGACGACCAACTCAGATGTCCAACATCTTTTGATTACGTTCCTTATTTGGAGGAAAATTCCTACAAATACGTCGTAGCTGAGGATCGAATCGTAGGTGCCTGAGTCACAACCTGAATATCCTATCGTTGCATCATTGTCCCGGGGACTACGTCGTCCTCATTAACCATCATGCATGCAAATCCTCATTAAATTTGCTTGCATGATGGTTAATTTGTGATAAAAATACTGTAATTTTAACTTTAATTTTATTTTCAGTTGGATTTAGACTGATTATATATATATATATATATATATATATATATATATATATATATATATATATATATATATATATATATATATATATAGGGAAATGGATTGCGGCCAATTAAGATTCAACCAATTACTTGTCTAGTTGTCTTTTGTCTTCCAACTCGATCATCATTATCTACTACTATTTTTTCACGTGTTAGTTCTAAAATCCGAGGGAAGTGGCCCAGTCTGAAAATTCAACGTTCAGTGGATATATATGTATTAATTGTATATTAAATAAAAAAGAAAATTGGAAGAAAAATAATGTAGCAAGGAAAATTAATCATCAACTACTACATATCTCAATAACTCTAGCTCCAATTTAATTGCTTTAATTGATTGGGTGTGGAAATAGGTTGAACATAGCGATCGATGGGTCTCTATCTTATCAAAATTATAATTTATATCGAGACGAAGGTGTCGATGAATTATATCGAAAAGCATAAGCGACTCGGCGGCCCGTGAGATATAGCTCCAATAATGTCACTATGCTTGATTAGTACGAGTCTAGTCTGTATGATCATAATCTAGCTAGTATTATTAGAGAATGGAGTAAGAAAATAAAATGGTAGATCTTAGATTTAAGGTTAATTTGGTATTTTAACAAATTAAGTTGAAAGATAATCAGAAAAATATTTAAGATATTATGAATTAATTGATCATAGTGTATGATCAATATCATCATTAACTTATGTATATATTTAAGAATTAATTGATCAGTACTAAATATAAAGAACCAATAGATGAATTGAGAGATGCCGTCTCGATCGTCTTCTTCCTTCCTTGATAGCATCACTGAAAGCTTCCTCACGAGATAATCATTAAAGTCATGCACCTTTAATTTTCAATTAAATCATCATGGCCATTTTGATGATTATGAACCGTTTATATATATCCTTTGTATTAAAAAAAGATTTAATAAAAACTGAACTGATAAATTATTTTATAAATTAATTTATATCGATTTTTGTATTTATTTATAAAAGTGTAAGTTGATTTATAAATATTTAATAAAAAGTCTGACATGGGCCGCGTTGCCCCTTGTGGATCTTTCAATCGAGCCCGTTCAATGAAATAGCAGGAGCAGCGTGGCGGGTTTGATGGTTGGCGGATCGGGTGTAAACTTGGTGGATCCGATAGCAACGGTTCAATCTCGAATCTCTGCCGTCGGATCAGCCGATTCAACCCTACGAAAACCCTTCCCCGCTGCAACGACCGGCGACGCCAAGTCGGCCACCGCCTTCCTCGATCCCTAGCGCCGGCGCCGCTCTCGACGTTCGCTTCCACGGTAAGACTTTGTGTGACGATAATTCACCTTCCAATAAGGAGAATTCTTAGCTTTTGCTCGTAATGAGTTTGTACAAATTGATGTTTCCTTCACTTTTAGTGGGTAAAAGTTTGATCTTTGCCACAGCTAATGTTGAAGATAAAGACCCCCAAGACTCAAAGAGCAAAACGTGCGCTCGAGGAGCGTGCTCCTAAAATTGTGAGAACGTCACTTAGATGGTGAGTCGACGGGGGATGCTAGGTTTGTTGAATAGTTAGTACGTTGTGTATTTGCAGGTTGAGAATGCTAAGAAGACACTTATACTTCATGGCACGAAAACAAGTGATGTGTTGAATGCTGTGCTGATGCAAATTTATCATATTAAGGGAGGCAGTGCAGTGAAGTACACAAAGAAGAACGCAAACATAAGACCTTTTGAGAGCGGCGGCGAGACTTCACTAGAATTTTTCTCTCTTAAAACTGATTGCAGTCTTTTTGTGGTTAGTGAAACCTTCCATCTTGTTGGTTCTAGCTCTTCTTTTCTTTGACTGATCTATTTCGCTCAACGATTGCATTAGTTACTAAGTTCATGCACTTTTTGATTATTTCTATCATTTTTGCTCTTAATGCATTTCATTTAGATGTTCTTGTTTTGCTCATGTCCAAATCTAGCATCTCATAAAGAGTAGTTCCTAAACATTGAGGAGAGCATGGCCATATGTTGCATTTTTGCACAGCAACACATAATTATGTTTGCTTTGTTAAATGTCTAACAGTGTACAAATAAGTAATTAAATTTTAGCCCAGAAAGGTGCTATATCACATATTTTTTTACTTTTATAGCTTGGTTTTGGCAGTTTGGTTCTCATTCTAAGAAAAGACCAAACAATCTAGTGCTGGGACGGATGTTTGATCATCATATTTATGATCTCATAGAAGTTGGAGTGCATAACCTCAAATCAGCAGAAAATTTCGAGTATGACAAGAAATTAACTCCTCGAATTGGGTCAAAGCCATTCTTTGCTTTCATAGGGGAAGGATTTGAAAGTGTCGAAGAGTTGAAACAGTTGAAGGAAGTTTTGCTCGATCTCTTCAGAGGAGAGGTTGGTTTCCATGTCACACTATTTTACATGTGATTCAACTTCTCATACTGCATTGTGCAGGTTGTGGAAAGCTTAAATCTTGCAGGCACAGATCATGTGTTTGTATGCACAGCTCTTTCTTCAACTACAGTATGTTTCACCCACTGTGCTCTTCGACTAAAAAGATCTGGCACGCTGATTCCTAGGATGGAACTAGTTGAGGTTGGACCATCCATGGATTTGGTGATTCGGCGGCACCGACTTCCTAATGACAGCGTAAAGAAAGAGGCAATGAAGACCACTTCTGATCAGATGAAAAAGAAGGTTTGTGCCACCTTTTCCCAAAGATCTTTTGTTGTTTGGGCCATTGCATATGCTCCAATTGCAGTTTTGCAGAACAAATTTATGATGTTTAAACATTGCCTTATATTAAATTTATGATGCTGCTGCTATTTCGTGCAGATCAAAAATGTAAGCAGTGATATATTGCAGGGTAAGATCGGCAGAGTCTACATTCCAGACCAAAAGGTTAATATCTTCTCTCCTCTTTGTTCATTCTGGCATTAAGATAGTAATTGCCATCGATAACAAACTGAATAATGGATCTCTTCCATGTTAAGGTCGGTAGCATTCCACTATCTAATGACATCAAGGGTCTGAAGAGGGAACGACGCGAGGCTAAGAGAGCAAAACGTCCTGGAGAAAATCAAGCAAAGAAACCAAAGATAGATTCTGAATGATCATCAGAATTTTGTTAAAAGGTATCATCTCATCCTCTCTTTGATTCCCATTGATGATAAAGATTTTACCATATTATCTATGGTGATCTGTGTGTCGTACGAGATGTGTTTCATATAGATCTGTAATGAATCTTTTGCTTGCAGACTTGCATAGTCCCAAATTTAAAAGGCTTGAACTTTGATTTCTTGTTCCTTATTTTCTTTTCAATGTTAAGAATTTTTTTCTTTGTTGTGTGTTGTTGGAATGATGGAATGAGATCGAACTGAGAATGAGAATGAGGAATGAGTTAGCAGAGATCATCTTATGTTTGACTTAATTCACTGGTTTTATTCGTTTGACTTATTCAGTTCGTCTGACTTATTCAGTTGCGATGTCGGTGGCCGTTCTGAATCGTGATTGGACGTCGCCTTTATCTTCCACGTCAGCCACCGCCCATTTCCACGTGGCGCGTCATGCTTTCGCACGCCTACCCCGCGCGGTCGCAGTTTCGTAATTTTAGACGCTACTTCCACACCTACCGGTCCTATGTCATCTACCTCCGTTTTGTACCCTCGACGTTACAGTGGGCCCCGCTGCTGGTTGTAGTTGTATGGCAGGGTAGAACGTGGGTTATTTTCTGCCGACCAATATGCAATTGTGGAAAAAAAAATTAAATGCGTTCCGTGGCAACAGCTTTCGGTTCATTTTTAGCCTGTGGCTTGGCTTCGTGCGCCGCTCCACCAGCGCCGATAAAAAGCTTTTTTTTCCTGGCCGAGATTGTTAGGGTTCCTCGATCCGTCGATCGGAAATCGAAGAATTCAGTCTTCCGCGAGTGGAATCCGGGAGTAGGCTGCCGTCTTCTCTCTGTCTCTTCAATCTGCCTTCGTTTGTTAGGGAATCTGCGGACGGTTGCCTCTGGCTGCCGCAGTTGCTGCTCCGAGCGATCTCTGATGATTTGCCGATCGGTTTGTTGCGGCGCGATGACGTATCGGGCGCAGGACGCTGAGGGTGTCGTCGTCCTTGTGACGAGACTGGGGGCCGAGGATGCTATTGGGGATTACGTTAGGTTGGGCGACGCGGACGCCGGATCCCGTGGAAGTAAGTGGAGTTTGGCTTGGTGGTGGCTGAGGGTGGTTCTCTTGTGTGTTTTCTTGTGTGCGGCCGCTGTGCCTCTCGTCATCTTCCTTGGCCCCTTGATCATCAGAAAGGTTCCGACATTGTCCCCTTTTTTTCCCGTTTTGGTTGCTGATCATCCAAATTTCTCTTTTCTAGTGGCTGTCCTAGTAGTAGGATAATTTTAGTACAGCATCTCCACCATTTCATTCGATTTCAAATTATTTGGTCTTTTTTACTAAGCAATCTGATTGAGTTTTGATGAAATCACCATTGCTGATATGACTGTTGCTATATTCCGACTAATGGAACTGGAGCGCAACGTCAGTTAGATAGATTATTAAGGTAGTCGCATACAATCCTCAATTTGATATTTCACTATGTATCTAAGAAAGTTGTTGTTAACTTATCACATTCATTCCACATCCTGCTCTATATAGAATTATTATTCACTGCATTTGATTCATTATGACACATAGAACAATTGGTAGGTCAATCTCACGGTTCGCCCTCTAATTGTGTCTAGTTTCTTGTCAAGGATAGACATAGCTAATGGGACACACCATCTTGCTTTTATTGGATTTCTAAATAGCTGAGTGCATACCAGAGGTCTAAATGTGATACATTTATGAGATGTTCCTTGAAAACATGTAGCTAACTTCAATTTTTTTTCCCATTTGAATACATACTGAGACTTTGCCCAGCTACAATAGAAGAAAGTATTTATTTGTGTTATTTTCTTTATGCTTTTACTTTGAGCTCCTTTTTCCATTCTTTGTATCTGAGTGGTAAATGCTTTCGTCTATGCAGGTAGTTGTACCAGTGTTGAACTGGGAAATGAGAACATTTAGTACACCTGTCCTGGTGCTGTTACTTTTTGCTTCTATTGCCTTGTTTCCAACTCTCTTTTTACCTTCATCACCTTGCATGTGGATAGCTGGGATGACTTTTGGCTATGGTTATGGCTTTCTGCTAATTATGGCTGGGAGCCTTATAGGGATGTCGCTGCCTTTTTTTGTTGGATCATTTTTCCGTCATGATCTACATGTTAGTCTCAATTTCTTCTCATTTCTTTTACTCGTGTATGTTTTATCAGACAATTTTCTTTTGTTAAATCTGGTCCTTATCTTACAGAGATGGTTAGAGAAATGGCCCAAGAAAGCAGCCATTATAAGATTGGCTGGTGAAGGAGATTGGTTTCATCAATTTCGAGCTGTTGTTTTGCTGAGGATTTCACCATTCCCGTATCTTATATTTAATTATGCAGCCGTTGCAGCAAATATTAAGTATGGACCATATATATCAGGTTCAGCTGTAGGAACTGTGCATGAGATCTTCATAACAATTTACAGGTTGGTAAACTCTTCCTGCTTTGAACTTCTGAATGAGTTGCTCTAGCAGGCCCACTCGTTCATCTGTGGCTTAGCATCCATTTCCAAGTGAAATATTTTACATTTGCTAATTAGGAATTTCACATGTTAGTTAGTTTTCCATTCTCTGATCAGTAATTAACTTCTGAAATAGGTTCCTCTTTTATTTGTTTTCACTATCTACATTTAATTTGGTGTAATCGAGGTAAATATCTACTTAGTCATCGTAGTAGTTTCAAAGGCTTCAGTTTTTGCTTGATAAACAAACGCAGAAGCATGGATTCTTAGGCATAACAGCATTTTTTAAGTTTCAATTTTAGATGAACAATAACCCAAAAAGATCTTCTTCTATCCCATGACCACCCAACAAGACACAAATTTTTTGAATTCTCTATCAATGGCTCATGAAAACTAAAAGACCAAACCGATCATCAGAACAATACATTCAAATGCACTACAGCTAACTGTTCTTGTTACATGACTTGTGAGATCAGCGGCAGACTGATTCGGAGCTTAGCAGATGCCACAAATACTGGAGTTTTCCTTTCGATGCAGCAGATCGTCTACGATGCCATTGGATTCTGTGTTGCAGCAGCGGCTACTGCAGCTATTACGATCTATGCCAAGAGAACTCTTCGAACTCTTCAAGCCGAAGATGAGCTGAGCTAGTCACTATCTTCACAGAATATCTCATCTCAGCAAACTTGAAAGGACTCAAACAGGGTCGTCTTACACTGCACGGCCATCACTGCTTCTCAAACAATTGCAGACTTTACAGAATCATACTTGATTAGTTGTTCATCTTCAGAACCAGTTGACATTTTGTAAATAGTAGGCCACTATGTTGTTATTCATTTATTGTACCTGAGATTGAACGGATGTTTGATTAAAGAAAATTTAAATTTTGCCTCTTAAGAATTTGCAAACCATTTATTTCGCCCCGTTAAATTTGGATAGATTAGTTTATCCTCAACTTTTGCCTTTTGAACAATATTGTTGGTTTAATTATTACATATAAAAGTTTATTATTAAAAAAAATTGAATATTTTGTAATCTGTTCATCTATCTATGTACATATTTTCATTATGGGAGCCGGGAGGATGGCCGGAGTTTGAGGACGAGGCCGGGGAAGACGTCGTCGGGGTCGTTAACGTGGGGGTTGCGCTCCACGATGAACGGGTCGCCGCACTTGTCGCCGATGGTCTGCACCGTCTCCCCTTCCGCCACCACGTATAGCTCCTCGCACCGCCGCTCCGCCACCTTCGTCCCCCGCACCGTCGCCGCCTCCCGTGCTGTCAGCGGGGGCCGCAGCGAGTAGAGCAGCAGGAGGACGAGCAGTGACAGCGCCACCGCCCAGGCCGCCGCGTCCGCCACCATGTCGAACGCTTCGGCGGTGCGCAGCCTCCTCTTCACCAGCAACTCCATCAGTTGAACCTGAGACAGCGAGAGAGGGATGGATGGGTTGGGAGATCGAAGAAGCGAAGATCTATTTATCGTAGCACCGGACCGGGCTCAACCCCAAAATACCCCTCAAATTTCAATTTTTTTTAAAAAAAATTTATTAAAAGTTTAAAGTAACTTTTAGAATTTAATTAATTTTTTTAATGATTTTTACAATTTTACGAGTATTCGGTTCTTTTTGTGGTAGTTTATTTTGGAGGATACGGTTATAAGTTAGTTTGGAATGATTAATTTTAATCTTCAAAAAAAAAAAGTCTGATTTTTTTAAGGAAAAATCGATTCGGTTAAGGCTCACTGAAACCATAGGAATTGATTGGCTGGATGGTCAACTCTCTCCCAGTGTTTTATTTTGACTTCCTCACCAGTCTCGTCCCTGTCACGCGCCTCTTTGTGATGAGCTGTCAAGACCAAGTGGATAGACAAAATCCAAACAAAGTTGACTGAATCTGACACACCCTTTCCATAAAAAGACAAAACAAAGAAATCTACAGCTTTCTTCTTCTCGAATCTAGGGATGAATAAATCCCTTTGAAACTGTCTAACCGCCACGGAATCTAACTGTTTCCAGATCATCTCCCTCCGGATCAACAAGTGGAAAGAAACATATAGTGAAATAAATTTGAAAATAAACAGGTATAATCTGATTCTAACTGTTTCAGTTCGTTTGTGCGAAGAGAAGAGTGACCTATTATTGCAGTTATATTTTAAAATATAATTCGGTTCGATTCATTTATATACTTTTGAAGTTTATCAAAAGTTTCATTTTATCAAACGATTACAAACATTTCAATGTTTAGATTTCCAAATTATAAAAATCCAAACCGAACTCTGTCACTGAAGACACTCTGTTTTTATTTATGCTACAGTGCGCGCGTGTAGTGGTCGTAGTAGAGGTAGTTTTCAGATGGAGTAGCTCCACAGGGACACGTCGCCGTAGTCCTCGTCATTGGCCGGGACCGGCGGCGGCGGCGGAGGTTCGATTAATAAGCCTTCCGCCATGTCCAGGTACTCCTGCATCCCGAAATTGAAGCCTCCGTCGTCGAAGAGCGGGTCGCAGGCGGGCGTCGAGGACGGCCCCGCATGGGCCCATGACGTTGAGGGATCGGCGGCGGCGGCAGGGGCGAGGGCGGCGGAGGGAGTGGAGTTGGGGCGAAAGGCCTCGGCAGCGCGCGCGGCGGCCTTGCGGATGTCGTTGGGGCTGGAGGAGTCCGGGGAGGGGAGGAGCCAGGCGGAGTCGGCGAAGTTGAGGCAGGCGGCGCGGCCGCGGAGCGCGATGGCGGCGACGTCGTGGGCGCGGGCGGCCATCTCGGCGGTGGGGAAGGTGCCTAGCCAGATGCGGGACTTCTTGTTGGGCTCCCGGACCTCGCACACCCACTTGTCGCCGTTCCGGCGCCGGACGCCTTTGAACACCGGGTGGCGCGTCTCCCGGAACTTGGTGCGGCCCGCCCGGCGCTTCGGCGGAGCAGACGACACCGTGGCGTAGCAGACTTCTTCGTCGGACGCCGATCGGCGGGGGAGCGTCGGCGAGTCGAGCGAGTCGCTGTCCATTTGCGATTTGATCAGTTGGTTTGATTGATTTCCGGTGGTGGCGGTAAGTGTGGGAGGAGAGTTGGTATAAATTTGGGTGGCGCGAAGGGAAGATGGGTCGCAGTCGGGACGCGGCACACGGTATGCCAGGTTGGTCCGGATTGTGGAGGATACAGCTGTGGGTGTGGTGGACTCGGGGTCCTGTCGTTTGAGTGGGTAAACATACCAGTTTTTTCCCTCTTTAGTATTATCATTAACTTATATATATATATATACAGAGAGAGAGAGAGAGAGAAAGGGTGTTAGCACTTTGTGTTAATTTTTTTAAAATTTAAAATTTTAAAGAAAGTAAAAATTAAAAAATATTAAATGTTTTCATCCGTGAGCATTTAATATTAATTTTTTTTAAAATTTAATGTTTAAGTTAAAAAAATAATAATATTAAGTGCTCACTATAATCTACTATTAAGAAATCCGGATAGCCTAAGAAGATTTCAGGGTGAGTCAGATCTATTGAACTCTTCTGTAAAAAGATGAAATTCGCCACCTTAGTAGCCTCATACGGTGGACCCCACGACTATCTGTGAGGAGGTAAATCGAGAAACTGCAGTTGATCATGACGCAGGAGGGTATTGCCTGACTTCGCTAGGATTCGAACCCTTGCCCTCCAGATCTATTGAACTCAATACTTGGGCTGAGGCATAGAAGGGCTCAAGAATGAATAACGCTCAACACTTAGGGATCAGGCTCAAAGTCGGATGGTGCTAGGCATCAAAGATTTTGGCTTGGGAACGAGGGGCATAGGATTAATATGACGATGTCTTATTTGAGGAGGAAGTGATAAGCAATATAAACAATCAATAATAACAAACGTTAATCGTTAATCGTTACGAAAGATAAGATCTTGGAGACCGTTACTAAATGAACAAACAATGATGATGGTCAAAGTATAAATATAGTTCCATATCTAAAGTACATGGAAAAAGATCATGAGATTAAAAGGATGTAAAGTATCTCCATTAGTATGAGACCTTTTAGGGAGAGTCCAAGAATAAAACCATGAGAGTTTAGGCTCAAAGTGGACAATATCATACCATTGTAGAGATATTCTGATTCCATCAGTTTTAACAAGTGGTATCAGAGCGAAACTGCTCTTCACCGGACTAATCGTCGGATGAGCCATGATCCAGAGCTAACCATGTGATTTGAACCTTAAAACAAAGAAAGTGGGTGCTCCCGTGTCTGAATCAAGAAGACCAGACACCAGGTGAGAAGTCCTAGTAGGTCGGGTGGACCGAGGGGCAAAAAGTCCTAGTTGCGACTAGGTGGGAAAGTCCTAGTAGGTCGGGTGGACCGAGGGGCAAAAAGTCCTAGCTGTGGCTAAGTGGAAAGTCCTAGTAGGTCGAGTGGACCGAGAGGCAAAAAATCTTGGTGGGTCGAGGATTCAGACATCAAAAAATGACGTTGAGGGAGGCCTGTGATCCTTTGTTTAAGAGCAGGATTGTTGGGTTGCAAGGGTGCAAACATAGTCCCACATCTAAAGTACATGGAAAAGATCATGGGGTTAAAAGGAGAGGGCTTGGACCCAAAGTGTACAATATCATACCATTGTGAAGATATTTTAATTCTATCGGTACTAACAGAAGAATATAAGATCAGCACTCGGTACTCGACAACGAGAATCCAAATTCAAGCGTATTGATATATAATCTTTTTTTAAAAAAACATAAGTTAAATGTTTTAAAAAGTTGTATATGTGACCTATATCATTATTATTTGAAAAAAAAAAGCAAAAGTAAAAAAAGTGTCAATATTTTTTGGAATGACCATGGGGTGTCTTTGTTTAATTTTTTAAAATCAAAACAGCACCCCACCCTATCAGTAACTCATATATAATTATTCAATTGCCCTTCTATACATTGTTCCTATTATTATCTCCAACTTACATCTTGAATCCATCGAGCACATTTTAGCATCTAAGAAACTATAATTATTATACATATTGTACCAGTTACTATTTCATAGGTGTTACAATGTATACTTAATCTATTCAAAAATATTTATATTGTAATAGCTACAGTTTCGTAACCATTACAATGCAGATTCAATCATGTTCATTTTTCATTGATGTTGTAGCAGCTATGAAATCTCAACTGCTATAATGCGGATTTAACTTGTTTATTTAATATTATTTTATAGCTGTTAAAATATGGGTAAATATGATTTTGTAGCTACTATAATATATTCTCGATTTAAAATTTAGATAGAAAATATAGATAGAAGGTAATAATGAAAATAATATATTAGAAGATAGTTAGATAATTATAAGTGAGTTGTTGTTGGATATGTAGTCTTTTTTTTAATATATAAAAAGAAAAGTAAAAAGGTATTTGATGATCTAGAACAAGTGGGACGTCCGCGGACGTCCATTTCATTATTTTTTTAATACAAATACTCAAAAGTTGAACTAGTCCAACTATGTCTAAAGAATCTCGAAAAAGGTTAACATCGTATTTGAAGACTTCTTGTTTCCTTGATGTGAGACGGTCGATGTGTAATTTTTGTACTCGGATTCATTAGTTGTCCTCTGTCGTTAGATTTCCCTTTACCCTTTTGGCTTTTTTCCCATTATTTTCCAAAAACACTAAAAATACTCAAAGATATCTAGAAAATGTCTTCTAGACGGTCAAACAGTAGTCATCAATTGAGGATGAGATCGTATAAATATACAAGTGTGATGTGTATTTTTGTTTAAATTGATAAACATACTGGAAGATTCGGAATCTAATTTAAATTTTTAGGTCACGTGATGTCAATGAATAGATACAGAATCTAACAGTTAGTGCCGGTTATCCTTAGATTAGATACCTTGTCGGCGTGTTCCACGTGGCGAAGCATCAAAGGACAAATAGAAAGAAAGAAACGTGCACGTGGAGCTAGACGGTTCATTTAAGAGCGGGGGACGAGTGACAGTTAAGAGCCAGTTAGTAACGGTCAAATCCTACGCGCGACGCCGTGCACCGAACACGGATCCGCCGTACTCATCCGGCTGTTGCTCCTTGGCGTTTGGGTTGGGCGCTGGACGTGCCTGGGTGGAGGCAACTGCTAACTCAGCTCAGAGATGGAACTAGAATTTTTCATCGCCGAAGCTTCATTTATTTTATATTAAAAAAACCTTTTTTAAAATATTTACTGTGTTATAAATTTATCGCCCATAAATTTTTTTTATTTCACAATAAACGTATAATATTTTATTAAAAAAATTAAAAGTATATTTTTTATTAGAATTGGATTTTTTTTCATTTATCATCAAAAGGCATCTCTAAATTTTACTTTTTGAAACTATTTATATTTTTGATATTATTGTAGCAACTACAAAAGTATAATTAATTTTCAATTATAACAATTACTATTTCATAACTACTAAATAATTATAACAACTATGAAATATAATATTATGATCACATAATTATATTATAACATAATGTTAATTAATATTATTAGAAATTAACTGTCTATGTTATAATAATTATAATTCGTAACTACTATAATATATATTAATTTATATTGATCAATATTGATTGATATTGACTAGAGATGAAATATCCATATTACAAGAATTATAAATTATAGTTGCTACAACATAATATTATTAATATTGATTAGAGTTGAAATACTATTATAATATAATATTGATCAGTGTTGACTAGAGATGAAAATCTATATTGTAACCATTATGAATTATAACTATTACAATACAATTTATTAGTATTGATCAGAATTTAAATATCTTGTAACAATTATAAATCCGTAGGTATTACAAAATAATTAAAAATAAAAATAATTTTAAAACTAAAAATACACTGACTCGAGATGCAGCACCTTTTTAATAATAAATCAAAAAAGAGAATCCTTTTACAATTGTAATAAAAAAAGGTTTTTTGATTTATGTCCTTAAAAAAATTGTGTTAAAATAAGCAGAAGCTATTTTAGCTTATATTTATATTTGTAAGTCTTCTAGCTTTATCATGGAGTCTTTTGATATCATTTGCTTTATAGATAAGCTAGAGGATCTAGGTAAGTCAAGCGAGTAAGGTAGGTCAATCAAGTTAGTCGGTGCTTCGGGCTGGTTAAGTCAACCAGGACGATCAAGTTAGGCCATCTAGTTGGTTTAGAAGGGATTGACAACTCAGCCAATGCCATTTGATCCACTCAACATGAAGGAACCGACTAGCTCGCCTCTACCTGACTAAACCAACTCGATCGATCAGCTTCCCTGGTCAGATCACACAAACTCAACGTGAATTCATGCGAGCAATCAAACCTAAGACATGAGATTCAAATGCTTAGAACAGAAATGATTACAAATATCAGAAAACCTCACGGAGATGTTACAAATCCTTGTGCATTTTTGACTTCGCTGGTGTGTAGGAACTTATTTGCAACTGCCTTAATCCAAGCTCTATCCTTTTTGGAGTACGCATATCTGACGTTAGATGCCAGTAGGAGAAACCCTTCATTCTCCAATGGTGGAATTGAATTGGTAACACCATCAGAAACTCTGATTACTGGCTGCACTAGCATTGAAAGAGTCCCTTTAGGTAGTGGAATCCTTGACTCGGATCCTGCAGCCATCAAAATATAGGCAACTAAAACCTGTAAGAAAACCCCCAAACAAGATCATTCCTGCATTGGCAAAATCACTTCCTTTGAAGAAAGAAAATATAAAATGAAGTTCAGGAAAAATAAGCAGTGGCTTATAGGGAAGTCGCAAAAACTTGGTTACACAGGAATGCAGGAACAAGAGAAGATCATCCAATCGGGCCGTTTCAACATCTATATTCTGAATAGCACATCTATATTCTTGAGTGTTTCAACATTTTAGATGTTTTCACACAAATATTGCCTAGCCCAAATAGTTAGGACTCACAAATTTAGCTGATATTTTATTCATCAATTGAAGTTTTATTATCCGAGGCAGTGGTTCACCAATTTGGTGAATTATGAACAGGGTATTCTTCTTGAAGCAATCCATCCTAACTCATTTGATACTAGATGATAAAGTTTGAACGGAACATAGCTATTCATCCTGTCTGAGAAGAAAATTTTATCATACCTAGGCTTTCAGGAAAATATAGTGTTTCTTTCAGGTCAAAAAAACCACTTTGCTGAATCCCATTGCCAAACCATTGAAATAGATGATCTCTCGAATCGTCTTCATTTTCAGGCATGTTCCAGTATCCACGTATGCATAGTACATCATTAACTGCTATAATCTAGCACAAAACGATATATAAAAATGTGCTGGACCAATAGTACCTTGTGAATATACTATCATCTCAATTTTGGCACCTAATTTTTAGTGAAATCTGAAGTTATACCACTGATATGCTGTTTGTGCTGCGTAAAAGAGCATAAGAGGCCCATGCCAAATCTTCCTTCAGATCATCTGAAATGTTGTCGGACATGAGGAATATTTGCCTATTTCCTTCTGGCAGTGAGGTACGATCCACTTTTGCACCCTGATGAAATTCAGGAAACAGGGCATATATAATAATACGTAATGAGGATGATAATTTACCAAATGTTGATAATTCAAAAAAAAATGTACAGGACAACAACAAATTCTTTAGTCCCTGCATATGCTGCACAAAGATCATTGGACTTACTATATTGTCAAGTGATCAAGAACTTAAGAGAAGATAATGTGCATTCACCACCTAGCATAAGAATGACTACTAACAACTAGAATACAGTTCTGGATCAAAGGTAGGTAACAATCAGACCTTGGCCTGTTGTGCCGAAAGAGTAAGATAACAGTATCAAAGTCATACTGTATTATTCACTAATTTAAGTCCTTCAGAGATTTTTGAATTTAGGCTTTGTCCACGGTCGCAGTCAATCCACTCAAATAAACCAATCTTTGCAGAAGGTTGAATATAAAAGAAACAAAGCTTTCCAAAATCAGAAATGGCCACAAGTGAGACAGGGACCAGAAATATAACATCCACATGTAAAAAAAAGACTTTACTGCTCGATGACTCTTCCATCCTCTTCATGTTGGCACATCATCATCAAGTTCTAATTTTCTTCTGGTCAGAATAGAATTTCAATACTATACTCCTATTCTCTTATAAGAGAAGTTTTCACAGGGAAAAGAAGAAGAAGAAAGTGTTGTAAATTATACTCTTACTTTCATGCTCCATCAACCAAAACAAAAAGTAAATCATCTACTCTTTTAGAGGCAATGAAATGGTTATATTTCACATCAATATTATTGCATAGTTTGTAGTAATTCTCCAATATGAGATAAACTAATGCACATTGCAATTCTACAACACGCTTATCCCCAGCAAAAATGTCAAGAAGCTAGACCTCACAAGCAGTACTTTTTGAGAAAAATAATTTTAAGGAGAATGCTAGTCTTTGTTAGCTCTTTTGTCAGTGTTTTTTAGGAGAATTACCATTTTGGTTTGGACCTTTGGTTAAATGTCCTATTTGATACATGGATATATCTAATGATGGTAGTGATGAGGAACCAATTCAAGAGCAAAATTCTTTTGCTAATATTTCTAAGGTACCACAAGAAGGCAGAGTCTTGTACTTGTACCCACCATCACCATCAAACAAGAAGCTAATTAGATTGTAATACTAGCTTTGGGGAGAAACATGATAGCATGAACAATCAAACTATGCATGGCTATGACACCGTAAACATGAATCTACAAGGAACAACCAGTGGAGTCATTCAATGAACATTCGGCCTAGCCTAAATATACTGGATCAGTGGATTGTAACACATGCACCATAAAAAAGTCTTCCAAAGCTTTACATACCTCAAGAAACCTCCCGAGATAAGGGAGGACGATAGAGAAGGTAGCCAAGAAAATCCCTAGAGCCTCAGTTCTCTGGTTTAGAGAAATAGAAGGTCCAAAAAAAAAAAACAATTCTTTATAGGAAACTTTCTTCCGGTTGAATCGAGTTCAAGAGAACCAAAAGGAACACTGAATTACCAGCTGAGCAGGAGTGGCGGGGGCAGCGGAGAAAACGTGGTTGATCACGATTAGGGTTCCAAGAGCAATCCCGAGGTATCTCGGAAGGTAGGACTCGTCAAGGCCCGGAATCCCTATCAATGCCTAAATATGAGTAAGTGAAACACGGCCGGTGAGGGATGGACGACAAAGGGAATGGAGTCAGAGAACCAAACGTGAAACGGAGGATGGAGATGTTGATCTCTTGCTGCTGCTGCTGCTGCTGCTGCTGGGGATTGGAGTCCCGGGCAGCGACTGTGAAGAGGAAGCGGCGGCGGACAAGGGCTCCAGTGGATCGAGGAAGGAGGAGGAAAGGAGGTGGGCCTCTCTTCGGAAGAGAAGGAAGCGAACGGATAAAGGACCGTTTCACGCCGGCGACGGCGGACGCACTGCATCCGCTCACGGCCATTTGGAGGCGGATAATTGTCGGCCAATTCCGTCGAAGACGATGAAAAAATTGGCCAAATTTCATAAAAGCACTCGTTATTTATTTATTTATCTATTTCGGCCCTTTTAGCAATTCGACAATAGTTGGGCCAATTGGGCCTCACTTGACTAAACTTTCCATAATTCAAGCCCAAATTTCCACTGTCTCAAGAAGCTCAACGACCGGTTCAGCCGGACCAACCGCGGTTCAATTCTCATCCGACCTACCGACCACGACACGAATCCGACAGCGACGATAAAACACGCGCGTTATGACGGCGCCGTTAAGCGGAGCCACCGTACGGCACCATCGCGGATCTCTGCCACTGCCATTCCTCGCCAGCGTCAGTCTCGGCGCCGCACGTGATCCTACGCCCGTAGCCTCGCTTGGTGGTGGTACGGCGGACATGGCGAATGAAATTGCGTCGACCAGGCAGGGGCACTCTCGTACTTTCATCTACGGAGATTGCCGGATTCTTCTACGCGCCGGCCCCCCACTGTGTGTCCTTTCACACCAGCATCGGTCGAGCTATATAAATTGCCCTCGCGACGGTGGTTGCGGAGTCGTTGGAGGAGCGGTGATGGGCCGCGCCGCGAGGTGGATCCGGGGGCTCCTGCTCGGCGGGAAGAAGCCGGGCGAGCCGACGGCGGAGAAGAGGCGGTGGGGCTTCGGGAAGTCCTACCGGGAGAAGCAGCAGCAGCAGCAGCAGCAGGCGCGCGGCGAGGAGGTCCGGCTCCCCGTGGCGGAGGCGGACGCGGCGGAGCGCAGCAAGCGAGCGATCGCCGTGGCTGCTGCGACCGCGGCGGTGGCGGAGGCCGCAGTCGCCGCGGCGCAGGCGGCCGCGGTGGTGGTCAGACTGACGGCGAGCGGCGGAAGGGCGGAGCGGAAGCGGGAGGAGGAGCGGGCGGCGGTCAAGATCCAGTCCGCGTTCCGCGGTTACTTGGTTAGTCTTCTGCCGCAATACCTTCCCTCTCGATGTTCAACCCTTATTCCCATGCCAAGTTTCGATTTTGCACCTTCGATTGATTTCCTTGCGCCGGCGAAATTGGGAATTTAGGGTAGAAATTTTTGCAGCAAAATTGCATCTTTTCTCGATTCTCCTAATCTGATCTTGGATTTCGAAGCAACAGAGGACTCGCGCAGAGATCCTTTGCGTGCTTCCAGTAGAGCCTGTCACTTCAAAGTTCCCATCTTTGCTCAGGCCGCTGAAAGACGCTTTCCAGTTCCCTCCTCTGCCTTCCATTACCGCTCTCTCTCGGATTCGTCACTTCCAGTTCATTGATTCGTTGCTATCTTTGTGGTTTTTTGAAAGGCGAGGCGAGCGCGCAAGGCGTTGAGGGGACTGGTGAAGCTCCAGGCTCTGGTCCGTGGAAACATCGTCAGGAAGCAGGCGGCGGAGACTCTCCGGTGCATGCAGGCGCTGGTGCGCGTCCAGGCGAGAGCTCGGGCGTGCCGGGCTCTCTGCTCGGCGAGGAGCCGTCCACCGGCAAAAGCTTCCCGTCGTCACTCGCGCGTAAGCTCGGCTACTCAATTCCCTGCTTTCTGTTCTCCCCCAACTGATGAGGATTATGAACGTGCTGTTCGACCAATTGCCTCCGATGGATCTTTCGCTCTCAAGGTAAGTAAATCTCGGGTGTGAGTTCTTTAATGCTCAAATTTGTCGGTAAATTTGCTTCAATCTCTGCAGACGAATTCATCGAGAGTGGAAGTCGACAGAGCATTCTTGTGGGACGGCGACCAGGCCGCAGGAAGGAAGGTCACAAATTTCTCGCCGGCCGGCGACAAGAAGAACGCCATAATCACGGAAGTCGACCTAGAATGCTTCTCCCACATCCGCAAGAAGAACAACCACCATAACCACTCCGGCAACAGCCGGAGCTTCACCACCGTGCTCGCCTCGCCGTCGATGGACTCCTCCGGCCAGAGCCCCTTCTGGAACTACGGAACGTCGTCTCTGAAGCAGGACGCCGACGAGGACTGTGCTCAGAGCTTGTGGAGCGACTACATGGACTGCTGCCCGAGCTACATGGCGAACACGGAGTCGTCGAGGGCGAAACTGCGGTCTTATAGCGCGCCGAGGCAGAGACCGGAGGTGGAGAAGCAGGGGCCCGTGGTGAAGAGGTCGTCGGCGCATGGAATCGGTCACCTTCCGCCATTGTTGCCTCAGAGGAGTGCTGCTTCTCCTTCTTCTTCTTCTTCTTTGCATGCGAAATTCACCAACAAAGCATATCCAGGATCGGGGAGGTTGGACAGATTGGGGACGCCGATGAGAAAGAATCTGATGGCGTTGTAACTGCGATTGATGTAGTATCTATCTATGATCTCATAGATTATGATCAACTTAGCGTAGTATGTGATCGATCATTTTTATTCGTGTTCAGATGTTTTTGCTTTTCGATCATGATCATGATCATGGCTTCATGCGAGGCCAGCGTTGACTTTGTCAAACTAAACTAACAATGTGGAATCTATCAAAGACCGTAGTTGAGGAGAGGATTTAAGAGTGTTTAGTCAAAATAAAGATGCTTATTTTAGAAATAATTAAAGATTAATAATCTTAATTAAGAATCAACCCTGCGCCTAATGTGTTTTTAAACCAGTGCGGATGAAGGTTGTGCATCGCCGAAGTAAACGAAGCTTGTCGAGTTAAATTAATTTTATATTATTTAAATTTATAATGCTCATTAGTATTATAAATGCTGATTAGTATTGATGAGAAATAATATTATTATCTTATAATATTGATTAGTAAGGTATAATGGTGATGATGTGGAAGTTCCTTACTCAGTAAATAGAGATTTCACGTAGAAGTCCTTTGACCCGATCAACGCATGATCCATGTGGCATGATTTATTTAGGACTTAATCAATAGAGACTCAAGTGGTGTGTCAATAGTCTCGGACCAGCTCAATTGATCCGATCGGCCTAGCCAATCCGATCTCGCCGAGCACTATGACTTGTCGACCTGTTGAGCAGCTCGACCTCCTGACCTTTCGATCTGTTAACCTCTCAAGTTGTCGACTTCTCAACCTCCCAAACCGTTTCGACTTCTCGACCTACTGACCTCTTGAGTTGTTGAGTACCCAATCTCCTAGCCTGCCAATGTGCCAAGCAATTTGACCTCCCGGCATGTAAAGAGACACGACAGTTACCAACATAAAGGGGCATGATAGTTACAATGAAACTCTCTAGGGAGATGTGTCTACTTCTCTCTAGAAGAGTATGTCCTTTAAATTTTCCTCTTTATATAAAAGAGGGAAGATATTATCTAATCTCATCTACTATTATCGCCTTTACATCTTTTTATTATTCTATTTGGAATTTCATAATGACTTAGGTATTAGAAGAACCTCACTAGGGTAACTCTTGGTGAGTCATTTGATGTGTGTTATTCTTTGTAGGATTGACTATGATATATCATGAGAAGAAAGTAAGAATTAAGAATGTTTTCGAAATCATCACTCTTTGGTCTGAAATAGACTCGTATCATCACATCATCATAGGGATACAATATAAGGTTGTGTGGATAAACATTGTGTATTGGTTGATTTTTAAACTATATGATCCCGAAATTGCTATAATATAATATTGACTAATATTGATCAAAAATAAATTATCGTATGTTGTAACAGTTATGATTCAAAAATAATTATTATAATATGATATTACATGTATTAATTAAAGATAAAATATCTAGAGTTATGAATTATAATTGCTATACTATATTATTATTAGTATTGAGTAGAGCTAAAATATTATTATAATATAATATTGTTAGAATTAAAATATTTTAATATAATTTATTTATGTCGATCAGAATTGAAGTATTTATATTGTAGTCGTAAATTAAATCGTAACTTGTACAATAGTATCAAAAAATTTTATAATTTTAAAAAGTAAAATAAATTAACGTGAAATAAAATATTCTTTTGTAATAAATAAAGAAAATATCCTTCGACTATTCCAATAAAAAAACCGTTCTTTTAATTTTTATCCAATAATATTTAATTCATTTAGTCCTACAGAGACGAGAAGACAGGATGGATTCACTGTTGGAGGGTAGAGGGTAGATTGACTAGAAAGGCATCAAAGTCAACGACAATATCTGCGCGTGCCTGTATATCGAGAGATAGATATTGTCGGCGCTCAAAAAATGAATTTTCAGTCAAAGTTAGTGTTGTGCCGGCATATTAATTTTAATTGTAAATTTATTTTAATGATTATTTTTTAAAAAGATAAATCTAGGAATTATTTCATGCCTCTTTGACCAGACCGTTCTACTAATTGTCTAAAGTGTATATGAGAACGTACGTGTGAAACCAACAAGAAGTAATCATTCAAAGTGCGAATAAAAATTAAATAAGATAATTTTAAATAAAAATCACGTGGCAAGTTAACCTAGCCGATAGTGGACTCATTCAAATCATATTAAAAGGCTGGTTTAAAAATTAATGTACAGATCATTCTATGTTAATTAAATTCATGTAAATTGATTCCCACAAAAAACAACTATTTTAAGTACCAAGGAACTTGAATTATTATTATTATTATAAATTAAGTTGACTGATAATGAGATTTTTGTTGGATCGTCATAATCTAAAGCCACACATGTACTTTGTCTATTTAAGAGGACGAATGAAGTGGTAGCCGTTTCCAAAGGGAAAAACATTGGTGGCCCCAACTTAAACTTGAAAATGTTTAGTAGTTGCATGTGGAAGGTAGAGGATTGTGACTTTGTTTGTGTTTTCTTTGAGAAAAACTTAAGAAAACACAAAAACAATGATGATTGAATTAATGTAGTTTGATCATGCCGACACTATGATAAAATTACATTTATAGACCTATAAATGATCAATTAAGCCTAAGTTTCATCATTTTCCTAGCAACTTGCTCTTAAATTTTATCAAATCATTTGATTGTCGTGTTGACTTAGTCAATGAAGAGATGAAATTAAAAACATAATATTATTAAAATTGTTTAATTACTCAATATATATTATTTGATGTTTTTAAATACTAAAAAGCACCTTTTTAAAATAAAAAAAATCCTAATACAACATGATAAAAAGTTACTCTCCAAATGATTGGAATTAATGGGGTGGCAAAATGATGAGTTTGGTGATAATTATTAATTAATTATGGATGGTTGGTGATGAATTATAATATAATTTGGTCTATTATATTTATTTGGCATTTTATTGGATGGTGTAGTTAGAAGAGATAATGATGCTGAGCTTGCATATGATTAAATGTTTTTAATAAATGTATGAAATGACCGTACACCGGTCTGATTCTTTTTGTTTATACAATATGTGTTTATTTAATTCTTTTTTATTTAGATTTGAACAGTTGAACATTTGAAGAAATTAACTATAATACAGTTGTATATCAACTACGGATCTACAACTAGATCTACTGCATTTGTCTAGATACGGATCAGTTATCCATAAATAGAACATCAGTTATCTAGATACGGCTCTAGATAGATTCGGCCCATTTGGATAGTACCTATGATTGGGCCTACATGGTCTTTCGGCCCATATGTTTTGGGCCTTCTAATGATTAATTAACATATTTGTTAAATAAAATAAAAAAATAAATAGCCGGTTTAATCAGTAGACCGCGGACAAGTTCCATCTGAACCGGGTCGGTATAAATTGGGGTTACTCGAGTCGCAGCGAGCCGGGCCGAGAAAAATGGAACCGTTCGAACCCGACCCGCCGCCTCGTTCTCCGTCGTCGCTGGAGGTCCACACGGTGGACGCCGTGGACTCGCCGGAGTTCGCGCTCCTCCTCTGGTCCCTCCGTCGCTGCCCCGTCGTCGGCCTCGACGCCGAGTGGAAGCCTGTCCGATCTGTGGGCTGCGACCACCACGTTTCACCTGGCGATGGATTGGGGCGGGATTCGCCCCCCGCCGCTGACCTCCTCCCTCGGTCATTCCCGACCGTGTCCCTCCTCCAAATCGCCTGCCGTTTCCTCCGTAGGCCTACGGATCCGAGGGTCGGTGACTCGCCGGTGTTTTTGGTGGACTTGCTCTCCGTCCCGCTCGACGCCCTTTGGGAGCCGCTCAGGGATATGTTTGAGTCGCCGGATGTAATCAAGCTTGGGTTCAGGTTCAAGCAGGATCTGATCTATCTTTCTTCCACATTCTCTGCTCAAGGATACGATCCTGGCTTCGATAGAGTAATCTTTCTCCACCTATTCTAAACATGGATACAATTCTGGATCTTAGACTATTATAGAACTTAATGAGGGTACAATTATACTCATAGAACATCAGTAGTTATTTTCAAGCCATGCACAACTTTGCTCAAAATCGTGGAAACCTGGTAGAATTGCTTTGAATATACATGTGAAAGTATACAAATTACAAAGGACCAAAGTGTACAAAGAACAGACACTATGAATGCAACGTTTTGCCACATGATATGCATCAGGTAGATACATGTATTGCATACTTGTAGTGAATTGTGGAAAGAAGAGAACAAATTCGAGATTGGTAGGAAATTCATCATTCTTGTGATAGGAGTGTAGTTCACTGACTTGGCCAAATGTTCATACTGCATCACACATCACTCTGCTTTCAGTTTGACATTATTTCCTTATTTGTGAAATTATGGGTATTCCATTTGACAAGAAACTGTATTCTTTCTTAAGTTAAAGTGCATTTTTAAAGATACACAGAGATGGCCTTTCTTGTGTTGGTTATCATATATTTAGCCTACAAGTACAGAAAATTAATCATTGAATGTTGAAGTACATTGGCATTGTTCTGAAGGAATGCGTTTTTTTTTTCTAACTATATTTCATTGAGATAGGTGGAGCCTTTTATAGATATCACCAGCATTTACTATCACCTAAAGAATCAACACATGGGGAAGAAACATCCAAAGAACATTAAAAGTTTAGCAAGCATCTGCAAGGAACTGCTTAATGTTTCCTTATCAAAGGTTAGTTGAATTATTCTTTTGACTAAATGTCTAGTTTATTCTTTAGCTTATTATGTTTTCCTTTTTTCCTTTTGTTGGACTTCTAGTATCATCTAGACTTTTGTTGTTATTGTTTGCTGACATTATATATCTTGGTTCAGGAACTCCAATGCAGTGACTGGTCTTGCCGTCCTCTAAGTCGAGATCAGATACTATATGCTGCAGCTGATGCATATTACTTGCTTGAAATATTTGAAGTATTCCAACATAAAATCCTCGCCAAAGGTCTGTACCATTTTTAGATGTTATGGCTATTGGAATATAACATGGTAGTGCTACGGAGTAGATCTGTAGCCACATAGATTAAGAGTTCACATAAAATATAATATGTTATCAATCATAAATAAAAACAATTACATAGAGTGTGGAGCATGAGATATTAAACGTTCAAAACACATACCTTTTCTGCTGTTTGTATTTAGTGAAATTATATATTGCCCAGTTTGTATCATTATCCATGAAACACTGACTCTGACAATATTTTATGAAGAATTATCTACAATGAACATGAATGAATAAGTATAAAGCATCCACCTACCTCAGTCTCCCTTCGATACTGTGTCTATCTACCAGGTATCTCTCTATCAGGACTGCAGTTTTCTCAAAAGCGAGCAAATTCACCACCTTAGTCAACCAGCAGTTACTACACTTCAGTTGCTGAAAATATCTTAAAGTCTCGAAGCACTATAATTTGACTGCACAGCATACACTGATGCAGGGTAGTGCAACCAGTGTAAACTTACAATGTTCTCCTTTCAGAAAATTTCTCCTTTTGTTTAATAGATAATATGATTGAATCCATTTATCATAATCATGTTGTCTTTTATCACTTTCAGATTTATTAGATAATGTTTCATGTCAGTCGTGTTATTAGGAGAGCCATGTTTTGAACTAGTGGGTTTGCTGTGCCAGAGATAGATGGTTCTTGAAATGGTTGAGTCACAACACTTGATTTGATGGAGTGTTAAGTGTTAACAATGGATTCTGTTTACAACTAACTTTTTTGGTCCTTTGGAAACATAATTTATTTTCTTGTATTTTCGCACAACACAAAATTCTTTAAAATGGAGTTATCTTTTGTTCTTTTTTAGCTTATGTGATCATAGAATGGGAACTAATATGATATTTCCAGCAAATAGCGCTACAACAATCGGCAGTGAGAAGGAAATGATTTCAGGATCAAGTTTCTCCAACATACTACCAAGTCCTAATTCATGTGAAGAACTTGATATGGTCAGGTCCATGACTTTGGAGCTTCACCTTTCTAGATTTATCAGTTTCTCTTACCTCATGGCCTTCTTGTGGATTCATATTTCAGCTTGATGATTATCTCTCAAACATTGTCCAGAGCTATGGTGATAAATTACTACTGCAAGAGTCAGACAAAAGGCCTAGGACTTCAAGACGAAGAGAAAAAAAAAGGTTAACCAGTCGCGTTAAGCACACACAGAAATTGATTTCTGATGAAGATTGGCAAGGTCCTCCACCATGGGACATATCTTTCGGTGGTGATGGAAACCCAAAGTTTCTCTGTGATGTGATGGTGTGAGACCTTTTTTCTTACTCTTTCCTATCTTTGCATATTTTATGACTTCTGATAGTCATCTGCTCTCACAACATGACACTGATGCCACTCATCTATCCTTATTCTTGTTGGCATTCTGTGTGGAGAAATAGAAACATGTTCATGCATTCATGAAACAAGTAAATCATATCTTAAACTTAACTTCTTTGTATTTATTTCTACAGTCTATGTTGCATATACCTGACTAGCAAAAGGTGCTGCTACTAATTTCTGAATCTACAGGTAGAAGGGTTGGCTAGACACTTGCGCTGTGTTGGCATTGATGCTGCTATCCCATCTTTAAAGAAACCTGATCCAAGGTTAGTACTTTTTTCATTGATGTTAACTTCTGGCGACTGTTTTATTGCTCTATTTTCTCCTACACCATTGCATATAATTCTTATCCATCTGTTCTCTCTCAGACATTTATTGAATCAAGCATACAAAGAGAAAAGAGTCCTATTAACACGAGATGCCAAGCTTTTGAAATATCAGTATTTAGTAAGGAATCAAGTATACAGGGTGAAGAGTTTGCTCAAGAATGACCAACTAATTGAGGTACTTGCATCATTTGAGTTTTCAACAAAGTAGTTAGTTATTTGAATAAGTTTAATTAATTACTTGAAAGCACAATTTACTATTTCTATAAGTTGCATTTTAGAAGTTTCTACCCAATTCACATTAGAATACTCTGTGATTTGAAGATGTCTTGGATCACAAAATAAGATACCTATGATCATTTACTTTTCCTGATAATATTGAATGATAATAGATTCTTAACAAGTCGACATACTACATATGTTTGCACAAGTATTTTAGAACCTCGGCATCAACTTCTCTTAATTGGGTTCATTTCGTAATTCATTTGTTAATAAAAATCTAATATCGACTTCATAAGGATGTTATCTACTTCTAACAGGTGATTGAGACCTTCGAATTGAAGATTTCTGAGGACCAACTTATGTCAAGATGCACAAAATGCAACGGAAGCTTCATCCAGAAACCACTGACATTGGAAGAGGCCATCGCGGCTTCAAGGGGATTCCAGGTCATTCCTGACTGCCTCTTCGACCGGAATCTGGAGTTTTGGCAATGCACCGACTGCAAACAACTATATTGGGAGGTAATACTCATCACTCGACTCGCAATGCATTTGTTGAGTATGGTCATGTCCTAGCTATCAGTCCACTGTTATTAGTTGTATGATTGTGGATGGAGTAAAACTGATCTGACTATGAACATGATTCTGAAAACTAGTTAGGTTGGATAAGCCCCCTTCAAACCCATCCAATGATTTTCAGTTCATACTAAAGATCACTAGTTTGATTATCTAACACTGAAGTTTCTTCACACTGTAGGGAACCCAATACCGCAATGCAGTTCAGAAATTTGTGGCAGTTTGCAAGTTGAATGATTGAGACGCCGATGCCCAACTTCGTTATCAATCACTCCGACCGACAAAATTCTTTTCGAACACGGTGGCTTTGCTACTTCACACCGTCCTCCATGAAGATGCCTTTCTGTAGACTATCATCCACGTTTGAGCAAATGAGTTCGGGTAGAGGGAGAGACCTGAGTTTAGCCTCTGTACCCATTCTTTATTGTCGTTCTCAAATCCTCTCTTAATTTAATTGTTCATTTGATGGTAATTGAAAGATGTTCTTGTTGTCACTGCAGTGGCTACTCTTCGGATCAAGTTGTTCTTGTTGTCAATGAATTAGCAAATCTTGCAGGTTCTGATTGGCGCAACCTTGAATTGGCACACTCTTCACCTGCATTGGACCAGTTGAAAGAGTCATGCATGTGTGCCACAAGACAAAATATATAAATAAATTTAACTTGTGCTTGCAAGTAGATGCAAGTCTGGAAGTGATCATGGAATCAGCATGTTCAAACAATCTACAGGTTTCATAATAACAATTAAAACTGAAAATGCAATATGAAAAAAGAAGACCAAAGAAAAATCTACTTAATATAATTAAACATGATCAAATGACTTGGATATGGTCTTACATAAAGCTCATTAGTGGGGATAACAACTAGGAAGTTGATCAAAAGGTTAGAACATAAGGCCTGTTTTTAATGCGATCATATATGGCATCATCATCCAAATTCTAGAACCATCTAGCATCTGTATAACTAAAACTCTACCTAGGCAAAACTTTTTGTGCATCTTAGAAATTTAATTAGAGTTCTAGAAAGAAATGAATTAGCAAATAAATTAAGTTAATTTAGTTCTACACCTACTTTAAAGAACTCTGCAGCAAGCCCTATAATTATGTAAGTAAATACAACCTTCCTATGATCTTCATGAAGAAACTCCTCGAGCTTTCTCTACATGTTTTCTAGTTCAAAGTATCTAAGTTAAAGCCAAGACTACAGGAGCCAACTAGTTGCTCTTGTAAATAAAAGTACTTTGCAATCTAGTCTTTCCAAACTTTGCAAATTATTCAATTTCTTAATCAGTTAAATACCTCTTCTCATCTTTTGTATTAACAAAAATCATTATAAGAGAGTATTCATAATTGAACTCCTCTGCTTGCAACTTTCTTTCCAATAGTGCAGTAGTATACACTTTAAAGCATAGCCTTCATCTCTAATTTTTCCTATCAATAGCATCCAGAACATTAACTTAATAAATTGATTAATTTAAGTGCAAGGGCTAATTAGGAAGAAATACATTCTATGACTAAACCTCAATCACAGATATAATTCTTATTATTAAATCTGAGATGAAATAACTACCAGACCTTTGCTTTCTAGGGCATGCATTTGGTCCTTCAACTTGTTGGAATCCTCATGCATGCCCATATCACTGTATGCTCGGATCATTGTTGCAAATGTAACTCTATCAGGCGCACAATGCTTTTCCTTCATAAGCGCAAACATTTCTTCCATAATTTTCAACTCTCTAGCTTGCCCATATGCTGCAATAACACTGTTGAAGAAAGGTGCATCCAATACAACATCAGTATTCTCCGTTTGCCTGATGATTGCAGGAACCTTCTCCAGAAGACCAGCTTTCGAGTATCCGCTAATTACCGAGCAGTAAGTAACAGAGTTAGGCTTGACTCCCTGAATTTTCATCAAACGGAAATAATATTCCATCTTCTCAATATTGCCAACCCTCCCAAAACATTCTATGATAATATTGAAGGTGATTGTGTCGGGAGAAAAGAAGCGTTTCTTCATAAAATTCATAACCAACCCCATTTTCTCAAACATGCCTACTTTACCATACGACTTGATCAAGATATTGAACGTCTGGATGTCAGGCTCGATGCCCATATGCTGAAATTCATCATACCACTTTTCCATGTCTTCTATCCTTCCATTATTTCCATAAGCCCAAACAAAAGAATTCATTGTATATATGTCAGGCAAGCATTTTCCAGTCTCAAGCATATTGGACAAATGACTCTCCATCTCCTCAAGCATCCTAGCTTTCCCATAACCATCTATAATGGTATTATGAGTAACTGTATTTGGCTCGATCCCCAAATAAGACATTTCCATAAGCAATTGCGGAATCAACTCGAAGTGCCTAAGTTTGCAACAACCGCTAATGAGGACTGTGTAAGTATGAGCATCTGGTTCGCAATCAGAAATTGCATTCATCTCCTCAAGTGTAGAAATTGCCTTGTCTAACAGGCCACTATGACCATATGCACCAACAAGTGATGTGTAAACATCTAGCGTTGGTTTGAGGCCCTCAGAAAGCATCACTCTGAAAAGTGAAGTTGCATGATCAGGTTGACGACACTTGCCCAGCATGGTTAATAGCCTTGCATAGGTTCGGGAAATTGGCTGATACCAATGCTGTCTACGAACCAGTCCAAAGATCTATAGTGTACAGAAACCCCACAATCTCATTAGTAAGATGAACTGCAATCTTATCAGTTATATTACAACAGAAATCTGAATAATTAAGATCGGTCAAATCGAATCCCTAGATGAAGGAAACGACAGCTTTCAACTACAGAAGAGGGGAAATGATCTAACATGAAGCGACAAGAGGAACAAATTAGGGCTGGAGTACCTTGAGAGCGGATTCCCATTGGTTAGCGGATATGGAATTATCAAGCGCCTCAAGCACTGCTCTGGGCCAGAGGCGGGTGAACTTGGCAGAGCCGGCCTTGCGCTCGACTCCGAGGACGGCGGCCTCCGTCCTGAGGATCCGAGACAGGTCGAGCTGGGCGTTCTGCTGGAGCCCCTTTCGGGCGGTTCTCCTCCTCTTCGCCGCCTTGACGGAGAAGCTCCGCCTGCCAGTCCGCCTCCACCTCTTCGCCAGCGAGAGAAAAGGAGATGGGCAGGGATCGAGGCGGTAGGAGGAGGAAGAGGATACGGAGGAAGACAAAGGGAAGGCTGCCAATTCGAGCGAAGACATGCCGACGGCCATGGCGACTGGATGATGCCCAAGTGAAGCCTCGAAGGTGCTGTGATAATAAAAGGGTGCACTTTTGCGCAAAACTCTACAATTTTTTACAATTTGGCAAGTTCGCAATATATCATTTCACCCCTTGAATATTTGAGATTTTTAATTTCCCACCCTTCTGGTTTATCCATAACTTGTTAACTATCATATCAGTATTAGCAAAACTGTGTTTATTTGTTTTAATCTAGAAATTAAAAAAAATGTAAAAAGGGGAAAAAATTACAAAATTTTATAACACTCCAACCAAAAACAACTCACTTGATAATAAAATCAAAATTTAGTGATTGACTTCAGCAAAAGAGATAAAATCCACCACCTCAACAATCTCACACGATCAGTCATACGATCATATGTGAGAAGAAATCGAAAAATTACAATTGATCACGACGGAAGAGGACATTACTTCGGCATTGTCGAGATTCGATTCTTGCCCACTTCAACAAATCTGTTCCGTCGTAACTAACTCAATTATGTCCCGGGACTGATGATTCACACATCTAGACAAGATAAACACACGGATCATATTAAATCTCTTCATTAGCCTACATTTCATGTGGAACTGACTTAAATGGGATCTCACAGATACAATACATAAAGACTACAAGTGTTAGTGAAATTATTATAGGCTCAGAGAAGAAACATATTATCATAAATGCTTGCTTCTTCATAAGAGGCTGAGGTTGCTTGTGGACATGTGGGTGATTTTCAAGAGTAGACCATCAATATCGACAGGAAGCAGAAATTTTTGCAGTAGGCAATTTGTGGAAATACTTTCAGGTAGTGGAACAAGTACAAACACATCATTCTTTCTGTTCAGCATCCCCATCACAGTCAAGCAAGTTCCCTCCTTAATGTACCTGAGAGTCATGGGGAATTGAAGAAATAATGTTAGCTAAACTCCATGGTAGTGCTAATGTCAAAAAGCTTATCGATACCCTTCCTCCAGACGCATCGGACGGGCTTCACAAGAAAGTTTTCTTCCTTGTAGCCATTTCTTCATGGTAGAAGAGAGATCTCTATTTGGTGCTGTTATGTTTACGAGTGTGTTTTCGTGAATCAGGGGGATTACTCTGGAATCGTGGCCAGCCTTAACCAAAGCTCGGATCCCAGATTTGGCATCTGTTATGTAAAAATCTGCTGTCAATCTCTGTCCAAGGTACAAACACCTCATGAGAACAATTGCAATACTATTTCTAATCAAAACATTAGAAGAGTAGTTGTTCAATTATCGTGAAAAGGAGAAAAAAATATCAAATAGAAAATGAAAAATAGAACTCCATAGTCAAGGATTTTACAGGTTTACTGTTCTTTGCTTTCTATAAACTATTCAAATGGTGGGACTGAAAGCAACTTAAGTCGAGAATCGAACAGATGTCCAGTTTGCAGCAATAGGTTCAAACTGATGCTTCTTGTATCTGTCACAATTGCAGCCCACAGCCATCCTTCTATGAGCTTCCAAGTTCCAATAGTGTATGAAGTTGGAACACAGGTTTTGATGTTGTTCTATTTTCTGTTTGTAGACAACACATCTCAAACGTCTTGAGCACAGAAGAAAGATGATTTAAATCTATAAGAGTAATCACTCTCAGATAGTAGTATTTAAACCTTAGTCCCATAATCTCAGATATTCATCTTAGCATTCCCATATCTTTGCATTTTATTTTGTTTCCAGATTGTCTAACACCAAGTCATAAAAAATGACTGTTGGTAGCATAGACTTCTATCTGCTTAATTATAGTTTACTTTGGTGTCCCTTTACTCTTTGTACCTTTAACACTAATTGATCCAATTAGTTTAACGATAGATTTAATTGGTTATATTACAACGTGTTTATAACTTGAACATATTTTCTATCGTTTATCATCATTGGGACTATAGCTATCCTCCGACACATGCATCTTAGCATTCTCATCTCCATCACATTAATTTTTGCATGTGTTGTTTCCTTATTGTCCAATGTAAAGTATGGTGAGTACCACAAGCTTATAAAACTTTAATTTAGTTTACAGCGCATATAACAATCACACAAACCTTCAAAAACTCCTCTCAATTTCAAATGTCCATTCTTTATCTTATTAATGATATCTCCAGTGGATATTAGATTCAATAGATCTAAAATTTGTACAAGAATTTCATATTCATTGATCTCAATTCTTTCTTAACAATGAAATAATGTTTAAGATCACATTCTTTCTCATACATGTTGTAAATTGGCAATGATCAGGAGGAAAGAAGAAGAAGCTTACAGTCAATATCTCGTTGTATTCCATGTCAAGATTGGCAGAAATGATTAGTCTTACCAATTCAAATGACACAATATTTCAAATTGTGCATGAAATTGTATTTTATATTTAGGCTTAATCCTACTTAACCTACAAGTTTAGTTATATTTATTTAAACTCTCATCAATCTGCACAACTTAGCCTACAAATACCACTCGTTAAGGAGATTTATCATGAATATCATTGGTGAGTTCATCTAGTAACAACATTAAAAGATAGGAACTTACAAGTTGACTCTAGATAAACCTACAATTAAAATAAAAATCATTTGTAAAGATCCCAAGAAAAAAACTATTTACCACATTATCATACATGCCCTTTATTGAATCAACATAATTACAATACGTCCTATCTTCTCCAAAGCTCAACACAACAGCTACCTAATGATTGTATGATAAGCTTTTTCTGAGTCAAATCTATATTGTTTTCATTAGTTGATTTATTATATGAATAGCACTGATTGATCTTGTTCTAGACATGAAACAAATTGATTTTCAAAATCTCTTAGTCTTTTCCCAATAACATTTTCCCAAAGTTTCAAGATATGGCTCATCATTTGATATCTATGTGCTAAAGATCTCTACAACAAAAAAAATCAATTAAGCAACTCTCACACTTAATAACATAGACATAGAAGTAAGAAAGGTTAGCACCATCAACTAATATCAACATTATAATCTGACAACTCACCGAGGGAGATTGTATAAGTTTTTTGCAACTAATTAACTTGGCAAGTCCTCACAACTTAATGTGCTACAAGATTCGTACTCTTGTCATTTAAGTAGATCTCATATCAGCTTGGACTCTAGTATTTTATGTACCATTCTGATAAATTTTAGGGTTAAACAGCTTTGAAACGATAAAATAAAGTAAGGATAAAAGTTATTCTTTTTCTGGATAAAATTTGGAAAGGACGCAAGTCTGAGAAATATTTGAAGATACTGAATAGTACTGATGAGCATACCTCAACATAAGCTAAATTCCACTGGAAGCATCTAGGGTTAAGACGTGCTTGTTTTAACTGGCACCCACGATATTCATACAAGACGGTTGATGTGTAAACACATCTTCCAGCTTTTTCATATGAAGATTCGAGAGAGAAATCTCCACAAGAAGCAAACTAAGACAATGGGGAAAAAGAGAGAAAATATCATAAGCAACCAACATTTCTTATAGTTTCAACGTCAAAGAAATCCTATGTGAGAAAGTATCAAACTGTCAATTCAAAGTTAGATACCTAAAATGAATATGTCAAATGCTTGATCATAAGGCTCTTCCAGTTTACCAGAAGTGTACGTTTTGTTTCCTTCAATGGACTAGTTTTATCACGAGAAAATAGAGCCATACCAATGACTATTACTGCATAAAGCATTTTGGATGATGAAATGGTTTCAAACTTTTCAAGATAAATGTAATCCCTCAAAAAAAAAACTTGATCAGAAAAGAAAGACCAAATGGGCTGGAGAAGGCAAAATAACCTCATCCAGCCCCACTCTTGTGCCCTACCCTGCCCTGCCTCAAGCTAACAGTTTCCCGCACTTTTATGCACACAAATTATGTGTAGCCCCATCCCTGCACCACTTGGGTTCCATTTACAGTCTTGCCAGGACGCACACCACCAACTTCAAACATGAATATTTTTTTATACAACAAAAAAGAGAAAATATTGCATTCATTCATTGATGCTAGGTAGAAATTATGCCAAAGTGTTCAGAATAAACGTCCCCAGATATATCACAGTTGTGCAAATAGCAAAGATTATTTGTATGACATAAATAGGTAAAGTAAAAAAAAAAATAGTCAAAGATAACTTTTGATTTATTCATCTCACTAACTGTTTTGTAAGGATTTGTAACGGGGCACATCATTCAATCTATCACAAATCTTCTTACTAATAATCCATTTCTCACCAATACGAAAAGATTTATATTGGTAATGAGTATCACATATGCAGCACAGAAATGTGAACTCTGATTCATGCTGACATACCCCATTTTCATCCTTCAATCGGCTTCATAAATTTGGGATGCAAGATTATTATTCACAGCCATAGTCAAAAAAAAAAAAAAGGTTCAAAACCTGTACTAATACAAAAGACGCATTAGCTAAGACGTGTGATGTTCAGCGAGATGGAGACCCCAAAACAAACATGAAGTTGTAAACACAGAACATTCAAGCTATCACAAAATAAAAAGGGGAAAACTAAAGATAAGGAGGCATTATTACCCCAGTGACCTTGACGAGCTGGCCGTCGTTGGCTTTTACAAGATCGGTTTCCGGAAACTGTTCGAGGAAAAGGCGGATTGCCAAACTCCTTCGGTGGGCGCTGGCATTCCAAACAAATAAACCCAAGACGAGCGCGGCCACGACCAGGACAGAGACGATGAGGGCGGCGTTGTGGACGACGACGAGGATGAATATGGAAACGCCGATGCTGGCAAGGAAAAGCGGGATGAGGACACGGGGTACGGCGGCCGGGACGGGTGCGAAGTACCGCTGCCGGTCGGCGAGCACAGCAGCGGACAGGTCGTTCATCTCTCGTCCTCCGTCTCCTCCACGTCCTCCGCCGCCGCCGCCACCACCACCACCGTCGGATCGACGTCGCCCTCAGGCATCCACCGCGGTCAACAGCGATAAGAGAAGAGGAGGAGAAAGTGAGGAAGCAGCAAAGTAGTACACTGCGGATCGCTTCCATTTTGTTTCGCGTTTCGATATTTTAAGAAAAGTGGCGTCACATGTTAAGGGTCATAATTTCACTTTGGCCCTTCGTTTATCCTTATCTTTCGCTTATCCTTATTTTTATTTAATTTTAAATTTGATTAATAAATATTGTGTATAAATTTTTTTATAGATATTATTCACAAATAATCCATAATTTTTTAATATTAATAAGTTGAACATATAAAATTTATTTATTTAATTTAATGAATAGTAATTTTAATATCCAAAGAACAAATCCTGAGGATGATTATATTATTTGTATATGTCATAGGACGCATGTGCAATAGACACTAAAGATGAAGGGGGAAGCATGACCGTTAGCGTCTCAAGTCTCAACCCGACAGAGCGACCCATACTCAGGCTGTGTTTACTGTGACGGAAAGAAGGGGAAGGAGAGGAAGGCTGTGTTTACCGCAAGGAAAGGAAGGAGGGGAACAGAAG
This sequence comes from Curcuma longa, assembly GCF_044706935.1. Lineage (NCBI taxonomy): Eukaryota > Viridiplantae > Streptophyta > Magnoliopsida > Zingiberales > Zingiberaceae > Curcuma > Curcuma longa. Next base: position 8,857,198 of record NC_133865.1, on the reverse strand, counting down.
TAAAACAGAGAGAGAAAAAAGGCAAGGAGAAAGATCAACTGTGAATGTTGTTTACTTTTGAAATGAAAGGATTTAGCGTGAACAAATGAGACTTAATGCTATATTACAATTTCAATGGTGGTAAACTTCCGTGGGACCGAACTGATCATTCCAGAAATACTCAATGAGATTAATTGAGATTTATTATTTTTTATATTACAATTTCAACGATGATAGAAACCACAATTAGCACCAACACCAAATCGAAACATTTAATTTCGGTGGGAATCAACATTTCAAATAATTAGGAAAGATGACAAAATGATAGCAATTTCATGAAAATTGATGTTCAAAGTTTGTTCACTCCTCAATACTAGCAAACACCGCAACCAGCATGCTGACACCATGCCAAAACAACTCTAAGAACAAATAGGAAGTATTCAAAGTTTGTTAGTATAATCAGACAGAAGTATTTGTCCCATAAGAAGTTATAGATAAAATAAAAATTCATGTCACTCAAACATAACAAACTGAATCAAGTCAAGGGTGTCATTGGTCTGGTTGGCAGCACATAATACACGAACCCAAACATGAACTCAAGACTGAATGGGTTTAATCTTGAAGTGCAGAGAAATCAAAGAAAAAACGAAGCACTTCAGATCCTGCAACAAACATAGAGACCAAAATATTCATGTCAGCAATGCGATAGAAAATCATATTTAAAAACACAATGATAATAATAATTGCAATGACATAATAGCGTAATTGCAGAACAATAAGAAGAGCCATCTACTCGTGTAATGTACTTTACTAAGTATAAATAAATTGTGTAACAAACTAAAATTTGAGCATCTTTGTGATGGTATCCAATGTGGTCAACTATTGCAGCTTTGTTTCCATTTTATTTCGTTTAGATTCATCCTGACATATCAAACATATAACATTGTGAAACAAAACCTTCAATTTAACCAGCATCTTTTTCTGACACAAAATTTGAACCACAAATAAATTGTCAGTTCCAACTATTTGGGGATGGCTACAAAAAACTTACAAGTATCTTTTAATGTGTTGCATTGAGTTTTTGGTCTCTATCAATCCATTCTCTCTGCATCCTTAATTGATTCTACTTTTCCAATTATAAAAATATTGATTGTTTCTCCGACTATTTAAGTATGGTTAGACAACTTATTGTGCCACTGAACTCAACTCCATATATGACTATTGCTACTTATATTTAGAAGAATCTTTTAATGTGTTGAGTAGAATTTTGGTCTCTATCAATTCATTGTCCCTTCAAAGTTTGATGCAATTATAAATATATTGATTGTTTCTCCACACGTTCATATCATCTCTATATGTTCTCTCCTTTTATTGTTTATTAAAAGTATGGATCTTAAACACCAGTTCTTTTTTTTTGTTGTTGTAATAATGTGCACAGATGAACTCAAGATTGTCATGATCAAGATGCTACCAGAGAATAGATTCAAATTGTATGATAGGATCCTATGATCCCACAATTTAAATTAACTATATATATATATATATATATATATATATATATATATATATATATATATATATATATATATATATATATATAAAATATAGAAACTAACATGAATATCATGAAGCATAAATAAATCTACTCATATAAATACATAAAAAAAATACAATGCAATTCTCAAAATGTTCCATCCTTGTGTTTTTATGCCTGTTTGGATATTTGGAGAAGGTTTTCATGGATAAATTGTTATCCCTTCTAGAAGAAATCAGGGTCCCTAGTGTAGTGCGATAATTTTCTTAGGTATGAGTTCCTAGTGACCATCATTGACACAAAAGAATAGATGATTGTACTATAGTTTTAAAATTTTCTTTTGGCCCTAAAAGACACATGGCAATTACACAATGCTCTAGATGTTCCACCCAGTGTAAGCATCCAATCTCTATCCTATTACAGATATCTTAATTACTGACTCATTTTGTTAAATAACATACCAAAATTTCTAAAATTGTTCCTTGCAAATTTACTATCAATCTATCCCTTCACCTCTCTATCATTGCTAAACATAATTTCATTTATCAAACTCTGACTTGTCTTAAAACCATGAGTTTATAAAGTTTTTCATCACAATTCATGCCTAAAGTTTATCATATTCAAACTATTATCAATTAATACAATATTAACATGCACCATAAATATTTATCCTAAACATGACTGATAAATCCAACTCATATTACCATTAAAAATAAGAGCTTAAAATTAAGTCTTAGTGCAAATCTACACTTACAGTAATATCATTTTTATGCTCCAAATAAATCTAACACGTCATTTCAAAATTATTTGGAACAAAATTTAAGCCAGCCTCAAAATAGAGTTTTTTTTGTCATATATCTCCAGGTATATCTATTTAGATGCCTGAACTCTCTATGGGCAATTGGAGAAAGAAGAAGCTAAATAGCTTTTAGACTACAAGTTGCAAGCCTTAAATACTTGGTTCAGCTATGTGGATCATTTCTAACACTGAATTCTGTAAATAAGGTTAGATCGTTGTGAAGCCCCTAGACAAAAGTTGCTTTCATAACATCTTTTAATAGGCATCATGTTATGTGCTTAATATAAGACTGAAATCTATATTTAGTGTCGGATGATAAGGCATGATGAAGATTACAGGATGGGGAAGTAGCACAAGATAAGCATGAACAGTGTTAGAAAGATATCCTGATCATCCTATTCCACCTTCTGGAGAATTAAGAAGAGGCTAAGGAGAATACAGGATTGATATGTCATAGCTTGGCAAAAGAAGTCAGCCCACTCATTAGTCATAATCTTCCTAGTTCTAACAGAGCTAAGGAAAAGTGTGCGGCAATTGCAGCATGAGAAACCATTTTTTGAATCCACTGATGGAGAGAATACAAAAAATATATATTGACAATGAGGCTGTTAGTCAACCTTTCAAAAAATTATGATATTAGTATCGATAGAGAAAGCATCAACGTTTCAGTGATGTTTGGATTTGGTTTCAACACCAAAGCTAATAGAGTGAAAAGTATCCCTTATCAGAATAATTGCCTGTTTTCTTGTCCATAAAATACTTACAAACACAACTATTAGATTTGGATCTCAAAGCATCAAAGAGGGCAACAGGAAAAGAAACATAAGGTAAAAACAATACAAAAAAGAAACAATTTTAAGAATGCATAAGTGGCTGCATAAAGAATATTACTTCAGCAATAAAGAAAAGAAAACAAGATGAGTCGGATGGAGAGAAAATTTTTGCAATATTTCTTGGATGTATCATTCGACAACAAAGAGAGATTGGTGAAAATACTATTGAAATGGTAAGCTGATTTGTTAAAATGAAAAGTCTTATGGAGAGCACAAGTAATCTATGGCATTGTCATACTCACAGAAAATACTGTAACAACCTCAACAACAAGGTAAATGTGCCAGAAATTGTCACAGGTAGGTCAGTAAGTAGGTAGGTAGGTAGGTAGGTAGAGAATTCTTAAGACATGAAACAACCAACTCTACGGAACTCTGGAAAATAGCCCGTCCAAAAGCAACATAGCCATGTCATATTAAACATAGCTTAACCTTAGTCACATCAGAGGGATAAAGAGATCTGACTAAGCGGCTAAAAACAGATGAAAAATGCCTCTTGTCTCATATTCATGGTTTTGAGAAGGATGAATATGCAAGGACCAAACAACAAAAATTAATGAAGCTATCATTCATAGGACAAAGTTGAGTGATTAGAGAAATCTTTTGGACTCTTTTTAATTATCTTGTAACCCTTAGACTAACATGAAGATTTAACAAGGTATAGCAGTCAATGGTGCAATAAAAACAAATAATACACACAGAAAATTAAATTAAAAATCGTGAGATAGATATGGGAATAACTAAAATATATCTATATAATTTGCAAGGAATTAGGTATAGGCAAGAAACTAAGTTAAGATGACATGGATATGATAAAAAAACAAAAGATAATATTCAATGGTCAATAGGTCAAATTAATTTGAGTTAAAGGTATGAGAGTATAGGGAGCCCCAGATAAATTTGCTTAACCTGACAAATAGTGATCCATAAACTACCAAAATCAGAAGCATGTTCTCCATGGATAATTACCTAATTACTAGAAGAGGTGTAAACCATGCGATATGCTAACGTACAATTGGAAGGCATTGTCATGAATCCAGTTTGTCATTCACTACACATGACTTGCCACAATTGGACAAAAGTACAAACTGTTCCATGGTAACAAAGCTGGGTAGAAATCCCAGACCTCACCCACCTTCTTGTCAAGGGGCAAATAGCAAGCTAAGCTTCTAAACTAAGAGCCATCAATGGTAAAAGAAATGATTTTGGAACCAACTGAAGACATTCCTTACCCTTTTCTAGCCTCAACCTGCAAGGACCCTGTGTATACTATATGACGACCAGACCTAATTGGGCTGGAAATAAGAATGTGAAGAGCATTTCAGAGAAACTTACCTGGACGAGATAATAGAAAACACGGAGCCCTTCAGGGTCCTGACTGCCCTGGACGTCGACGAGAGATCCGATCTTGGAAGTAGTGAACGATATGTGCTCGTTGTTCATCACGATCTCCAGCTCCTGCCTGCCAACACGGTCCGGGGGCGGCCAGTTGTTATCATCCTCCTTCATGATCTGTTATCCAGCGATCAAAGAAAAAAATCATAGCATCATACTCAATACATAATGGAAACCCTAGAACGAAAAAAAGGGCACGGATGTAGACAGCGACGAAGCGAGACGAACCTCGCTGTCGGCGATGATGCGTCGGCACTCTCGGAGGACGGCGGGGGAGACGAAGACCTCCTTGCGGATCATGGTATCGTTCTTGTAGTTGGAGTTGTTGGCGTAGCGAAGCTTGCCGTCGGGGCGGAACTCGAACTCCAGAAACTCGTGACCAAACTTCCCCTTGTGACCCACGTAGTACCGAAGATAGAACTCATCCTGATCGCCGCCACCGGAGCCTCCAGTCGCCGCCATCGATCTCGCAATGCCGCCGCCGCCGCTTCTCTGCCTAGCCCGCGACTCGACGCCCAGGTTCTTCCGATGCACGTACTTATCACGTGAATCGCTAAGCCGGATGGTAAAAATAAATAGACACGCGGTGAAAACTGATTGGATTTTGAATCGGTTCGAAATCAAATAGATTTTCTTCTTTTTGGATTTAAAAAAAATCACATAGGCGTTCATTAATAATTTTATTCTAAAACTATCCCCTGACGTATTATTATTTCAGCTATAATTATTATAAATTATTCAGTAATTATTATAATATATAAAAATTATAGAATAACTATTCTACAACGTGGATGAAATTACAACAACAACAACAACAACCAAGCCTTATCCCACTAAGTGGGGTCGGCTATATGGATCCTTTTACGCCATTGAGCTCTATCTCCTATTATATCATCATTTATATTTAAATAAATTTTATCTTGTTTTATTGTTGCTAACCAAGTCTTTTTTGGTCTACCTCGCCCTCGTTTGATATGCGTATTTGTCATAGTTTCACACCGCCTAACTGGAGCATTTATCGGTCGTCTAAGTACATGTCCGTACCACCTTAAACGTGTCTCACGGAGTTTTCCCTCAATAGATGCAACTCCAACTTTCTCTCTAATGCTCTCATTTCTTATTTTGTCCATCTTCGTATGTCCACACATCCATCTTAACATCCTCATCTCCGCAACTCTCATCTTTTGCTCATGTGCTCGAGTCATAACCCAACATTCAGCGCCATATAACATGGCAGGTCTAATTGCCGTTTTATAGAACTTTCCTTTAAGTTTTAGAGGCACTTTACGATCACATAGAACACCTGATGCTCTCCTCCACTTCAACCATCCTGTTTGTATTCTATGTAAGACATCTCTCTCAATCCCTCCATCGGCTTGCAAAAATGATCCTAAATATTTAAAACTCTCAGTTCCAGACAACTCATCATCTCCTATTTTAATACTTGTCTCATTACGTTCAATATTGCTAAACTTAAATTCCATATATTCTGTCTTTACTCTACTAAGCCTAAAACCTTTCTCTTCTAGTGTTTCTCGCCAAGATTCTAATTTAGCATTTACTCCCTCACGTGTCTCATCTACCAATACAATATCATCTGCAAACAACATGCACCATGGTACGGTATCTTGAATGTGTCCAGTAAGTTCATCCATGATTAGTGTAAAAAGATAAGGACTTAGAGCTGACCCTTGATGTAACCCTATCTTTATTGGAAATGCTTCAGTTAATCCGCCTGAAGTCTTCACCCTAGTCGTTACTTCCTCATACATATCCTTAATTAGGTCAATATATACTACGCTAACACCCCTCTTTTCTAATATTCTCCATATAATTTCCCTTGGTACTCTATCATAAGCTTTTTCTAAATCAACAAATATCATATGTAGATCTTGCTTTTGCCCCCGATACTTTTCAATTAGTTGCCTGAGAAGATGTATAGCTTCTATTGTCGACCTACCAGGCATAAACCCAAATTGATTTTCGGTGACCATAGTCTCTTTCCTTAATCGTTTTTCTATTACTCTTTCCCAAAGTTTCATGGTATGACTCATTAATTTAATGCCCCTATAATTTGCACAATTTTGTACGTCCCCCTTATTCTTATATAAGGGAATTACAACGTGGATGAAATTAAGATTTAAAATTTCTACAATATAAAAATTATTAATAGCTATTATAATATATAAAAATTATTTAATAATTATTATAATATTATCATTAGTTTATAATTTAGGATTGTAACGACTATAAAATTATTTAGATAATTATTTTATAGTGATTTTATTAAATTTAAAATTAAATTAATAAATAATATAAATTAAAAAATTTTAAATTCTAAAATTATTCTAAATATGTTATAATAATTATTAAATAATTTTTATATAAAATAAATTTTAAATTTTAAATTTATTTTAAATATATTATAATAATTATTAAATAACTTCTACGTATATCCTTTACTTTTTATGGCACATTACACTGTTTTAAATAACTATAGAAATTTATTTTTTTTCATCTATAAAAAAAAATTAAATTGAGTTTGAAATTCAAATTAATAATATGTCAACCATCTCGAAGTTTCTACACGTGACAACGACAACGTACGCATAACTTGCGGACAAAGTAGTTGACAAATGCATTTTTCTAATGACCATAAAGTCCTCTCTTTTTTCGACAATAAGAACTTTCAAGATAGGAGAAAAATATAAATCTAGAAACACCTTAATTTTTTATTATTATTAATAATTTATTCATTGGCAGTGCTTTGACGCTTCAATTGCGTGAACGGGGAGGTCAAATAATTGAAGGACAGACCACTTTTACAAACTACTCCTGAATCTCTTAAATATTTCGAAAATGATATTTTTAAAGCTTCTTATCGTTCAATCAGTCAAGTCAAGATTGTGCAATCGTAATTTTCTAAATTTGCAGAGAGCAAAGCGAAAAGATCACGCACTTCAGAAACTGAAATGACTATAGTACCCTGAATAGTATGGTTCGCGCCGCAAAACGCACGAATTAAAACGCGACTGGAGGAGGGGACGCCTAATTACTTGCACTTCGGCATCGTCGCGACGGGAATCGTGACTTAAACCTCGATTTCATCGATTCATTGAACCTGGACACCTCTTCGCCTATTTATGCCCGTCCGCGTCCCGAATCGGATTCGAAGTCGGTTATACGGTAGGGCGCTGAATCAGTCCAGATCCGGCGATGGCGGCGGCGGCAGGTGCGTTGGAGGTGGCAGAGCTGCAACGGAGGAACAAGGAGCTCGAGCGGGCTGCGGCGGAGGGGCGGGGCAGGGAGGCGGCGCTGGAGCTTGAGCTGGAACGGACGCGGCAGCGGCTCCTGGCGACGGAGGAGGCCGAGGAGCGGCTGTCCGGCGACATGGGGGAGCTGGAGGCGGAGTCGGTGCTGCAGGCGCGGGAGTACCTCCGCCGCATCGACGCTCTCTCCCACCGCCTCGCCGCCGCCCTCGACCTCCTCGGCGCCGCTGGACTCCACCTCTCCCCCGAATCCAATCCGATCGGGTTCGAATAAAAACAAATTAACGGGTCTGTTTAGATTGCAGATCCGAATATCGATAACCATCCCGATCGTCATCGGTTTGTGGTTGAATATATGTTGATTGTTTTGTACGATTATGTGTGAGTTTCATTCTATAAAATTGTGTAATTATTTATTTTTTATTCTACAAATTAGTCATTTTTTACTTTTCAAAACATTGAATATAAATTTTAATGAAAATAAATTGTGATGGAGCGATTTCAGAATAATCCATAAATTATAGCTCATGCGTTACGATAGCTCGGGTCGATGTTCAACAAAAAAGTTGATGGGGATTTATAATAATAATAATAATAAGTTTTGGACGTATATGAGAAAGTCATATTTACTAGTTAAATAAATACCAACAAAAATAATTGAGTCTACTATTATCTTTTATTGTTTCGGATAAAAATAATTAATTAATATAGGGATATAAAGAAGAGGAGGAAAATCAATAATAATTTCAAAATCGAATACGAACTATCTTAATTTATATCTCCACGTGAATAAAGAAATTGATATATTATTTACGCACAACCTTAGCTTTACTGCGTAGTCACATATTATTTATAATTTAAAACTTAGAGTTATGTGATTATTTATAATTGTAATATAGAACAATTGACTTCGTATACAAAAAAGATTCTTGAGTATTTCTTTCTTGAGTATTTCTGCATGTTCATAAGCTTTGGTTAAATTATAATTATTTTTTCTCACCGGATGGATTGCAAAGTAAATCATTCATCTTATTTTTATGTAAGATGTATTTTAGATGAATTATGAGTTGTTCATTCTATGTATATTTGTATATATGTGTACACATAATGTATTAGGTGGAGTATAAGTCATTCTCCTTACGTATAAACACCAAGTGTATTGCAGATTGTCTATATTATATATATAGAGAAAGATTTAATATACTACACGTCTTATAATGCGCGATTCCTTTGCAACAGAATGTTTGGAGTGTTCGGAACATGAATAGTGATTTTTTAAAATATTTTTTATATTTTATTTATTTTTTGACTTGTAGATATTGACATATTTTGTGAGCAACTAAATTTTTTTGTGTTTAATATTATAAGTCAACTCCTAAATCCTAAAAAATCTTAAATAACTTAATCTTAAACAAAAAATAATAAAAAATAATGAATAAATAAATAATGTCACTATTTATGTTTTGAGGCTCGAAATCTTTCCAAATGTGGACGAGTCAAAAATTATAAGACGCACAATGTATATGCAAATTGTGAATTGTAAAACTCGTGCAAAGTGTGATAGTTTCTTTTGTAATACCAATAATTTTCAATACCATTTTTTTTAATTTGATCATTGCAATAAGTCAGTTAACTAATATTGTTAGTTTTTTATATTAATTAATTATTTTTATCTTAATAAATAACTCAGTTGATTTTATATTAATTCATGTATATAATTTTATTTTATTTTTCACAATTAATAGTTTCACAATAACAATTTAAGTCTGATTTGTTAAATAGTTATAAATAAAATTTGTGAACTATAAATAAATTTATTTGTTAACTTTACTAAAATTTAATTATAAATTTATTTTATTTTTTATTTAAATATATTTTTTAGCATAGTAATTCATAAAATTTTAGCTTGAAAAAGCGATACCCTATTGCTTCGGTTTAGATCCGAGAATCCGCTACCCGTTAATCCACCTCTAAGGCCCTAGCCTTCGCCGCCGCCGCCACTTCGTGAGTTGGGTTGCGCCGTCGCCCGTCGCTCCTCTTCCTCGCCGTTGCGCACCAGCAGCCCCGCCGGGTGATAGCGGCAACCGTCGCGTGTTTCCGGTTCGTCAAATCAGCTTTAAGATCCCATGCTATCTTCGTTTGTCTTCCGCCTTTGAGTTTTTCTTCACCCTTTTCCCGTGTGTCGGCGAGTAGCAACACTAGCGGCGGTTTCTTTCCAGCAGTAAGCCCTTCGTTGCAGGTGCGATCCTTCACTTTATTGTTTCCCTTGATTGTCGATTGCCTTGTACGACGTGCATCAGTGCGCCAATTTCTGCTTTTTGTTTGATTCGATGCGATGCGGTTTGAGGGCTTCTGCAAAATAGTGTTTTTTTTTTTCAATTTTGTTGAATTTGCAGGTTACATAGCTAGTAGATTAAGATGGTGCAATTCAAAAATAGATATTTGGTGATGGAAATATTTATACATGGCGAAAGAGACTTCATCGGAAGGGATACACTGAGGGTTATTAGCTCGAGCAGTATCTCCAAAGCAATCAAGGAAAGCGTTCAGTTAAATTTTGGGGAGTGTGGCCTTGCGCTATTACTTGGATCCCTCCAGGGTACTCATTGATTTTGTCAGTTAATTTAGGAAATGAATTCCTAGAATTTTCACAGCCCTAAAATGGTGAATTTTACAGTGAAGTATGTCAATGCCACAACAAAGATATGCATCATCAGAGTTTCTCGCTCGGAGTACCAGAAAGTTTGGTCTGCTATTACAATGATCAGGAGCATTGGGAACAACCCAGCTACGTTTAATTTGCTTGATCTGAGTGGTGAGCAAATTTGTCCTCTTCCAAATTTGTTTTAGCAGTTGAGATTTTTGTGAATTTCAACAGAATACTACTTCACCTAGGCTGCATGTCTGTCTATTTTTGATGGATGCATTCGACTTAGACAACTAGTTTGTTTGGATTTATGAACATAAATATGACTTTTTTGTGATATAGGTTTATGTTGATCCAATGCAAGAACAAAATTTATCAAGTCAATAGTTGCAAGATACACAGCTGGTAGATAATGACACAGCTATAATTTTTCTTTTTCATGTTGACAATAGATAAAATCGATACTTTTGAACAAAAAAATCATCATATCATAGCCTAGATAGTTTGTTTGTATTTATGAACATAAATCTGACTTTTTGTTATATAGGTTTATGTTGATCCAATGCAAGAACAAAATTTATGAAGTCAATAGTTGCAAGATACACAGCTGGTAGATACACAACTATAATTTTTCTTTTTCATGTTGACAATAGATAAAATCAATACTTTTGAACAAAAAAATTATCATATCATAGCCTAGAAATCTGACTTTTTGTTATATAGGTTTATGTTGATCCAATGCAAGAACAAAATTTATGAAGTCAATAGTTGCAAGATACACAGCTGGTAGATAAACAACTATAATTTTTCTTTTTCATGTTGACAATAGATAAAATCAATACTTTTGCACAAAAAAATTATCACATCATAGCCTAGAAATGGTCCGACTGCCTTGAATTTGAGGTTCTTGTACTTTTTTGCTAGTAGTATGATTAGCCAAATGCCTTAATCATATGATGTTTCTCAAACTTGTTAATTGTAGTGCGACTGAACTTTTCTTGCTTCATTGCCATCATTCGACAAACTCTGGCATCTTTTTCATCATAACCATTTCTTATCCTTATCAGATATCTGCCACAACATGTAAATCCCCTTGGAATAGATTTCTTTAACAAATGTTTACATATGCTCAATTAGCATCTTTTTAATTTGCAACTTTCTCCTTGATCTTTGCCAGGGAGTATCAGAGCCTGTAAGAAAGCTGCCATCAAATGCGAGGAAGCCAAGTATGAACAGTATGTTTTAGCTACCGGTGATAGTGTCAGTCTGGATTTTACCAATGCTAGAAAAGATAGCATTGGTAAAATCAATGCGTTGGATTCTTAACACCACCAAGTCAACTCCAATGCATGAGTTCATTTATCCCTCCTTAGTGAATTATAATTTCTTGATTTACTTTCTTATAATTTCGATTTACTTCCTTATAAATGATTATAGAATCTAATGTGCGAGATCGTTAAGGTGGTGGATTCCACTTTTTGCATAAGATAGAGTTCATTTATACCTCTCCATTCCTTGTATGTTTCATGTAGTGTTCATTATTCTTTGAGTATGTGTTTACATCAATACGTATGCATACATAAATACTTAATCCTCTCCGAGAGTATTTACACAAAAAATAATACGATAAGAATCTATATATCCTCTCACACAAGTAAATGGGAATTTAAATTGGACTGAGTTTGGTCGCCGATGAGCGATCTTGCTCGTCATACGGCCTGATGGAGGCCGAGTCCATCTGCCAGACCTTGAGCGACTTGCATGTGATGTCGCCGGCGGTGGCATTGTTGAAGAGGAAGAGCCGTGCCGCCCCGTAAATGGCCCTTGTCGGGTACACTCTTGACGTTATGCACCTCCTTCCTCCTTGCGCGAAGCTCTCCACGATCGAATGATCCACCTTTACCCATTCAAATTCATCGAAATTGTTAAAATTTTTGATGAGTTTTTCTAGTTTGTCAATCGGATTACTCACCATTATCCTCAGTGACAGGGTTTCACCATCGAGCACAGGAACTAAGCTCCCATACACTCTCTTCACCAGATCACTGGCCATCGACGACCTAAATATTGTAATTGCACACGAATTCATATAAATAAACGGATCGATATGAAAAATCTAATCAATTTATCGACTAATTGGTTCGTGCCTGAGCTCATCCTGGCAGAAATGGGTGGTGATGCCGCCGTCCGGTCTTCGCCCGATGTAGAAATAAACCGCGGTCTGCTCCGATCTTTCTCGATCTGCCAACACGAGCAAGCCAAATGGACCGAGCGCGGCTCGGCCGGCGGCTCCATGGCTCGTGCTGCAATTGTATCCAATGTCGGCCTCAATTGTGTTCGCCAAAGCTGATTCGTTCACTGTGAACTCGGCAACGATGTCCAACTATCCAAACATATATAAATTTTGTTAATTAATAAAGGTAATGAATTTTGCAAAAATTTAAATATAAGTAAGTACCTGTGTGGCTTTTCCGACGTCTAGAGGGATGACGGAGCCGGCGGCGACAGTGATGTTGGTGAACTCTTTTCCGGCGAACCTCAATTTCTCCACCTCCTCCACCGGCCACTGAAGGAGGTTGCTGCCCGTCTTCTGGTCGAACTCCACCGTTCTTGGAACGGCCTGCAAATTAATTAGATAGAAGGTTATAAATGCAATATTTTACGTTTTACTTTTTCATTTAAAACCCCCAAGTTCCGAATTTTAAACATGTCGAGCCAATCGGGTCACGTGGACGTCCAGCTGCGGGGCCCACTACGTGCCCAAAATCGCACGTACATTTCCTTAAACGTGCTGCCACGTGGATTTCCTGGATTCGGCAGTGCTGTCACATCCAATCACGGGCAGGCTTCTTCGAATCTAATCCACACGCGTGGCTTAATTCGTGACAGACATTTCGTGCAGTAATTAAATTAATAAATAGATAATTCAAAAAAAAACAAATTACTTGTCGTGAAGGTAATTGTATACTTAATTCTCAACGTAACTCCAGATATATTGGAGGATAATTTAAATATTTGAAGAAAATTAAATAAAATAAATTAAATTTGGGGGGTTGAAGAAGGATAATGAAGGGTACCTGGAGGGAGGCCCAGCCCTTGGCCAGGTCCGTCCGTTCGCTGTCGGTCTCGCCGATCCAGCCCCAAAGGACTCGCCTCTTCTTCGTCGGGTCGAAGAACGTCTTCGAGGCGTAGAACTTCCCGTAGTCGTACCGTTGACCGACGCCGACGTCGGACTCCGGGTCGTCCGGCGTCCATGAGTTTTGCGTCGCGTTGTACGTGCCGATCGCGTAGTAGTCGTGCTTGTCGTCGTCGAGGCTGGCCTTGAGCACGTGCTTGACGCCGGGCGCCGCCGGCGTCGACGTGTCGAGTCCCTCCGTCGATTCCGTCGAGACGGGGAAGAAGTCGACGCACTCCCACATCCCCGTGCCTTCCACCTCGTGCATCGCGCCCGGGAGCAGCTCGTACTCGACGAAGTCGACCGTCTTGTACACCAGCACGATCCCCGCGTGGCGCCGCGAGTCGTTCTTGGATCCGATGGCGACCAGCCACGCACCGTCGTCGTCGACGAGCGCCACGCGGTGGTCGGGTCGCGGAAGTCCTTCGGCTGGACGCCGGGCGGGGGGACGAGCACCGGGTTCGCCTCGTGCTTCACCCACGACAGCAAAAGCGGGTCGCTCGGGTCCGCCGGAAAGGCGAGGTTCTGAACCTGGACTGACTCGGTCGTCGAACCAGTGTAGAGCATGGCGAGGCGGCCGTCCGGGAGGAGCGTGGCCGATCCACTCCAGACTCCGTTGGCGTCGTACCAGTGGTCGGGAACCAACGCGATGGGCAAGTAGAGCCAGTGGATCAGGTCGTCGGAGACGGCGTGCCCCCACGTTATGTTCCCCCACACGGCGGAGTCCGGGTTGTACTGGTAGAACAGATGATACCATCCCTCGTAGTAAACAGGCCCTGCAATATTTCAGCAATCGCAAAATCAGGGAATTACTAATTAAAGCCCAACCGAGCCAGCGTCGACGTCAACTCACCGTTGGGGTCTGATTTGGAAACGCCGGCCATGCACGAAGAACAAACGGTCAAGAAAACGACGATCGATGATAAGCTAATTAATGTTAAAGGAAAAGAAACAGGAAATGGAGACCATTCATCCAATTCTTCTGGGGCTGGAAATGGAAGGAGGTGCGCTGCCAGAGGAGCATGGTGTTGGTCCAGGGATACGACTGCTGGGAGAAGAGCCTCGCGCCGGTGGACTTCTCGGAGACGCCGGCGGCCGGACCGCGGGAGAGCGGGAGGCTGGTGGCCTTCTCCGGCCCTGAGACATTCGCGTTTCCGGCGGCGTTTCGTGAGGCGAGGAGGCAGAGGAGGAGAACGGCGGCGGCTCCGGCGACGAGGAGCCATCGGAGGAGCTTCTTCTTGGAGGAAGGAATAGGGAGGGTGTCCCTGTCCGGGTGGAGGAGAGGAGGATAAGAGGTAGGGAGGGAGGGGGAAGTCATGGCGGTGGATGGATTGAACAATGAATTGAATGCTGTCGTCGTTTAATTTGTGTGTGGTTAATTATAGACAAGGTAAGAAGAGAAGGGAAGAGACGAAAGGGACTGCATTCATTAATAGGAGGAAGCAACGGAGCCGAGGAGGAGAAAGAGAAGGAGAAGAGAAGACTGGTTGATTAATTTTCAATTTTTGACTTTTATTTTCTATATATATATATATATATTTATATATTTATTTATTTATATTTGTGTGGTGGCGGAGGGGGTTTCAATTATGACGTGCTTGTCACGTGGGGAGTTTCAGTTCTAACATTCTTGTGCTTGGTTTTGATAAATTAACTAGTAAGATTTATTAATTTAATATATATATAACAAAAATTTGAAGAAGTAAAAATAAAAATAAATGTTGATATTAACGTGTATACTTCAATAAAAAGTGAAATTCGTCGCTCCAACAGTCTCATCTGATCGATCTTCATGATTATCTATGAGAAAGTAAATTAAAAAGTTACAGTTGACCATTACAGTGAGTAAAACTGTCAAACGAACCAATCTATGACAGGGCGGATCAATCCACTAAAAATCCGTCATATGATAGGCAAAGCGGCTAACCCATCAACTTGACGAGTTGAAAAATCTTTAATCCAATCCAACATAAGACGGATTACGGATTAGGCGAGTCAACCCATGTACCTGTCAAAAAATAAAAAAATATTAAAAAATTTAAGTTTGGATTACAGTTTAAATTGGTCAAGTTGAAATTTTTAATTTGAATTGTGATTTAAACAGATCAAGCTCCACTAATCCATTAAGTTTTCTACTTTAATTTTAAAATTTAAAATAAATAAATAAACTTTTTCAATCCGCATACCAACTCAACTCACAATGGATCAATCCATGTGGGTTGCGGGCCTAGGTAAATCAACCTAATTGAATCCATCTTAAAATCAGTTGATAAAATTTTAATCCAACCCACCTAATTTGTTTGACGGGGTGGACCAATCCAATAGATCCAATCCAAATTGACAGCTATATAGGAGAGAACATTACCTCAACTTTTATTAAGATTTGACTTTATCCACCTCAATAAATCTATTTTATAGTAACTAACTCAATTATATCATGAGGGCAGGATATATTAACGCGTATACGGATATATATGTGGTGGATGAATCGTACACATGAAGGAAAATAATTAGGGAGACTTTAATAATTAAGCCAAGCCAAGCCAATCGATCAATTACACGCAACTTATTTAATTTCTTGGTCTAAATGAAAATTAAATATTCGCTAGCTAGCTAGCTAGCTGTCAATTTTGAATTATATATCATTCTTTTAATTGAAAGAGAGAAATTAAGCTAGTTGAAGAAATATATAAATATATCCAAAAACTTGTGTTGATCGATCGATGTATTAATTAATTGAATTGAACTAGTCAATTACTTTTAAAATAAGTTATGAAAATCGATCACGGTTGTTGTGATATATAGTAATATTCGATCGAGATTAAAAACCTTCGATATATAACAATTATTTGACCTTAAAACATGTCCAATTATAATATTAATTAGAAATGAATTAGTGAGAAAACGATGTTCAATAATTTGAGAATGCCATAATTAGGCTCTATTATTATGCTCTGTTCATTGCAATTATTGAGAACGATTCATTGTCGTGAAATTAATTATTTGTTTTTTAAAAAATAAATATTTATCATTATTCTTTTTCTTTTGAAGTTGAAGTTGAAAATAATAGGCTTGCTTGACCTTGATAAAAATTTAAAAAATGAGAGCAAATAATTAATGGATTATAATTTGTATTACCAAACACAATTCTAAAAAATCATTTGAGAAATAGAAAAATATTTTTGTGTTTTTTTTTTATTTGTACAGTACTATCCAAAAGACAATTAAGTATGAGCAATAATTCACCAGCTGTCATATCCAGAAATATTTTCTTAAGAAAAAAACCTCTTTTTTTTTGTTATTTTGCACGGAAACTTAATTATTTTCAGGAAATTAAAATCACTTATATGTATTTATATAGAAATATTATGAAGTTTCACAATTTTGCCATTTTGCATGGAAGATTAATCGAGCACCACAAACAGTACTTTCATTTATTTTGTTTGTATCTTTTCACAGAGATAAGATTTGTTTTATTTTGTGTGGGCACCCAAATGATGTGTATCCAAATCCAATTCAATCAATAAAATTATCACAAGAATATATATATATATATATATATATATATATATAAATTGATGAATTAATTAATTTCAGATTTAATTAATAATAATGTTATTAAAGAAGATTTAATTTCATTGAAAAGAAAAACATACCATGTGGATCAGATTCATTGCATTGTTAAGTAGTATTCCAACAATTATTGAGATTTGTATTTGTCTGCCAAAATTAGGAAAAGAAAATCTTATTTTCTCAATTATTGAGATTTTGTCAGAATCTACGGATTTTTTTTTCAATGATGCATTTAATTAATTCACGTGGTCTCTGAAGATTAAATCCAGGGGGATAAATCCTGCTGCATCTAAACATGCTTCCAACTTTGTGGGAAAGTTAAATCTAACAAATTTCAGGCAACAGCAAACCGATTTTAATTTGGCAGCAATTTCACTTTAAAAATTATTATCAAAATTTTAAATTTTAAATTTTAAATTCAGCTTCATCTTCATGTTTTTAAACGATAATAATAAGAATAGTTTCACCAATTAGTGGAGATGTATTTTAGCAATATAATGGCACACTCTATGTCTACAATTCAATGGAACTATGTGAAAACTTTGCTATCGAAGAAGAGAGAGGGCTCATGTTATCGAAAGGTACTTAGTGTCTCAAGATTCTACGGCTCGCGGGTCAAGTCAAGCATTCGGGCTATGTTGGGCAAGGTCACTTTGATTGTTAGGATTTGCGATAGTGAAGATACAACTCATGTAATTGTAATTTGCTACCTTCATAACTCCTTCGTCCCTACCCTACCGTCATCGTTCATTCAACCCTTTAGCTTGTCCACATCAAGTGTCTCTCCGCCTTCTCATTATCATTCGTTTGCTCCTTCAGCTTGACCATATCGAATGTGTTTATGCATTCAAAGTTCGTTATAGGAACCAAAACCTTTGGATGAACATATTTGAAAGTTGAAGTCTTAATTGGTTGTCAAGTCATACTTCTTGATCTATTAAGACTGAAAACGTGGTCATTAGTTAGTCAAATGGTCATCAAGTCCAATTCAAATTGTAAAAAATAATTCTTAGTTGATAGATTTTGAATTAGAAACTTCTCTTTGATTAGAAACTAATCCTGAGAAGCTGATTTTGAATTGTGTTTAATATCTTATTCCACGCCATTAAAGTTTGAAATTGATGCTTTTACTTTGACAATTGAAGGAAATTTTGCTTCTTAATGCCAAGAATTTCTACATCTTAATTCATATAAAGATTTATGTCATTAATTCACATGACAAAATTAAAAAATATAAATATATTCCAACCCAAAATGACTAATTGTTTGAAAAAAAATACATTCCAATATAAATTTAATAGATAGTATAATCTAATAAGCGCAAGTTCATCGCAAAACAAGAGGGAAATAGAAACACACATGCATGTTTACTTGGGAGTGATGGTCAATTTATGACATTATACCATCTGTATATATACATTTTGGATCCAACAAGATTCACTTTAAGATTATTTAGCAAGACAGCCAGTCATAAAATCTACTAGCATGGATTTACAACAGAATCTACAAACAATGGCAATCAGAAAAAATAAATGCCATAGCAAAGAGGACGACTAGGAGGTCATATGAGCAGAGTTCATGAAAACCAACTTTTCTCCTTTTTCACAGATTTGAGCTGCATTACCAGTTGCCCGCGCTGAGCCTCTACTTCCGCGTACTGGAGGCTCATATGAAGGTACCGCTCTTTCATGTCTCTTAGCTCCAATTCTAACGAAGAGATTGTTTCTGCGTTGTCGTTGATGACCTTCTTGAGAGCTTCAATGTCATTGGACTGATTGTGAGAGATGACCCTGCAAAGTTCATGGCAAGTGAGAACATCTTTATCAAATGGTGCACAAGTTATATAAGTTGGAGATACATTTAAAGAGAAGGTGGCGGATTCCACCTTTTTGCAGAAGAAAAGGAGATACATTTAAAGAGGCACTTTGGATATATGGATTTTGCTGTTTATATCACCAAGTCTAGATGAGAAATGAAACAATGACCAGCAGTGGTAGGTATAAGATTGTAGCATTCTCAATCATATTCAAAGCAAATATTTTCTATCACAAGGTCAAGATTCTCCCTCAACTTGTGTCACAGAGATGAACCATAGTAAACCCCCAGTATGACACCTTCATTGCATGTTTAATTGGATAGGAGGGAGAAGACTGAGAGGAAAAAAATAAAAAGTTTCAAGTGTAGAATTTGGGGGAAGAAAAGTATTCTATTACTTATGAGATAACATTGCATGGGCATATATAGACTCATGATAAACCCCTTAACCCTAGAAGTATGTGGTGGGACAAAATCCACTAGAGCCTTTGAATAGATATGTTAAAAGTGAAGTTGGTGTTAAATTTGTTCATACATCAAAACTTTGTGCTAGATTTACTAATTAACCCTTTGAATAATATATTTATTACTTCCAACTACTTGGACAAAACAACTACTTTCACCAATTTGCCTTCTCATAACTGATCACCTACACATATATCTTTTTTCTAGAATATTTCTGATGGACACTAGCCTTGGTGCAGTTCTTTCAAATAGGAATTTCATCATGACGGTAGATAAGAATCATGGTTATCCAGATCCCAGGTATTGTGTTTCAGTAATTTTCTTTATGAGGATATCAATCAGTAGGTAAGTAATAAAAAGCAAATAAAATAAAATCACAGTTGAAAGACTACTTGCCTTCCAAATTCCTCTTTGTACATGTTATTTCTCTCCAAAAACTCAGTTTGTCCTGTCCCAAGTGAAAGGGTATCTGAGCGATGATCAACTTCATTGCTGATGCACGCATCTTCAATATGGAAATTTGAAACTTTTTCATCCTACACATCCAAACAAATGAATCAACAAAATTAAGATTGTTCTCTAGATAGAGTTTTCTAAAGACAACAAACTAGATTATATACTAATGAGAAACTAAAGCCATCATTACAATTAAACAACTGCTAGACATTTCTCATGCTCTACCAATATCAATTTCCATAGTTCAAAAAATCAGTGAGATACTTCTTATACCGACATGCATGCTAGATGGTGAAATTTGGAATATTCAAATATGCTTCAGTATATGACTTGTTGTGCTAACCATAAACCAAGTTTATTATTTCCAACCAAGGATGAGCTAAGAAAGCAGCAATAGAAAGTGGCCACTTTTTCAAATTGACAAAGTCCCTGTCATTAATGATGTCATTTTTTGTTACTAGTTTTTTCAACAGGCATGAACATGGTAACATCAAACTAAAATCTTGCCATGCAAAGTATGTATACTTAGAGGATATAAGGTACAATAATTTGAGTTAATCCTAACTTGACCTATATAACTGGTAGACCAGATGGGTTGGTAGTTCATGACATTGACATGCTTTAGCTTGTCCCTCTTAAGTTGAATTAGTTTTAGAATTAAATCTTACCAGAACATCTAGTAAACCCAAATCTAATCATAACATGGGTAGACGATCCGTACTTTAGTAATGGTGAACTAACGAGTCATCTTCAACAGGTTGGGTGTGATCATGTGAGTTCAGAAAACAAGATTTTTTGGATTAAGATCCCTACACAGCAAAATTAGGTTAAGCAAACTTTAACGAAAACAAAATATTAGTTGACAAGTAAGATTAATGATAGGGTCCTTGTTTTCTTTCATCTTTTACTATTTTTTTCTATTTTTTCTTATTTTTTGATTGCATCTCAGTTCTATCCCTCGCATTTCATTAATCAAACATTTTATCAGTACCAAGATGCTACCCAAAGGTTGTTTTACTGCACCTCTTTCAATTTTAGAACATAACTGGACTACTGTCCATATGGATTGAACTGGCTTCTCAATAGATATAAGAATTTTCAGGAATTATACTAAAAGTTTTTTCAGTTGAACAAAATGTTGCATTAAAAACAAATTATTTATGACGTTTAAGTACATGCAATGCAGTACCTGGCTATTCATTTCTTCATCCTGAGACAATCTTCTCAACATTTTAGTCTCCATTGATTGCACTTTCTTCATCAAATCAACATTCTCCAGCTCAAGATTTTGAAGCTTTCTTTGATACTCGTTGTTTGTTCGCTTTACTCGATTAAGTTCATTCTTCAATTCCACTTCAAATGCACATGATGCTTCTTTTACTGATAGGTCATTTTCCATCCTCAAAAGTTTTTCTTGCAAGGCTATCCTACTGCGCCTATCATCTTCAGCATCACATAAAGCCTTCTGCATGTTGGAAAGCTTTTCAGTCAAAGAAGATTTCTCTGACATCAAATTTTCATGTTCTTCTGATAATGACTTCAATATCTCTTCTAGTTTTCGCTTTTCACAATTTGTTTCGTCAAGAGAGTTTTTAAGGTCCAACATTGTATTTTGAAGATGAGAGAATTTCTGCAACTGAACTTTTAACCAAGAAATTTCTTCCACTAATTGCTGTTTTTCATAGTCTGAAGTTTTATGCTTCAACTCTAAAGCACTTGTAATTTTTCTATGTTTCTCTTCACTAGATTTGACACCCTCCATTACTCGTTTCATATGCTCAATATCCGCCATTAACATTTCCTCACTCTGTTTGGAAGCATCAAGCAAATCAACTAACCCTTGAATCTTATCCTTAGACTCTTTCTGCTGTTTTTGTAAATCAGCCTCATACAGCTTAGCTTTTGAACTCATTTCCTGCAGATTACATTCAAGCTTGGACTTATCTGATCGCAGAACTGAAGCTTCATGAACTGCATCTAGTGCTAGTTTTTCCTTGTCATCCTGACTTGATGTCATTTGTGCAGTAAGGTCAGCTATCTCTTTCTCAAAGTTCTTAACTTCAACTGTTTTTTCTTTTTCAATCTTATTCAACAAAATATGTGCCTTCCCTATTCTTTCTTCATGTTCCTTGAGATCTTGAAAACTTTGCTCAAGTTGTGAGAGCAGCGACTTCTCCTTAGATACAATTTCCTTTTGTAGCGAAGAAAGTTTCAATTCTAAAATATCAACTTGCTCATGAAAATCAAGACTCTTGTTTCTTGTTTCATGCAATTCAACTTCAAGCTGTGTAATATGCTCGTGCAACTCCGCTTTCTGTCGCTTCAGGTCTCCTGTTAGTTTCTGAAGAGAGGTGCAGTCTTCATTGAGACTCTCAATTGTTGCTTGCAGTTTTGAATTTGATCTCCTCAAAACATCTGACTCTTCTAGTGCTTCTGATAAGCACTTTTGTGTCTTCAGTAGTTTTTCTTTAAGTTCTGATTTCTGCACTTCATTTTCACCCTTATGTTTTTCAACTTCATACTTCAAATCTGCTAGAAGTGATCGGGTATCTTCTAGTTCCAATCTTTTGGATTCTTTATCATTTGTTATATATCTTACTTGGGCTTCTAAGCCAGATACACGTTCAGACAAATTGATATTTTTTTGTTCAAACTCAGAGATTTGCAACTCTAGTTCATTTTTGCAACTTTCAAGTTCCGTTGATTTTTTCTCAAGCTTCTTATTAGCAGAAACATGAAATTCCATGCTACCAGTAATCTCTTTTAAATCATTCTGCACATCTTCCAAAATTTTAGACATTTCATCATTTTGTTTTCTTTGAGATGCCAAATCTTCCTCCAGTTGACGTTTCTCTTTCTGAAGGCTGGAAATAAGTTGCTCAAACTCATAAAAACTTCTAGAAATATCATCCACTACATGAAGACTCTTCTTCTGAATGAGAAGACCTGTACTCACAGGGGAAACATTACGATCACTAGCATAATCATTATCTGCGACATAATTATCCTTGGTAACATCTTGCATATATGACAAGCTGAAAGGTTCAACTTTGTCAGACACTCTCATAGAAGCAGTATCAAAACCTTCCAAGTCATTTTCAATATTTAGTTTAAATTTTTGATGCAGATTGAATAGTTCCAAGTTCTTGTCCTTAATTTCCTTGTGCATTTCACAGAGTTTTGCCTGAAGGCCACTTGTTTCATCCTTATAATGTTGCAGTTCTATTGCAAGATCAGCAGAAGCTTTTTCAAGGTCCTCAAATTTAGCTGACAAAGTTGCAGTTGTCACTTCTTTCCTTTTAAGCTCATCCTCAAGTTCACAGATTCGAGATTTAAGGAAGACATTTTCATATTCACACTTATTAGTTGAACTTTGATAATGAGACCTTTCAGATCTAAAATCATGGGATGGGCCTCCTTTCTCAACTTCCTTGCTTAACTTCTTTAACTTGTATAACAAATCAAGATTTTCTGCTGTTAGCTCAGCACAATCCCTCTCTAATTCCTGTAGTTTGTTTCTGAGAGTCTCAACTTCCCTTTCTAGACTAGAATTACTTCTACTAGATAGCATTTGCTCATCCAAAGACTTATGACTCCTATCTTCTACCTCTTGTCCATTTGGACTTCTCCCTTGCGAAAGGTTAGCTATCTCCAGTCGCTGCTTCTCTGTGATCTCTTCCAGTTCTTGAAGTATTTTGACAAGCTCAATATTTGATTCTTGGGTTTGTTTCAACCGTTGAGCTAAGTTGGCATTGGATTCTTTCTGAAACTTCAACTCCTCCTCCAGTTCCTTTTGCACACTAAGAGACTTTTCATTCTTCAAATTGACAATATCTCTTTGTTTCGATAGCGACTCCTCCAATGCTGTTTTTAGTTGTTCAACTTCAAGCTTTAAAGAGTCATGTTCTGTGTTTGCAGCTGAAAGCTGTCCATCGAGCTTTGCCTCATTCTTAGATTTTTCAGAAATTTCTTTCTTTAAACTCTGAATATCAAGCTTCAGTTGCCGAGAATGCCTTTCCCACATCTTAACCTCATCACGGAGTTCATCTATCTCTTCAGCAGCTTCAAGAAGATCCTTTGAAGAATCAGAAGGCCTTAATGAAGGCATCCTCACTCCACTTACAGAAGCTTGTGCAGCGGTATCTTCCCATTGATTAGTATGAACCGAGGAGCCTGAGGTCCTAGAGTTGAACGAAGATTGATATGATCTTAAATGTTCATCTCCAGGAACTGTGCCATAATTTGCATTTTGGCAGCCAGATGAATCTTGTCTTCCAATGTATTGCACCCCATTTGAGCTTTTTTTGGGAGAAAAGTATGTCCTGCCCAAGCTATCAACTGAATCAGAACTATGGTGTGAGCCTGACGCCGAGACACTTGTGTCCTGTAAGAAAGATGTAAAATTACATACTTGTTACAATAAGCAAAGGCAGTATTGATTTGAAAGTGAAACAAACTCCGAAAAGGAATAGAACATTATCCTCACTAAAGTACAATATATTCTCAAAAAGATACAAATTCCATCACAAACAGAAATAAAGAGGAGAGCATGAAAAAGGCAGAAAATGAATGTTCCTACTTGTCTAATAACTTATTTTAAGCACATTGGTTAACCACATTCGTGATGATAGAAATGGTAGGAAAATGGTCAAAATGGTGCACTAGTATATCACCCTATTTCCATGTTCGTCTGGGTAGGTGTTGCTCAACTGATTGCCCGAAGAACCAATACTTCTATTGAATGTATTATCAGAGTCATCAGACTTGCCATCCAGCTCATTGTTATTATTCTGATCTTCAACATGAGAAGCTTTTTTCAAAGATTTCCCGACTCTGCATTATATATATCATTATCAATAACATCTAGTGATAGCACTGGGGTATCAAACAAATCACCAATTGACCTGAATTTTGATTTTGGAGGAAAACACTGAACCTTGACCTGCACAAGAAAATAGAAAATATTGTCAATTGAACAAATTGAATTAAGTTATTTTGATACTGATACTTTCTATACGAAGCAAGAAACTTGTAACTCAATTAGAGTCATCGTTCTTGTACACAAATGGGCAACGTTCATATGAAAACTTGAAAACTTATATTAGCATGCAAATAGAAAACATGAGAAATTACATGAAAATAGCTTCTTTGGATTAAGTACAGTTTACCAATCGCCCATCTTATCTTCTCCTTCGAGTTATACTCTTTTGGTTTGAAACAAGAAGCCCAGAACAAGCCATGTATCCCAATTATATCGGTTGGCTGTATCAATCTTACATGCCTAGTTGGCAGAAACTATCTTTAAACTTGTCTATCAACTATACAAACCAAAAACTATCTTGCCTTATAGACTATGCTCTGGCTGATTTGTATTTAAACTTTAAAATACTAATGGGAAAAAATATTGAAAATGTACATATATTCTATGGTGACATTTACAACATTCTTTGTGTGAGGCTCATTTTATATAAAATGCTGCCTTCAATGAGGCAAACAGGAATACCTACTAAAAATTTAGCTAACCATTATTTGGTGACCCTTTTTGACATGAGATTATATATCCTATGTATATAATTTCTGCGATTATCACATTTAGCTAAACGTTACTAGAATGTTCATTTGGTGTCTAGAAGTCTAAGAATCTTCATAGTTCCAGTTAGGGAATGCAAATTAAATAAAGAAGATAATGTTATTTGGTTCAAAGATAGAGTAACATTACTTGTAAAGTTGTCCCAGAATCACAATTCTTCAAAGGAAGGAAGAGAGGGGCAGTATCGCCTGCACTTATATAATCTGCTAGATTTAAGGTAACCTCACCAATGATCACCGACCTATTAGAAGCCTGCACAAGAAATCCATTCTAACACACATAGTCATAGCTTTTAACCAGCGTAAACTACTAATTTCAGCAAAAGGAGATTTTATCTAATAATAACATAAGAAATTACATATAGAAACATAGTGATTTTTGTATCAGACCGGCAAAACAACAATCTTAAAATGGCTTTCTTCAAGCTCTTTTGATGTATTATCTTGGGACACCCATATAGATTCTGCATCAGCCCACTGACAGTTCCCACTTCTCACTGTAGCTTTGCTAGTTTTAGCAATTGTTTTTCCAGTCTCCACTGATACAATAGAAAGAAAAAGTCTGTCCCATCCTCTAGGAACCTGTATGTAAAAATAAAATCAAGCAGTTATTTTCCAATCCATTTATTTTATACCATAAAATAAACAAGTGGTGCAAAATCTATATAAACACAGAAGAACAAGTGATATTAAATTAGACAGCAGAGGAATCCGGCAACACTGCAAGATGTGGATAAAGTGGCCACCAGTCTGAATCTGAAAACCTTGGTGCCCTAATAACGAATTGGGATTTAGGATTCAGCAGGAACATTAAAGGTCCTTTAGCTTCGATCAGGAGACTCAAATGTCAATTGTTATGCTTTCCTTGATTCATCCTTGAGGAATGAATTAAAGGACATGAACATCCAGCCACTCTGTTCACCTTTGTTAAGTCAATAATGCTGAAAAAGCTTGCAGGTGTCCAGGGTGAGAATTACTGTTAGATTATGCAGAATGAGGGCAAAAAGAAAATTGATAGAAAAGGTAAAGTACCACGGAGCCTTATGATTTTTTTTTTTTTGCACGCATTCTCCAATGAATTGAACGATATGCAAACATTTTATCTAGAGGTCACCATTATGAGATCAGGAACAATCATTTTTCTCGGGCTGGCTGGATTTACAGATCCAGCACTTGTTTTCAAATGAAGGGGCAGTTCTTTGTTCAACAACAAGTAGCACAAATTTCATCGAAGTTCAACCTGACTACCTCAAGAGCATATTGCAAGTAAAAAATCAAACGGCGGGCCAGTATAGCAGCAGAGATTAGTGAAGTCAAACAAACGATTCAACGAATTAAGCAAGCCAAGTACTATAATTTCCGACTTCAAACCCAAATTCACACGAGCAAACACCAAACAAGAAGACAAGACCGAATCAAATCATACAGGGAAGAATATTCACCTTGGTAGCCTGCAGATTGGAGAGCTTAAACTCGACTTTCTCCCCGAATCTTTCAGACCTGTGGCGATGCAACTTGAACATCCTTTCCCCTCCTTTACTGCCTCCTCCTCCTCCTCCTCCTCCTCGAGATGATGCTCTCTGCTATTTCGAAAAACCAGAGGAACCTTCGCTACTGAAAGCCGAGCGATTCCCCTCGCTCCGCTCTCGTGATCGGGAGAGCTCGGAGACGAGGAAGAAAAGCGACCTTTTTTTTTGCTTCCCTCGCTTTACTCACTGCTTCTACTCCCCTCTGAGCGTTAATGATATCATTGAGCTATTCATTGCAGGACTCGCAGGCAGTCGGATCTCCTCCAACGTTCACAACATCCAATCCCTCACTGCTCGCGTCGTCAACGGGTAAGACTTCGGTTTCAGAATACTTCAGCATATTGGGCAGTTTCCAGACCGTTAGTATCACTCGAGTCATCCATGGCCTTGTTTCCGATCCCCACTGGAAGTGGACAGCGATTGGAAAACGAGGAGAGAGACTGAGTGTAGTTCACGGATCTGCTGCAAAGCTGTTTGCTGGATTGGTTTAATTTAGCGGCGTTGGAAGATGTCCACGTTGTCCATGAACTATGCAGGCCAGCTGTAATTGAACCAGGAAATAATAAATAATTTAGAAATGCGATTGCGGGCATCTTCCATAAGATTTGTGCCGAATCCACGAGAAACACTTGATTCTCACTATTTTTATAATAAAATAAATATATTTTGTTGAAGAACTGCTGATAATATTATATTCATATAATGTAAAAGTGATGTAAATAATTTTAATGAATTGATGTAAAATATTCATTTTAAAAATATTAATACTTTTTTATATTGTGTAACTTAGTTTTTAGGTGAATTTTGAGTTATTATATTTTTATTTGATTTGCTTAATCTAGAGTTGGTTGGTTTGGTTAGCTTAGTTAAGTTGCTAATCAATTTTGCTTCGTCCTAAACTACCTAATGTGAGTAGTTTAGTCCGCTGACTCAGCTGCCTAGTGAATGTGTTTGTACAATTTAACTCAATTAACTATTTTATCTGGCTCATGTTTTCACGTCCACGGATTCAAGGGACAAAGGGAAAAAGGCTTATTAGTGAGCACCTCAAATAATTTTGCAACAAAGCTTCTTGCCCATTCAATAGTTTAATGAGAAGAAACACTCGCACAATATATATCAAAAGAATAATACAAGCAAATATTTTATTTGCTTCATATTCATTGCTTATGACACTGCATAACTTTTACAAGCAAACTAAGAGAACATAACAATTATTGTGACAGAGCCTTGAAATTAGGGAACAAAAAGAAAAGGACACATTTCGCCGCAAATCCATTCAATCTTCATAAATGGACGAAGCTTCTTCCAGAGACTCACAACTAGAGCCAGATGAAAAACTAATGGAAACAATGGAGGAAGGGAATTGAAATCAGCAACGCTTCCACCCGCTCCACGAGCGTTTGGTTACGCTGGAAGCAGCGGAGGTCGAGAGAGACAGTGACGCGATCGGCGAGGAATGACTGTGAGACAGAGAAAACTATGCAACACGGTCAAATGCAAATGGACTTTAATTACCCTTTTTTCTTCCCTTTTTTCATTTTTTTTAAAACTAGTTTATGTTTGGATTGTGTAGTGTGGTCATGGTGCTCTGAATCAATCCAATGTTCAGCAGTGGGTGCGCCGGAGGCAGCGCAGGGCGCCGGCGCCGGAGGTGATGGAGCCAACCATGGAGGAAGACTTGGCCCCTAGGCTGGAGGCCTTGGCATAACTGCCCGAGGCTCCGGCGCCAGAGGGGGTGAAGTAGGCGCCATTCAATAGGAGATCGCCCTCTGATCTCCAGTTCCAACTCTTCCACACATTTGTATCGGTATCCACCCGCTTAGTCACCTGCCGTTGTCGGATTAGACTATCAACCATCAAATAGAGAATCAAAGTATAATCAACAGTTTGCGTTCATGCGATTAATCTTTACCTCCTTTGCGAATGGGTTCACCGGGGCCAGGTATCTGTTGCCTTGGCTGTTGATGGTGGGATCGCCACTTCCACCGATGGCGTACATCTCCCAGTGAGTGTAGTCATTGTTCACTACGTGGAAGTAGCCATGCCGACATCTGTTTTTAGCCCCATGTTTTTGTTTTCAAAATTAGTTAAGCTTGTAAATTAAACGGCCGGAGATTTGACTGATTAATAAATTACCTAGGCATTCTTTGTATGAGACCTTCTCCGAAATGGTTGAAGGCAATGGTTACTTGCATGGCTTTGTCCCTCACATAAGAATCGCTGTGACCTAACAGCATCACCTGCGCCAACCCAGATTTGAGTGATCACGATCATAATATAGACCATTATTGTAATTGTTGGAGATATGTTTAATTGAACCTCGTTGTGTTGGGTGAAGTAGTTGTTGGAGATGGTAATGGCGGTGGATCCCATGATGGCATCGATGAGGCCGTCAGCGCAGTTGGAGAGGGAGTTGTGGTCGACCCAGATGTGGCTGGAGCCGAAGATGGAGACGCCGTCGCCGTCAGCGATGGTGCGCCAACCGTAGTGGGAGGGGGAACTGCGGACCATGGCGTTGCCGGTGGGCTTGCAGTCGTGGATGTTGAGGCCGTGGATGATGATGTTGGTGACAAACTGGATGGTGATGCAGGCGCCGTAGGCGATGTGGACTTTGGTACCGCGGCCGTCGATGGTCTTGAAGCTGTTCATGATGAGCTCCTGGGAGAGAGTGATGACCATGTCTCTCTTGAAGACGATCCAGAGCGGCTCGTCCTGGATGACGGCGTAGCGGAGGGTGCCCGGGCGGGGATTGACGGGGTCGTCGTCCCCGGGGTCGGTCACCACGTAGAAGCGCCCGTCTCGGCCGCCGATGGCGTTGCGGCCGAAGCCGATGCCGCAGTCGGCGAGGCGCTTACGGTTGAAGTGCCACTCCGGGTCGCAACGCCAACAATCGTCGATGGGGTTCCCGGTTCCGCATGACAAGTAGCCAAGCGCCCGACGAGCTGTGCTGTTGTCGATCAGCCTGCACCATTTAATTACCAATTTACCAACGCTTATAATACTCACAGTTGAAGCAAAACTCGATTAGTTAAACTTTTAAGCCAAAATTAAAATATTTGTTAAGGTGAACTTGTTAGAATTTTATACCATAATAATTAACCATCAAGGGGATCCCACTCAACAATCAAAACAATGAACTGTATTACACCATTAAATCATTTTGTTAAGCAAATCGGCACCGACAAGAGTGAAAAGGTAACGAAAATATTGAACCAAGAAAGGAAAAAAGAAAATCTAGATTACCGACAAAATCTATCATGAAAATCAACACAAAAAAAATTGTACCTAATTTGAAGATTATATGCGGAGGAAACAAAGATTAGAGAAAATAATACGTCTGATCTTAAAAAGGGAGTGCAAATGATCTAAGAAATGAATTGTGTGTAGTTGTAAATTAGAATTTCGATATAAATTTGGTATATCTGGAGCATGTAAAACAGTAGAAGGGAACGCAATTAATGAGAAAAAAAGGGTACAGATGGAAGATCACCGAAACAATGTAAATGGGACGGCGAGCAGGCACATGAATTAATTGAGAATTGGATGGTTGGATGGATCACTGACTAAAAGACGAAACGGAGTAGGCATGACATTTATTAATGGGGACATACGGACTGACATAACGAATTCATTAATTTATATTCAGTGGCAACGTTAAGATGCGCAAGCACACAAAATCTAATCGCTGGCATAGTATGTGGTCACATGGGGACATGTGTCAACAGAATGGAGTCCAAGTCCAAGCAGGTCCTTACTTTTTTATTTTTAGATTCAGAAAACAATTAAGAAAAAAAAATCATCCACACGCCATCGAATGATATTGAATTTAGGCTGCATTTACTCTCAGAGAGAGTGAGAGGGAGGAAAGAGAAAAGCGAGCTGTAATTTTTCAAAATTGTTTTTTTATAAAAAAAGTAAGATAAATTGAAATTATAAAATCTTACTTTGCCTTGCTCACTTAGCTCACAGTAGGTTCACTATCCAATCACTTTAATGTCCTTCCCCACTCATACCTGTGCTACCTATTCCGCCTCACTTAAGCCTGCTACAACTTTAATCATGCTTCACCTCACCTATATACTTGATGCTAACCTCTTATCTAGTTTTTTTTGTACCAGTCATTGGCTATAGTTACCCACACTCGTAGAGTGGAGGACAAAGTTAATCTTTAACTCACAAAAGGAGCCCAGGTATCCACAATGTTAGGCAGACGATATTTAGGTTCCAAATTGCATCTGTAAAATCGCTATCGGTATCTTTTTCTCCTAAAGTTTTAGTGAAAATAGCCTCAGAATATTACTTTTCTTTCATCTCCTCTCCTGGAAATCAACACAATCTATATCTAATAATCATCAGGAATATTTATACAACATACATATGAAATCACAGTCAGCTCAGCTATTGGCCCTGATTTTGCAGTCACCTAGTTGAGCAGCCGCTTGGCAGCCGTGATTTGATGGCAAGATGGATTTGTTTTTTTTTTTTCAGCGGACAATATTTTAAAAAATTAGTATGCTAATTTAAAAATTAAGGTAGTTGTAAATTGCCCAACTTATAATTATAATTGATTACAATTTAAAAAAAAGTCTCTTCTACTATAGGTCTCGAAAGCAGTGCTTTGAAATTGGACCAGACCGATAATTTCAACCAGTGGCAGTCCGATCCAATTAATATAAATGATTTTGATCTGATCGAACCGGAAAGACGAGAATGCCGGTTTCCATAACATGCAAAAATGAGCAGGAGTACACAGTACGCTTTCATTATCCACCAAAACTAGAAAAATATGAACAATGTTGTATGTTAAATCTAAACTAATGACAACATATATTCTATTACTCTGCAATCCAGAATAATTAACTAATTAATGTTTGTACATATTCTGATCTCCTCTTGTCTACCTAGTAAATTAAGATTGTTAGAAATTAGCTTTTGATCTATGTAGAAAGGCTAGTTAAATTGTTTATTGAAGCCGGAGACAAATTGAATGAATAGGAATAGTTTACCAAGGAACAACATGCCAACTAAATCAATAGGCGTTATAGATAGAAGAAGAAAGAAGATTATATAACAAATTAAATCTGGAAAAAAAAAGTGCCGTAAAAGGGATGACGATGACTCACTTGTGCACCTGAGCTGCGACAAACTCCGGATCGTCGACCGCGCCCACTGCCACATCTTGACTAACACTGTCCAAAGAGTGAAAGCATTGCATCAGGCATCGGAATGACCAGTTTGACACATAGAAATTGAATTGACTACTGAACTAAGGATGTAATCGCCGATTTTTGTGGAAACGTAGCTCGATGCGGTCGGTTGCCTTCTTCAGTTCTTCGTAATTAAAAAGAAAAGGAAAAATAGAAGCGAATGAAGCACAAATCACAGTGGGAGAGGAAGCGTGCTGTCGCTTTCCCCCGAATTGACAGCTATTCCACGGCGAGTTGTGGTATCGAATGTTTCGACGAGGTCAATTCCTCCGCTTTTCCTCTGTTCTCTTTTACGACAAGAAAGCGAAAGAGCAGCGCAGCTGAACCAGCGGCAGTGGCTTACCGAATTCAAAGCCCGGGGTTACACGAGTCAGATCTGGGGTTTGCGCCCAACTCCTAATTGGCAGAGCCAGATCTGACGGCCTATGTATCTCCCCAGGTAAAACCGAAGATCCAAATCGATTTACTAGAGAGAGGAGAAGGGTTTCGATACTTTACGTACCTCTCCAGTATCCTAGAAGATTGGTTAGCTGCTACAGTCTCTCTCAAATTCCTCATCGCCACTGCTGCCGCCGCCGCTCCGACCCTACGAAATCAAATCTCATTCGTTACATCTCCGTTTAATTCGGAGAAACTTGATTGTTACAGAAAAAAAAAGTTAGGAATCCACAAATACTCAAAGAAACGAATTCCCCTGTTCCAAGCACATTACTTCGACAGGATCTAAAAGCCCATTAAAACCCTAAATCCAACCAGATCTCACGGGAAAACAAAATGTACCTCGATGAGGCGATCTGTTCGACTCCAAACCACCCGACGAGCACCAAAAGACCGAGAGCAAGCAAGCGAGGCCACCTCAGTGATTCCGTCGCCATCCCCGCTGCCATTGTTGTTCCTCCCTCTCTCCGTCCTATCTGATTTGTTCCCAGATCTACCCTTGGGCGAAACGAGGTAAGCGGAAGGGAGGGAAGGCGACGACAGCAAGAGCTCGGGCGAGAACACTCGGAAGCCAAAAATGGAAGCGCCATTTTTATAGTGCGTCGGTCGAGTTTCGTTAACCCCGACCTAACCGTGGTTAAATGTTTGTTATTCGCTACACGATTCACGACGTAACCGTCGGCAGCCAAGTCGTTAACGGCGAGGAGGGCACCGACGGACGGTAACGGCATGTACGGCATGTACTTTGTGCCCGCTTGGCACTTTTCTCAAAGCAGTCCTCTACTTTTAATAAATTACATTGCGGTCCCCATTCGCGGAGATAATACCGCCAACAATGCTTTTTTAAAAATAGTGAAAACCACAGAGTTAAAATGAAAGATCGCCTCCTACTTCCTTCAGTCTCTCAATTAATGTAGGAACGAGGGAAGGTAGAGAAGAGAAGACACTAATTAAAGAGGACTACAAAGTCTCGTGGAGTGTTGTGGGGATTAAGGATCAAAAAATATTTTCTGAAAAAGACCTTTTTTATATTTCACATTTCATTAAGTATGCAAAATTCAACCCGCTAAAATTTATCGGTGTAGAATATGCTTCTCTCGATTCTATAGTCATCGGCATTGCGAAATTCTATAGCTTGTTATTATAGAAACATTGTTTGATATTTGAAGTTTCGCGGAGGCACGAATCGGGTTTTGAAATAGGGTTAGGCAACCGAGATGCATCGAGGAGAAAGTTATCTTGGAGGAGGGGCCTTGAATTCTCCTTGTCCAAATGGAAGATAAGGGACAGCTAAGGACTGTCTTCCCCTACTTAATTCATCATGTGCTTGGTCCAATATCTATCAGGATAGATCTTGTTGTTTATGTCACCTGTAATATTTATTTATCCGGTCATCTTAATATGGACATAAAAGGGTTATAATATTAAATAGAATGCTATAATTATGTCTCGATAACAAAATTAAATCCTAATAATGACACAATACAAAATGATTCCGTTGATGATGTAAGTCATATGTAGAGATCTCTATAGAGCCTAGTATAGAGACCCTCTTATCCATAAAATGAATTACACCATCATTGAAATGTTTTTAAAAAAATTATATTAAACATTTGGGTAGGCATAAATTGGATATGGATTTGATATCCTCTATATATAGATAAACAAACAAACTGTTGTTTAAAATTCTATCCATCTATTTATCCGTGTAGGGCCTAAATAATTGTAGTGATTGAGCTGGCATTGCGTGTGAGGGCCACTGGCTGCTGTGTAGATTTGTGATCTATCTGTCAATGTCAGTGGAAAGTGTTTTCGCTTGCTGCTTCGTGTTTTTTTCTTTTCATTCTTGTTTTCTATTGCGGGAGGAACACAGATGCAGTGGGAAATTGAATTCTTCATCTCTGTGTTGATTGATAATTGATTGCACAAATTTTGAAAATATAAATTGAAACAACTAAGGAAAAAGTATTAATAGTGCAAAAATATTAGCATATAATTCTGTACTGGTCCAGTTGGTGCACTTACCTGATATTTAAGATTTGGGTGGGCTCGCATTAAGATGAGGAACAACACCAACACGGTAGTGAAGACAGCAAGTGTTGGTTTAGAGTCATCCTTCTTCCTCCACTTGAGCTAATGGGACGCCATGGTTCACTAGTGTGGTTGATTTAACCTTAAGTCTGTCCTGCAAGAAGAAAAATATAAGATCCATCATAAACAACTTTTGAAGGAAAATTTTTCAAATTTGTTATCCAGTTTTTATAGTAGAAACAATACTCTGCTGAAACTGATATCCAAGTGTGTTCTATTCTACCTCTAGGCATACAAAACTCTAACTTGTAGTTAACAATTGGTATCTCCATCGAGATTGAGCCGGCATAACTTGCTAACAGAAATATAAGTCCAATCCAACCATTCATTGAAAACTGATTCTGGTGTTGTAGTAGTATCTGAAATATGAGGAACTCACTTTTCCAATAGATTTTTGGGTCCCTTCGAACCAGCAGCTACATGACTAGACAAAAGCGAGATAGAAATCTTGATAGCAATGAATCATTTAGCTGAACAACAAGATCCTATAACTAAATGAGTTTGTTTTCCAAGTAGAATAGGTGTCACTCAACTGACATGAAAATAAAGCATATAGCAGGCAAATCTAGAGAGATCATCTGGATACCACCATCCACTTCTATTTCCACTGTTGCCATTTTTTTTCTTTATCCAGAACGACCTACCAAAATAAATTGACATGGGTGAAAATAATAAACAATAGCTTCTGATCTTAAGAAAGATTCTCCAGATAAATCACCTCCAAACTGATCTACTATCAAACAGCAGATCAATGAGCGAAAGAAACTGCAGATGATAAAAATTAAAAATGAGAGAATCCCTACTGCTTGCTGTCATTAAGAGTTAGATGGTCTTGGCCAAAATAATGTACTTGTGATTTCCGTATATGCTCATCTGGAAGTATTAAACTTGCCACCGGAAACATTTTGTAATGAATGTATGTTCCAATTGGTCCAGACAGTGACAGCATGTGCTTGGTCCCAAGGTTCTCCTTGTAAGAACAACAGAAATAAATACACTTTTTAGTTCCTTGTAGGAAATAAAAATGCTGAATTTCTGTCTACTACTGCAGGAAAGAACCTAGGTCATGTCTCTTCTTCACAAAAGATAGTACTGAAGAAAAATGGCATGCAATGCCATGTTTGTTCACAGATTCCCTTCACAAGCCCCTCATGTGTGATAAGCATGTGAGAATTGAACGATAAGACACATTATAATTTTATCAATACTCTAGGATTAATTCTCCCTATTTGATGTTAATCACTGCCTCTCCGTACTTGTCAGCCCCTATGCTCGCTACCCCTCTCTGTGACCAGAGTGAAATCCTTTTTGGCGATAGGGTAAATGTGCTTTCATTGCAAAAATTGGATGTGTACATGAAATTAACTGTAGGAGTGCTTAATATCTCATTCCATTATCACTTTTAACTTATATATCTATGGACAAATAACACAACAAAACCGACTATATAACATCGATAGAGAGCAGAATAAAAATTGCAAAAGAATGCAGCACTGTCTAGAAAAAACAGAACAACCAACTAGTTTCAGCAGCAGATTTTGTACTCGCCAATCAAATTTTGAGCAGCATGAATCCCAGAAGAAAATTGAAAATTAGGGGTAATATAAACAGTTAGGTTGATAGTTCTATCAATAGTTAACTCTTCACATCGAATATAATGTTTCTCAGGATATGCTGGAAGTGCCATTCCATGTACAATGCAA
This sequence comes from Curcuma longa, assembly GCF_044706935.1. NCBI lineage: Eukaryota > Viridiplantae > Streptophyta > Magnoliopsida > Zingiberales > Zingiberaceae > Curcuma > Curcuma longa. Next base: position 8,820,701 of record NC_133865.1, on the reverse strand, counting down.
GACTGACAGTGTAGAAGAAGAAAATGAAGCAAGTGAAAACTGGGTTGGAACTGAGAGTGACTAAGGAGAGGGTTAGCAAAAACTGCACCTTGCAGACTCTTGAAATTGATGCAAATAAGAGGTGGCTGCTCTTCCCCTGGACAACTGCATTTTGGAAGCATCTTCCTCGAGAAGATTGATTATTGTTTAAATGTATTTCAGGTTGTAAGCTTTTGAGGTGAACCAAAAGGGTAAAAAAGTCAAGTTGACTAATAATTGTCAATTATATCTACTTAGGAATTCTAGTATTTCTTGTCAAATTGTTGTAAATTACATAAATATCATTAGTTATAAGCTGTAATATCAGTAAGTCATTATCTGTATATGATTGAATTGCAATTTCTGACCTTTGAGGCAAAGGTTCCTTGTGGCCATTTTAATAGTCCAGCCAACATTTGTCCTGTTTGGTTTGGTTGCAGTCATCATCAATTGGCTGATGCATAAAAAAAAATAGAGGAACTTAGAGACCTGTATCAAGATAACTAGGAAAGATATTAAAACAACACCTCAATTACAAAGATCATGGAGAAATGACCAATTGTGCAATAAACATGGTGATAATATAGAAGTGTCAATATCACCCCTGAGCTTGGAAGAAAAAAAGTCGAGAATTTCGTTAATCACTAACATGTAGTCTAAAACAATACAAGAAACCTTGATAATATATAGAATTGAATGGAGGGATAAAATTTGGGTAGCTGATGATAAATTCTTCAGTTCGTCAGTCATGGCTTGTTGTTGATGTTGCAATCAAAATTTTACAGTAAATAGTCATCCAAATGTATAGTGCAAATGCAATATGCAGTGGCAAATGTGATGTACATTTAAGAAACATTGACGATCTAATATCGAGATAAATGACAACCATATCTCCAATAAAGTATACTAATGAATCCATCTAATTCATAATTCCACCAAGAAAAAAATGTGTCCATTATACAACATAAAACACAAATAAAAATGACAGTGTAGAATATGTCGATATTTATTTGCACTATGTATATAATTAATCACTTGCAAACGCTTACAAGTTATGCACTACCACATCAAAAACATAGTTCAGTCTTTATAATCACGACAAATAATCTTCTTTAGTAGAGAAAAATCATCACAGGAGTACATACAATGTACCACCATATTTAATTCACAAGAGACCTAGACAATGTACAAGAAAATAACGCCTTTCAAGATCTGAGGTTGTGTAAAAGCTGACAAGATGAGAACAATAGGTTTTTTTAGATATCCAATATTAAAGTAATTCATAAAAAGTTGAAATTTTGTAATTAATTTAATTAAAAAATAAAACACAAATCCCATTTCGTCACCTGCTCGCCGAGGATCAAGCGCTCGGGCCGCTCCACCTGGACGAGGGCCTTCAGGATCTTGGCCACGGAGAGCGGGTCCCAGCGTCTACGCGGTCCGGCTCCCATGGCGAGAGCGGTCCGGAGGGTGTCGGCGCACTGGGCGGGCCCGACGGAGACGGCGACGACCTCCGCCGCGGCTCCGGCCTCCCGGAGGCGGAGGGCTTCCTCAAGGGCGATCTCGCAGAATGGATTCATCGACATCTTCACCCTTCTGGTCTCCACCCCGCTCTAGCAGGAAAAGGGAGGGCGACGTCAGAACCCTAGAATGAAGCATGGAAGGAGCTGACGAGAGATGGTGTCGCACCTTGTCCTGCTTCACGCGGATCTTGACGGCGTAGTCGACCACCCGCTTGACGGCGACATTACCTTCATCCTGCTGCGTCGCCCCGGCGATCGCCGTCGTTAAGGTTCCGTCGCCCTCTCCTCCGAAACAAATACGCCGACCACCGGTGCTGACGTGGCTTAATAGGCTCCAGACCGTCCAAGCTGACGTGGCCTATTTATTTATTTAGGCCGGCCCTTTCCAAAGGCCCAGTCCACATCCAGCCCAATGTAGCTCATCAGTCCTTTTCTATATATGAATTATTATTATTTTAACATACAATAAAAATTAAAATATAGATATATCATCTATATTTAAATAAAAAATAAAATCAATTGACTTATTATAATTCTCATGAAAGTCTAGTTCACTGATTTATTAATTTTTTGTCTTTTGTTATTGAAGTTGACTAATTTTGAGGGGCCTTTAAATTGCACTGCTGCTCTTTGGCATTGCATGGAGTGAGCAGATGCAGTGAACTTGGATATTGCTCTGAAAATGACTATTTTTACAATAATATGGTTTTTCAATTTTCCAATCAAGATCAAAAGAATTGTACAAAAACAAAAGAAAAAAAAAGGAAAAACAAAGGGTGTGTGAATCTTTGTCCTGAAACATTGAATGAAAGTGATTTGGTGATAGGAGGCATTCCACATTTACTTACTTCATTGCAAGGAATCAAGAATGTTTGAGCCTTAAGTTAACCTAATGGTTCGAGTGAGTTGGCTAGTCGTTTTATGACGGTTAGTTTTACGACTAGTACTAGAGAGGTTTGAGATGATAATTAGTGAAGAATAGGATGACCAACGACTTATTCGAAATCGTATGCACTTTTTGTTTGTTTTTCTTTTAACTTTTGTAGCGTTTGATGAGCTTTCTCGATCGAGTTGCATCTTTCAAGCCGCCCCCACTATATCTCTTGTGGCAATTGAGTCTCCCTCAAACAATTGCTAGGAGGAAAAACCCTAATCATTATTTTTCGATAGGATGATAGCAAACTCATGGTCCTCAATAATGATAATCTACTGCTAAAGATTTAGACAGATTCCTTCAACTTCTGTCTTGTAATAAAGCAAAAAACAACAACAAAAAACAAAGAAAATCATAAAAAATTTTATCATCTCTAATCTATAAGCCCAAATAGTCATTAAGCACAACAAATTGCTTACTTAGATGAATAACTATTATTAACTAACTATTTCAGAGTGTGTGGACCCTAACGAGAGCATTGCTACAGAATGGAAGTTCAATTGAATTCGTCATGAATTGATATCGACTCTTCGAAAAAGTTTCCAAGATTCTTGTAGAACACATCACCTTCACCATGGAAAAGTACAAGCATCACAAAGGTTTGTGGCTAAGAAATGCGAGTGAAGAAGAGGTGGCTTCTAAAGCATGAATTGGAAATTAAAATGTGTGTCCTTGTTCTCTGCATCTGATGATGCATTGCATGGAGGCATGCTGCCTACCACAAAACCCTTTGTGTTCAAAGAACCACCTGCTCTTTAATCTCCAGGAGACTTACGACACTTGCCTGAGACAAAAGGGAATCGCTACGTCTATGTCGTCCTCCTTATGAGTCGTCTTCATTGTCATCCCCGAAAACAGAAAGATACTAGAAGTGACCCCGATCGGATTCATCTTACTTGTTTGTCTCTGATCATTTTAAAGCATAGTGTAAAGAGATAGCATCTAGATACTGATCTATGTTATCCATCCACTTCTTAATGTTGCATAAGAAAAGAGAGCAAACCGACTCAAGAGGCAAGTTGAAGCTTTGGCGAGGATGATGAGGCCTATGATAAATATAATTTCTTTAAAACAAGCTTAACAATTATGACAACTACTAATCCCACCAATTAATGACCATTAACCGACTCTAATTTGATTAATCGAGTCATTTTTTCCCCAACCGAATAAATCAAAGTTGGATCACATCAAAAAGTACACTAAAATAATTGATCTATAAAACAAAGCATTCATCTGCATTTGGACTCCTCGTGCTAAATCAATACAGTTAGCCAACCACACCTCTAGATTTCGACAGATTAGATTACAGAGAAAACACTTACGTGTGCCTTTTGATTTCAGCTGGCCAATCTCCAACGTACAACTGTCAGGTAATTACGAACCTAAACCTATCATCTTGCCACTTACTCCTCGAATATTTGAATTCTGACTTCACTCATACCCAAACATCATTCAAGGTCGGCTATATTAGACTTCGACTACATGCTACAACATTCGACGACCTCACGATACTCTTTGGCGTCCAACCTCGTTTGATTAGGACTAGAACTCTCCCTAGTTACAACCATCCAACGCAGCAAACCTCATCGGATGCGTCAGCGTCGTTAGTTATTGGGAGCTCCTTTAAGTAATAACGGAGCTCCTCTAAGTAAAATTCGATCCGCCCCGGCCCGACGGAGAATAATCACGTGACGCTCTGGCCCACCACGCAGTGTGGGCCCCGAAGAAGCCTATCCATTCCTCCACTGGCAGTGCGCCGCCGTTTGTTTCCGGTATAAAACGGCGCCAGCTTTGAGACTTGTTTGAGTAACAGTCCGAGTTCCCTCCGGTGGGACTAGAGCAGAGCATTCATGGAGTGTTCCTACTTCGACTCCCTCCGCCAAAACTCGCCGGGATCACTCACCGCCTCCGGCGAGGTCTCGCCCTTTCCCACCCTCACCGTCGGGCTTTTCTACCCGGACGTCCCTCTGCCCTTCAACATGAACGACTCCGACGAGATGCTGTTGCTCGGAATGCTCGCCGAGGCGTCTGGCGAGGCGAGCGAGCAGAGTCTACTGAGCCGCAAGGAAGAGGAGGTAGACTCTTCGCTGGACAAGACCGCGGCGGCGTCGGCGCCGGTGGAAGCAGAAGCGAAGGAGAAGGCTTACCGGGGCGTGCGGAAGCGGCCGTGGGGGAAGTTCGCGGCGGAGATCAGGGACTCGACGCGCCACGGGATCCGGGTGTGGCTGGGGACGTTTGACAGCGCGGAGGCCGCGGCGATGGCCTACGACCAGGCGGCTTTCGCGATGCGGGGCGCCACCGCCGTGCTCAATTTCCCCGTGGAGCAAGTCCGCGAATCTCTCCTCGGCATGGACCGCCCGGAGGAGGAGGAGGAGGTGTCGCCGGTGGTGGCGCTCAAGCGCCGCCACTCCAGTCGCCGGAGGTCGATGATCAAGAAGGCGAAAAAGGAGTTGAGCCGCAGCAACAGCAACAACAGCAGCAATAGCAACAGCAGCAGCGTGGTGGAATTCGAGGACCTGGGGAAAGAGTACCTGGAGGAGCTTTTGTGGACGTCAGAGGTTGCTGCCAATCCGTCACGAGTTCAAGGAACTACCTCCTCTGTTTTTTACTGAGGGAAACCTCTTCCTTGCTTCCTTCCTTCTTTCAGCAATGAGGCCGCAGAATGAATAATGAGACTCGAAATCTTTGCTTCCCCTGATGCAACTTCTCTCATCTATTTCAACTGAAAAAATGAAGCTTTTTAAAATATGATATGAACACCATAATTACTGCACTAATCTGCACTTCAGTTCCAATCTGACACAAACAACTACAATTACTTGATCTTTTGAAACAAACTGCAAAAGAATGATGACGACAATAAAAAGACAGATACACATCACATTATTTTGGCAAAATGATGAGATAAAATAAAGGACCTGCATGAGCAGCCAAAAGCTACAAGCCTATAGTATTGACACGTTTGCATGCTTTTGCAAACAATTAGGAAGGTGAGAATTCATTCTTCCACCTGCGAATACCATTTTTTTTGTTCTTTGAAGCTATTCATTGGTACATTACAATATTTTAGTTGGAATATCACGTTTCAAGTTTCCGTAATGCGATCAAGGATGAAGGATGAAGTAGGCAGCAGAAATATAAATATGAAATGGATGAACTGTCGGCCATAATGAATGTTAGGCATGCTAAGTTTTCGTATAGAACATTCCTTTTTAATGCAGTTATATTATATTAAAGAAAGATACAAAATCACAGGTCTGTAAACCTTAGCATGCATTTGTATTTTGCTATCATCAAAATGATCTTAAACTTCTGATGCGGATGGTTTAAGAAACCAAAACCTCCACGTATTGCAAGGAGAGATACGATCACCTTTATTTATTTTTTGTCTTTGTCGTTGCCTGTAGCCAGTTCATGCATGCCTCTAGCGTTGCCTGCCGTCACATTTAGTCAACAATAGCAAACGAGTTATATATTCAAAGCAATCACTGTCACGATAAACTTTATGCAATGATCATCTAAGCTAAGCTTTATCATTTTCTATAATTTACAAGCGCGTGAGTTGTCTCAGTGTTGAGTTATCAAACTAATAATAAAACCATAATGGCATAACTTTCGTCTCACATGAAACAGACTAAGTAGAGAAACAAACACTTTATCATCCTTTTCATCAAACCAGAATTTTAGCTTGGTTTTGAATCAGTGTTCAATTGTGTGTCTCCATTTGCTCTGTAAACCTTCTAAGCGATATATACCTGGTTATTCGATTTGGGTGGAAAGATGTTCAAATTTGACATCTCTTATCTGATTATGCAAACAAAGAGACTTAAGAATCTACTATGAAATTTCCTTTTCCTAGCTCATTATCTTCGCCCTTAGTTTTACCATGCATGATCCAGAAATCGAGTGTAAGACAAAACACCGTCTTGTTTCTTCGTAGTGTCTAAATTATTTGCCCATGTATTTGTAATATTACATGAGACTTCAAACCTCTTTCTGAACCAACCTCCTTTGAAGGTGATATTGTCTAGGGGTTCTTGATTTTCTTGCATGAATTCTCATTTGACCTTACCTATCCTGCCCCTGAACATGATTGAAGAAGCAAAACAATCACATTTTGGTTTTTAGAGACCAAGTCAACCAAAAAGTTTGAACATTGCAATGTATCTTTCTTTTATATAGTTTTCATCTAGTATATTTAAAATTGACCTATAACAGAATTGGCTTTAGTGATAATTGAAGTGGCTGCCTGACAGGTTCAACAGATCCTGTTCCATAAAACTGAACTCATAGAAAAATGAGAAGACACTAAATTACACGAAATATTGAACCGTAGATATTTTTTGGCCAACTTTCACCTTAAGCAGATTGTATCAGTACAACCTTCTATAGAGAGATGCAAGGGCACATGAGAGAAGCCAAGAAATGTGGGGATCTTACCAACTGAAACATCCCATTTTCTACTGTAACCTGTTCAAAAGAATAAAATCTGGTCTATTTGAATTGTCTTGATCCAGGATAAGATTGTTCGATATACATCAACAACCAATAATGTGCAAGGGTTGGGCTGCAAACAAGAAATGTTTCTGTTGTGCTGTCAGTCAAGAACCTCATCTTAGCAATTTTTTCTTTTAGATTCAACTTTCAAGCGCACTGAGGTGAGATACCATTAAAATATTGAAGATTCATTCAAAATCTATTGTTGTAACTTGTGAAAGTCTATATTGATGCAATTGGAACGGATGTGATGACTACATTACAACAACTAAGTTTTATCCCATTTGGTGGGGTCGGTTATATAGATCCTTCTACACCATAGGGTTTTATCCCTTATTATATTATCATCTATATTTAAATATTTTTTATCTTATTTTATCGCTGCTAATCAAGTTTTTTTTTATATTTTCTTCTTCCTCGTTTGATGTGCATATTTGTCATAGTTTACATCGTTTAACTAGAACATTTATTGGTCGTCTAAGTATATTTATGTACCATCTTAATCGTGTCTCTCAGAATTTTCATTCGATAGGTGCAATCTTGATTTTCTCTCTAATATTCTCATTTTTATCTTGTCCATCCTTGTATGTTCACACATTTACGTTAATATTCTCATCTCTGCAATTCTTATCTTCTGCTCATGTGTGCTCATAGTCTAAAATTCAATTCCATATAACTTCAACCGTTATTATGTAAAACTTTCCTTTAAATTTTATAAGTACTTTACAATTGCAAATAACACCTGATGCTCTTCTTTATTTCAACCATTCTACTTGTATTATATATAAGACATCTCTCTTAATTCCTCCATCATTTTATAAAAAATAATTTTAAATACTTAAAACTCTTAGTTACTGATAAATTATCATCTTCTATCTTAATAATTATCTCATTAATCTAATATAACTAAACTTAAATTGCATTTATTTTGTCTTTACTCTATTAAGTTTAAAATCTCACTTCTAGCATTTTCACTAAGATTCTAATTTAGCATTTACTCTTTTATATGTCTCATCTACTAAAATAATATAATATGCAAACAACATGCACCATGATATCGTATCTAGGATATATCCAATGAGTTTGTTCATGATTAATGCAAAAAGCTAATCCTTGATGTAATCCTATATTTATGAAAACACTTTAATAAATTAATTCGCATGAAGTCTTCATTGTTGTTGTTACATCCTCATACATATTCTTAATTGTTTTAATATACGCTACGTTAACATCTCTCTTTTCTAAAATTCTCCATATAATTTTTCTTAGGACATTATCATAAATTTTTTTTAGATTAACAAATACCATGTGCAAATCTTGCTTTTGTTCCTGATACTTTTTAATTAGTTGTCTGAGAAGATATATAACTTCTATTGTCGATCTTTAGGCATGGATTCAAATTTATTTTCGATTACCGTGGTCTCCTTTATTAGTCTTTTTTCTATTATTTTTTTTAAAAATTCATGATATAATTCATTAATTTAATATCCCTATAATTTGCATAATTTTGTACGTCTTTTTTGTTCTTATATAAAGGAACTAAAATACTTACTCCATTGATAGGATATTTTTTTCGTTTTTAATATCAGATTAAATAACTTTGTAAACCATTTAATATCCTCTATCAAAATATCATCTAGTCCAACTACTTTTCATTTTGTATCCTATTTTGCCTAAGAATATGTGATGACTATCTTACTGACAAAAAAATGTTTGATGTTGAAAGTAGTACCTTATCTATCCAAAGTAGCGATTGAAATATCGTGTCGAGCCAGTCAAAATGGATGAAATATTTCGTTCTGCCCGCCGACCGGTACGACCTGGCATTAGGCCCAGCTATAAGAGGCATTGCGCAGAGGCGCGATCCCAGCAGCCATGCCGGAGGGGTCGCGCGACCCTAGCGGTGTCGTTGCGACCCTCGAGCAGAGCATCAGAGGGATCGCACGACGTCGCATCCATGCCGAGGTCACACGCTGGGTTGGGAAAAAAAAAGGTTTTTTTTAATTAAAAACTTTGGATTAACTCGATTAACTGGGATAATTCAAAGAGGCTTAATTAAACCCTAATAAAATTATCTAATTAATTATATATTTTATTTAAACCCTAATACTTTTTTATTTATTTATCTCTTAATTATGTTATTATTTTTTAATGAATCTAATCGATCGGTAACTTAAATAAATAATCAAATATATTTCCTAAAATTCTAATCAAATTATTCATTAAAATATACAAAAATTTATTTAAAATTCAAATAAAATTTTATATATTTAAACCTCAACATATAAAGCATATGAGAAAATATTGAGATATAAATTTAACATCTAAACATATTAAACACATTTAATAATTAAATATTAATAAAATTAATATATAATTATATTTAAAGTTTAAAAAATATCGAAACTATATCAGGTATGACACAATACGATACTGAAATCGTATCGTTTCGGTCCGAAATTAAAACCTCGACACAAGTCAAGATTTTAAATCTTGATCCGAAGATTAAAGATTGTCATCCAAATTTAAATGCCGTTTCTACTTATTGTTTCTTGTGATTTTGTTTATGAATGATCATAAAAACTTTTCATATGCCACATCGATTATGATGAGTGGAAGAACTTATTAGTGTCCTTGAGTGTCATCAACTGAATTTTGATATTCTATTCAACTTATAAAGAGAGGAAAAGAAGATTTTGAGGTTATACGTGATTCCACCAACGTGATGCACATGGACAATTCATTTGGAAATAAAAAATTTACATTATTCATTCTAGTAATATGCCAGTTCTTGAATGGTGAATTGGATTATTCTTTGTGAAGGGCATTAAGTAGTCTCCGGGACATAGCTGAATTGGTTAGACGGGACCGATTTATTGAAGTGGACAAAAGTTGAATTTTCGTGAAGCCAAGGTAATGCCCTCCCCATCGTGACCAACTGTAATTTTCCGATTTACTTACTCGCATATGGTTGTAGGACCGATTATGTAAGGTCGCTGGGATGATGAATTCTATCTTTTATTGAAGTGAAGGGCATTAAAGTATATAAAGGATAGAATTTAATCAAATAAAAAATGACAATGGCAAGAACAGGTTCCTATTAGAAAATCTAAGGCGTTCATGTATCTGAATAAAATTGTCTCCGATCATCAGATCCAAAACTCAAAAGAAGTGGTTTCCGACAGGATCAGTGTAGTTTAACAACTTCCATCCTTTGGTTTGGTCAAAACTCTTTTTATCATTCATTTTAGATCCTAAAATGTAAATCTCCAGCATATTTCAGATCATGACCTAGAGAGAACATGTTAAAAATCACAGAAATAGTTCTTAAATCATGTTAGCAGTAAGCCTTAAATCTGAAGCATTGTTTTTGATAGTAGGAATCTGAAATTTCTAAAGCATTCCACGCCAAGAATCAAGGCGAAGTCGTAAATCCGAACAAGATGGAAATTTCGATGGAGACGCGCATTATCGCACACGAACGCATGAAATCCGAAGAAGCCGGAAAACCCTAAATCGAGAGCCATCGTCCACTCGAGCAATTTTGCACGGAAATCGATGGCGTACCTGATGAGCGAGGGGAAAAAACGAGCGCAGCTTGCAGATTTTTCACGGAAGAAACAATGCTTTGCTCCATCGGCTGCGAATCTAACCAATTTGGAGGAATCGCCGTGCGACGGAGATGAAAAGAAACCCTCCGTCGAGTCACCGCTGCTCCGTCAGTCGCTTGGTATTTAGTTTCGACTCAGGAATCAGAAGCATTATTTCAATATTTCATCCTGATATTCGAAAACTTTGTTTTCAAAAACTAGATCTGTTTCAAAAACTAAACTCAGATAGATCATTCTGTTCTAAATTAAACATGATCTTATTCCTATCGAAAATCACATCAAATTTGGAAAAGATTTTATACAATTGGTGGAAATTATTTTAAATACTGGAAGTTAGAGTACTAGTATGAAAAGTGGATCTATAGTTTAGTCTATAAAAATTTGAAAAGTGCAGAAAAAACATGGAAGCAAGCAAGGCAAAGGGAGGGCGGCAGAGTTGTGGCGGTCGCGACGAAAATGAGAGGTCGTGCCGGCCTCAACTCCCGCGAGAAGACGACAATGTCATAGCCCACGCCGTTTCTCCTTCCATCAGAACTTGTTCACCTAATCTGCTCCTTCAAGATCAACAAAACATCGAGGGGAGAACCGTGGTGTGTCTAGCCTCTAGGGCTCTTGCACCTCCTGCAGTCGATGGCGTCCAACGGTCACTCCCGCGCGTCGGTTCGAACCGAACGCCAGGTTCCTCCCTCGAAGGCCAGCGGCGCTGGGAACCCTCCGGCGCGACCTAGGGCGTCCTCGGCCAAGCGCTCTTCCAGAGTCTCCGTTGAGGATGACAACGGTACTCGTTCTGTTCTTCTGGAACTCTCCATTTTTGCTGCTTTTTATTATGGTATATTGGTATTCTATGCCTTTTGGTTTAGTAAAAATTTGATCTTTGAGTAATGCCTTTGCTGCAGAAGATGGAGTTACAATAATTCCATTGGAATAAGGAGTGCATTAATAAGATAACATACAAATGTATATATACGAAAGTAGTAATCAATTAAAAAGTGAAATGAAAGTTGTTCTTCTGGAGCATACTTGATGAAGAGACTGGGAGAAACTGCGAGTGAAACAGAAAAAGAGCATGATACCAGAGATGTAGGATCGAATTACATAGCTAGAGAGGGGTGAATGTCCGATAACTTGAAAATGTCTATTCCCTTGCAAGTGCAAGGCTTATGCAAATATTAGATTATCAAGAAACTTATTTCTATTTGCTAGTGTCAGAATAAAGCAACAAAAATTAGATGACAATGCTATAAGAATGCTTAATGTGGTTTAGGCCACTTGTTCTACTCCATGGCCTACTGATTCGTTAGGTGAACCAATCCTTGAAAACTACTATAAAGTCTCCTTCACAAGAGGCGTAAAAACCTCGTACAAGAAATCTTCTCTTGCTACAATATTAAATGAAATGAGCAAGATAGAAGACACAATACCAAAGATTGGAAATCATTATTCATGACTTTTCTCATACTATAGCTGTTCATTTTTGTTCTTGAAGTACTGCCATAGAAAAGCCTAATCGATAAATTGGAAATCATCCTGGATTGTACATGATGCTGCCAATTAAATAATATTATATTTGTACTTATTTATGGCTAAGTTGCTGATATACATATTTCCACTAACAGCTCTCTCGTTCCAGTCTGTAAACTATTCAGCTGTATGTCAATTTACTCTTTCCTTGCACAGATTCTGTAAGAGTAAGAGTAGCAGTTAGAGTTAGACCTAAGGACACAGAGGAACTAAACTCAGATTTCGCTGACTGTGTGGAGCTACAGCCAGAGGTTTGCTGTTTCATGGTCCAATAGCAGTGCCTTTATCTTATTAGTCAAATTAAAGTTTTTTTTTGTCAAACCTAATTTGTCTTGCAGTTGAAGCGATTGAAATTGAAAAAAAATAATTGGAGTTCGGAGTCCTATAAATTTGATGAAGTTTTTACTGAAAGTGCTTCTCAAAGGCGTGTTTATGAAGCTGTAGCTAAACCTGTTGTGGAGGTAAGTCATATGTGCATTTTAATACTCTGTTGCACACTATGAGATATTTAGCAGGTCTATTGTCAAACTTCAGCATATTTAATATATATGTTTGAATCTTTGTGGATCTGTATAGAGTACCGTACTAACATATTTGTTGAAACTGATCAGTGCATATTATAAAATGTTTGATTTATAGATATTTTTCACCACATCTAGTTTATATTTTTTCCTTAGTACTCAAGCTTTTGATAGTGTCTCATTGAATCATCGATCATGAGCTGTTTTAGCTTCATTCAGTGTTGCAAAACATTATGTGCTGTTGACCTACCTATATGATCCCAGTATATGTTTTGCATCTAGTAGATATTTTTTCAATTTTTCTTGTTTGAATTTTTAAATGTAAAATTTAATGACACCTATTCAAGGTCCAATTTTAACATATCATAATACTTATCTTACCAAACTTGATGGAGACTACAAGTGTTATGCTTATTTATCTTTGCAATTGATTTTTGATAATTCATTACTTGACTACCTCTCCCAAGCCTGATGCTGAATACCAGATGCAGGTTAATGTACTATCTCCCAGAATCATCCTGATTCCTTGTTCAGTTATACACCCTTTAGTAAAATCTACAGAATGACCTTTTGATGATATGTAGTTGCATTTGGTTGGACATTTCATCAAATTCTATAGTGTCCAGGTTCTCAGTGGGCAATGATTAATCCTTAATTATATGGACCCATCCTATTCTTTGTGGGTTGACTAGGTCAACATTGAAAGCTAAAGGCTACATTTACTTGGAGCGAAGGGATCCAAAATGGAAGGGGAGAGAAAGGGATGTTTACTTGGGTGGATTGTTGGCGAGAAGGGAATTGATGAGGATCCCATGCACTCTCCTTTCAACGGAACTCAATCAACCCAAATTGGATGGATTGGAGGGAGAGAAAGAAGGAAGTGGTAAAACGATCATTACACCCTTTCCTCATTGTCATCATCGACTACCAATGGCAAGCTACCAGCCAATGTTGGCCGTAGTTGACATCAATGGAGCACCATTAACTATTGACCACTGCCACCACTTTTCAAATTTTGGATGGAGGAGAGATTGAGGAGAAATTGAAGAAAAGGGGAATAGATGAAAATTTTCATTCTCTCCCCTTATCTCCTTGTCCAATTAAAACTCAGTTTTGGAGCTTTTGACTGCTGTTTGTGATTTTGAAGCATGCCTCAATATATTTTCTACACTAAAAATTCTAAAGCATGTGTTGCTATAATGCTCTTCGATCCGCACCACTTGGTTGGACAAGATGCTTTCTCTCTTGCAGATAGTTGTAAGCTTGACTCTTTTAACTACAATTGATTGCATTGCTAGGAATGGTTCTTGATGTTGCAGAATTGCATATCATATGGTTGTTTCTCAAACTTGAAAATTTGATTATTTAATTTTGGTATTCTTTTGGATGGTATCTTCAATATATCCTCTATTTTGATATACCTTTGCAGAGTGTTTTAGATGGGTATAATGGGACTGTGATGGCTTACGGCCAAACAGGTACTGGTAAAACTTACACAGTTGGACGGCTTGGTAAAGATGACCCATCTGAACGTGGTATTATGGTTAGAGCTTTGGAAGGCATATTTGCAAATACAACAGCTGGCTCAGACACTGTGACAATTTCTTATTTACAGGTTCGTACAATAGTACCTGGGTTCCTTTTCTTGTTTCCCTTCTCATCTCTATAGCTTCCACATAACAGTTGTCTACATTGTCACACTCTGCATATCATGTCCAATTCATTTATTACATTCTCTATCTTGACATTATATTTCATTAATCTAATTTTTAAGAAGATAAATAGTAGGTTAGAATAGGATAAATTATTGATGATTTTTGGGTTTGTGATTGCCTCCAGATTTTTGAATGATTTACTAGTTCTAGCTGACAGAGCTTCTTTACCCATGAAGAATTTCAAGGAGAATACCACTGATTACATGTTGATACAGCTGATTTTGTCAAATTTGAGTATTCTGATTGTCTTATTCATATTTTTTCCTTAGTTATATCTGGAGTCAGTACAAGATTTGCTATCACCAGATAAGACCAATATCCCTATAGTTGAGGATCCAAAAACTGGGGAGGTGTCCTTGCCTGGTTCTGCTGTTGTTCAGTTAAATGACCTTGATCATTTTTTGGAGCTGTTGCAAGCTGGTGAAGCAAATCGGCATGCGGCTAATACCAAGCTGAATACTGAATCATCTCGAAGCCATGCAATTTTAGTGGTGGGTAGAGCTGTGATTCACTCATCCTTGATACTTTCCAAGATGAACATTTTAGTTTTACTTTTAACATACGATTAGAAACAGTTGTGCTTAAGTATTCTGCTTCTTGTCATGTATCTAGGTTCATGTTCACAGATCTTTGGGCAGAAAAAAGGAAAATGAGGTCTCATCCTTGTCTGATGGAACAAATGACAATCTAGCTTCTCACCATGTGCCACACATTTTAAAAAGCAAGTTGTTGATTGTTGACCTTGCAGGCTCTGAAAGAATAGACAAATCAGGTATGCTTCTACAGTTATAATTCGTTTTATGTTTGATTCTATTGTTCTAAGGCTAATCAAAATCATTTTAATCACACATCTTTGTTGCATTAATTCTTTACATTATAGCTTGTATTGATGTTATTACTTCCCAACTTTTGCATTGAAACCTCTACCATTGATTCATGGAAATGGAAGGTCTTTCTTGAAAACAAGATTAAATTTTCAAGAAATTCAAACTATTTGAAACATGTGTAGGATTGGTGTGATGATGGCTCTGACTAGCTAAAGAGGAGGGGTGAATAGATAATGATCTAACTCTTGTTATATACAAAAAATCAAGTTTGTTAGATAACCAAGAGGTGCTCTTGTGTGCATTTGATTGATCTTGTCAAGATTGCAAGATACAAAATAAAAATAATGCTAGCAATAACACATTGGATTTTACGTGGTTCAGAGCCTAGCTCCTACTCCATAGCTTGTCGATTTGTCAAGTGAATGATTCCCACAAATCTACTAACAATCCCGCCTTTATTAAAGCCCTTCACAATTCCAAAACCTTAGAAAGGCTTACAAGTCTCTCCTCTCAATAAGAAATGTAAAGGAAAGCTTAGAAGGAAAGTACCAAGAGCTTGTAGAAGAAAGTCATCTCTTCAAATCGTAAACCCTTGGGGTCTTTCCAACATGAGCAACAAATTGCACTCAACACACAATGTGCACACAGTCGCATGCCAAACAACCTGTAATACTTTTATAAGAGAATCCAACAATTCTATTTTGCTCGCCTCTAGTTGACTAGGAACACACTAGTTGATTGATTGGGTAAAAGTAGTTGTTAAACAACTAACAACTCTCTGGGCAGTCGCTTAGGATTTGTGTTGAGTTGACTAGAATTCCTATCTAGTTCTAGACTACTTAAACATCTAACTTTAATGGATTTAGTTCCGATTGACTCAAGCCTGAATAGAAATATTTATTCTCCAAACCCCTTATGTTCAGTGAACTCTTGAATCGATCGAAAACTCCAATTGACTGAGACTCACCTCTGATTGTTTGAATCTCTTTGGGGATGATGCTAACCTCACTCAATTTACACCCTGGTAAGCTTACATAAAGCTCATGATCGAGCTTAACCATTGCTACAACTAGGAACCAAATACCCTTTGGTTAAAGGCTAACTACAAGCCACTAAGTAATCTAGGCCCCTACATAGCCATACAAATTATCCAATAGCATGAACTCAAAAATTACATTTCACTTGTAATCTCACATAGCACATTGTTTATAGATTTTCAACCTTGTTGAGACCTTCAATCTCTCGGATGCACCAAGCCCTCTAAGTTTGCTTCAAAATTTCTTTAGTTTGCTCCAATCTTCCATCCCTTGCTTTTCACTTATAGAGTCTACCTCATATCATGTTGTCTTAGAGTTCATTGCCTTAGAGTATGCTTTGCTAGTAGGAGTTTCTAGCTCCTTGGTTGCTCCACGTCATCCTTTGTCAATCAATTATGAGCTCACTTGCAGTTCCTCAAGCTATTGAATCAACAATCTCAATTGCTCCATGCTCCTTGTCCTAGAGTCTACCTCCCTAGGAATTTTTGGTCCCTTAAAATGCTCCAAGACATATTTGCCAAACACTTCTGGTCCACCTCGTTACAAACCTCTGAGCTACTGAGCACAATCCATCTAACTTTATTGTGTCAAGTCAACCATCACAATAATTTGACGATGTTGATTCACAAACACCATATGCACTTTGCCAAGTCCCTGCACGCATGCACATATCAATACCACATCAACAAAATCTCAAAATGTACTGCAAACTAGAGATAACAAACAAAAAAACACAAAGGAATTAAGAAAGTAAAATACAGGAAATAAAAAAAGGTAGATCAGAAAAAAAAATAGAAAGCACCTGAAGCTTTAAGTGATAAAGCTTAAACCAAGGCTTATAGACTAGAATTTCTTTCCAAGTTGAGAAAATTATTGTACACATTATAAGTAGTGGTATATTATTGATGATTTGATGTACATTTTAAAGGTTATATTTGTCTTAGATTTAGCCTATCATCTCAGTCAAATTTTTGGTTTCAATAATGTTAGTAGGTGGTTAACATGTCAACACTTTTCATTTTTCACTTGAATGTTACAGGAATTGAAGGCCACATGATTGAAGAGACTAAGTTCATTAATCTTTCACTCACTTCATTGGGAAAATGCATTAATGCACTTGCTGAAAACAGTCCTTATATACCAACAAGAGACTCCAAGCTCACCAGGCTGCTTCGTGATTCATTTGGAGGTAATCTTTTCCACCTTTTGTTTCTGTTTTTCATTGTTTTGTCCTACTATACTTTTAGCTTCAGGATTTCGAGCTCCCTAAATCCCCCCTTTTTTTGCTCCATTTACTGAAAATATAGAGGCAGTTGGCTCTTTCCTAACAGCATAAGCATTGGTTCTGGTCTTTACTAATGGTTAATCTTTGGGCATTGGTGATCATGTAGTCAAACTTGACATGGTATTGTTCAAGGATCTCTGTTTGAATTCAACCACTAATAAAAAGAATTAAGTCAATTGATGTGTTAGACTTGTGCCAGAGCAGTCTGCTGACTGACTTCTGAGGACCATTAAACATCAATTGTCTTATCTATGCTGTGTCATGGTCCAATCCCAAGTCAGTAAGCAGAACAAGATCACACAGCAAAATCACAGACATTGTTGGGGCGGGTCAATCTTTCCTTCTCATGTCTCCTTTTGTTCTCTGCTCTTCTTGTCCTCCCACATCTTTCTGTTTGGTGAAGGAATTTCTCTGTCCTTGTGCAGCCAATAATAGGGGTAGAGAGGAACAGACAACAGCAGGCTCAAGATGCAAGGTTGCTAGGGCTGTGGGTGCTCCAGATTTGCTTCTAGGGTTGATGTGGAAGGAAAAATTGATCACTTATATTTTGTAACTCGTAAATGAAAGTTTAAGCAAAATCTTGATGTGTGCTTGGGTTGTTGCAAGCCTATAAGGTATACCATTGCATTTTAAGTCTTCATAACAATATTAGAATGAGCATAGTAGTGTTTTGTTGCAGCTAAGTGTCTCAGGGGTGTGGAAGTAATGAGCTATTAGAGGCCACTCATCAGATTTTTTGGAAAAATTATTTGAGTTAATATTGTATTAATTATTATATACCACATTATATCATATTCATCTTTTTATTTTTTACATTACATAAGTATACTTTGATCAACACCTTTTGGTAAAATATTCCCTTTTAGATGGTAACTTAAGATTGTCATTTCCTTGGTGAGAATTACATCTTGATATTTCTTGGATGCTTGGGAGTTTTAAGAAAGCTACTGAACCAAACTAAATAGAATGATGTGACATCCCTTTATTACTTTCTCATGGAATTTTTCACGTACCATGAACCAAATATACCTTTGGGATAAGTGATCAGCCAATCAACTATGATAAATCTTTTCCTTTTGTGGAATGAGAAATTATTTAATTGCTTAAACTGGCAATGGCATTGCTAGATGCCTGGAAATTTTGAAGTCACTGAATCAAATTAGGATGATGATGATATTCCATTTTACATTCTCGCTGATGTTTTCACATACCATGAACCTAATGCACCTTTGATATAAGTGTTCAGTCAATTAAATAAGGCATATTTTGTTTTTTTGTGGAAGGTGTATTTATACAACTCCTTAATTTGGTTTAGCTGTTTATTAATAGATGTCTTGGTTTCTTGTCCAATTGACACTCAATGGTATCCTTCCCATGCTAAAAAGTAGTAGACATGGGTTACATCTGTTAATCAAATTTGGCAAAAAGAGTATTTATCATAGACAGGCTAGAGTATTTTGAATTGAATGGCTTTGGACATCAGTGGAATTTGATTTGGGCTTTTGACTTGGACAGTTATGCTTTTGATCTGCATGTTTTGTAACGAACCAAATCATGCCTCTATGTTACCTTTTCTGCTGCTCACAGAAAATGGAACTAGCAAATATTCATTGTTTTGAAATTCAGATTTGTCTTGGGAAACACCCATTCCTTCTTTTCTTCTAATCCATCTTTTTGGTCTGTAAATTGAGTTTTCTCTTGTTCTGCAGGCTCTGCACGGACCTCTCTCATAGTTACAGTTGGTCCATCGGCACAATATTATTCTGAAACTGCAAGCACGATATTGTTTGGACAGAGGGTTAGTATTTTTGAAAAGACTGGTAAAAGGAGTCTTTTAGCAAATTCTAGCAGGAACCATCTTTATTTGCTAATTCTTCTTTTCAACTTATTATTGTGTTTGTTCTGTTGATTTGCATGTAAGTTAAAAATTTTAGTGAATATTTGGTCACAATTGTAATCTATTATAAGGTAAATACACTAGGCTGTCCTACATTGATGAAACATCTCTTTTTGGCCT
Organism: Curcuma longa; assembly: GCF_044706935.1. Taxonomy (NCBI): domain Eukaryota; kingdom Viridiplantae; phylum Streptophyta; class Magnoliopsida; order Zingiberales; family Zingiberaceae; genus Curcuma; species Curcuma longa. Next base: position 8,801,195 of record NC_133865.1, on the reverse strand, counting down.
TCCACACTCCTTATAAACTAATCTATCAGGATTTTCCTATAGATCAGTTGTATCCCCTTCATTATCCATTAGTTGTCACTCAATGTCAAGTAAACCAAAACTTTGAATTGTATCGCATTCTATTAAGGTTCTAGCATAGTGCACTTTAGGGGACGTGATCAAGGTTCAAAATATCAGTTTGGTATTTGACTCCTTTTATGGCCAGAGGGTTAGGCTGGTAAGGGATGAGGTCAAAACCATGGCATAACGATGCATTTTGAAATTTCATATCTGTGCCTCTCGGTACTATTTCACTTGTTAGATGAGATTGGAATCGACACCAAGAGAGGGGACACTAGACAGAATAGTCACTTTGACCACGGGAGCTTACAAAGGGAGGGAACATAAATGCTAGGAAGACATTTGAGGTCAATAGAAGGAGAAGGTCTTTGAGGTCAACCACAATGGAGGATAGAAAACGTGCAACCTCTTATTCTTCTTCCACTTATTTTTATTCTCCTGTTGCCTTTCCTCTTATTGCACCTCCATCTTCCATATCCTCTTGGTTGATACTGATCAATGCCACTTGATACTGACAGTTGGTACACCAATTGGCATTGCCACAATCTTGCTGTGGATAAGCACCTAGATACTGACATGGAATGAGGGTTGAAACCTCGAACAATAAGTGCGTATGTTAACTTACATGCAAATGTAATTCTTATTCTTTATTCAGAATAAACTAGTTTATTTCTTTTCACCCAGAATCAGAGAGTGAGTCAGGCAAGTTTGATATAGTGAGGTTACAATATTCTTTGCGTGTCAATTTTTCTAAAGAATTTTCCATTTCTTCCATTGAGTTTCCTTATATCTTCCAACTTTCAGGCAATGAAAGTTGTTAATACAGTCAAATTGAAAGAAGAAGTGGATTATGAGAGTCTGTGTAAGAAGCTTGAGTACCATGTTGACTATTTAACCTCAGAGACTGACAGACAGCAAAAGCTTAGAGAAATTGAGAGGGAGCAGATGGAAAAGAAATTGAAAGAACAAGAAGCATTAATAGTTGAAACAAAAAAAAATTTTGCCAGTAAATATGAGGTATCATCTAGATCTTGATTATGTTTATGGAAAATATGTTAGCTTCTGTTGTTTATTCTTTGTTTATCCAGTTTGCTGTTAGTTATTTTTTTTTCAGTATGTTTTTTTGACCTTGTTTTATCATTTCTTTGAGTTTTAACTTTCACCGTGAAAAATTATTTGTAGACATTATTTTAGTCTGTATACAGATTTTTTACATGTTTATTTAAAAAAATTCCTTGCTCTAGAGCAATGTGACAAACTAGTTTTTAAATTTCACCTTTTTCTTCATAGATCTGACATTTCCTTAACTTATTTCAGTATTTGGAGAAACAAAAAAATCATTGGGAGTTCGAGGCTAAAAAATTGTTGAAGGAATTGAACATTCAGAAGAATGAAAATGATAGATTATCTCAAGAAATTGGTCATCTCGAAGCAAACTTTAAGAAGATCAAGGTATTGGTTAGTCTTGGTATTGTTGCTGTTGTTAACTTGTTATTTGGTCAGTTTTATGAATTTTGTATATTAGCATATTGTTTTGTATAGGGATTATTGATTGATGTGGCTGCAAAGTTGCTTTTATTTTCACTTGAACTGTACTCCTTTGCAGGATATTTGGAAAATGGAAATATATTAGTGTAACAATCATTTTTTTTGGTGACAAGTTGCACCAAAATAGATATGGATGCCTTTATGATAGGTAGTTTCTACTATGAACTTTGGAGCTTGCCTATTGCCTTTGAACTTTTGGAGATAACTATCATTATAATGATGATATTGATCTCAAGTATTCAAATGCTTGTCTATATGGTATCTTTAAACTGGTCAAGTACTTAAAACTAGCATGAGAAGATCTTTATCCAAGAGCTAAATCCGATCATACTGGCTTCAAGGATTTAACTATTTGACAAGTGTATCATGTAGAATCCTTCCTTTGTTTACTGGTTTTGCCTAAAGAATTGTACTACTCTACTAGAATGATTTGTTTGATACTAGTTGTTATATGTTTTTTTTTCTCTTTTCCTGATAATTTGATTGCTAGGGCTGGCATATTGTCATTATGTACCAACCCTATGTACGTCTAGATTCAAATTATGTTAATTTATTCACATATTTGCATGACCAAACCAGCTTATTCACATATTTACCAGGCTAGGAGCAGCAGAAGAGTGCTTGTTTTTTCTTAATCTAAACAATATATATATTTTTACTTATTTGTGTATTCAAAACAAGCCGACCCCACCTAGTGGGATGAGACTTGGATGTTGTTGTTGTGTATTCAAAACATGATCTTTCTCGGGTGAGGAGGGGCTAAGAACTCCAGATATTGGACCAGCCAGTGTAAATCCATTGAATGTTGTAGTGTAATACCTGTAGCATACCAGTTGAAGCATTGATTACCATTGGCATGATGGACAAAAAATATGCTTCAACAAAGCTTTGACAACACCAGAACTGTTGCTATATTATTGATAATACAACTCATTCATTCTTCAATTCCTTCTATCATGTTATATTAGATAACCTGGGGTGGTGTTTCTCTTAGCTTTCGTTATGCATCTTGTATTTAGAATTTTTAACATATATCTGTAGGATGCCTGTGGCTAAGTTTAATTGACTTTACATTAGATTTTCTCTTTGGTACTCCTAACTCTATTTTTTTTAGTAGCAACAGGAGCTTGAAAGTTCGACACATCAGAAAGTACTTGCTGACACGACAAATACGTACCAGAAGAACATAGCAGAGCTCATCAATCAGCTGGAAGATGAGAGGTCTCATTGTACAAATCTAGAAGAACAGTTGTCTGTTATGAAGAAGTCTCTGAGTGATAATATAAAATCAGTCCAGGTATTTGTTTTTCTAAATACATTCTGAGGAAGATATTAGGATGTGTTATATGATGTTTGTATTACTTTTGGTCCTTAACTGTTTGTCTGTGGCTTATGCTTGTTCTGTAATTTATCTTTAACTCACTAACTTCATAATTCTCAGACAAAGTTATATTTGTTTGGTTGAGCTTGTCTGTGTTGGTTGCCTAATTTTAATCATCTTAAGAAAAAGAATTTGGTGAAGTTCTAAGCTCGACGCATGAAAAGTGTTGTACAATTTATTGTCTAATGTACAATATATACAAACAATATATTGAATTAAGGATTTAATTGTCTAGTGTATAAATCATGCATCAATCCCTTGTATGAAATTCAATATATCTTTCTCAAGCCCTTGAGTAAAATGAACCTTGAGTAGAACAGGCTCAGAGGCATATCTGCTCAGACTCCTTTAGAGAGCCAACAACTAAGCTTAGAAGGCTTCATAATTCATTAAGGAAACACTTGATTGCTAGCTTTGATTTTTGGCCGATCATAAAATGTCATCATGCAATGTATACTTGGAAATCTTAGCCAAATTGATATGCTATTTAAGTATATATTCACCATCTATTTGTTGTCTTGAGCAATATTTGCATATCCATGACTGCACACTGCTGACAGGCTGCTCATTATTGACGTCATTTTCAATCTGGTTTTACAGTTCTGATACTGTTAGACTAGGTAAAGTTCTTGCCTCTTCAGCTCTAAATATCTTCTTTTCCAACATCACAAAGCATAAACTGTCCTATGGATAACAAATTCCTACACAGAAATTGAAAATGTTATGCATCTTTCTAATTGATTGACAAATGATGGTTTTGTTATATGATCACCCTTCATAGTAATATGAAGGTGTTGTTACTGTTTGATTTTATGAACTGCATTGCCATTTATTTGATTCTATCATCATAATTACACTTCTTTATATTGTCATGCACTTCAAACTTCAGGAAAGAATTGTTGATGATCTCACAAGAGAAAATTCAAAGTTGAATGAAATCGCAACTAGTAAAATACAGTCTCTAGAAGTAATGAACAGAGAACTGTTGATGGAGAAGGTACGCTTAATATTACTCAAATGGGCAAATAGTTTGACTTAAAATTCATCTTGCATATTTGTGACGCCTAAAATCAACAAAAATGACAAGTCATAAATCTCAATTATCTAATGTTTGTTATGTCACTTATATTCCCCCATTGAGCTCTGCATAAGTACTTAAAGATAATTTCAAGCTCAATTAGATCCATTCATCACAATTACATAAGGTTTCTTAATGTTTTGTATGTTTCACACCTTCAACCTTAGATTTTGACTCAACTTGTTTATTCTATTAAGTATTGTATTCATATTGATTATGCCTAAACATTCACAATTAAGTTACTTTTTTAGCTTTGCTGCAAACCCCTATCCATCCGTTTCAAAAATATGAACTTTTTTACATTGACTTTTTGCATGTTTTGTTCTGTATTTTAAAACACTAGGAAAAATCTTTATAAATTTACGCAATACATCATCAACATTATATAACTGTGTAGGCTAATAGTGGAGCTTTATAAGTTTAGATGAGGTAGCTACCATTATCTTGGATTTAAACATTTTGGTCTAGTAGTTGGGTTTGATAAGTTAGTTCTCTCATCTAAATGGGATGTGACATGCAAGAGCTATAATTGACGGCATGTGATTATGTGAAGCTCAATGGTGGTTACAGCATCATGCTGGTAGCCATATTCAATAGTTTACCATGCCTAGGATTTAGTTCGCTCTGATACCATTTGATGAGAAAATTGATCCATTAAGCTTTGAGGCCCCTAGCTCTCCTACTAGTAACTATATCATGATACCTATTTTTTATGACATTAAATCACTAGATATTCCTTTCATCTTTGAATCCCACTGAAATAATTGTCGAGGATTCTACTACAAGCTTATTTCAAGTCACTAAAATCATATGTAAAATTTTCTTTTTTCTATGATTTTACGTTGGTTGTTTTATCAAATAAATGACATCTATGTTTGAATTTTCTGATGTGTAATCAAATTGATTGTTAAAACTGTCTTCTATTCTCCTCTCATAACTCTTTCCCAATGTTTCATGATTTGACTCACCAATTTGATCCCACTATAATTAGGACAACATTGTTTGTCACATTCATCTGTATGAGTATCTTGACAAACTTTCCTTTGGGCATCTTAATTTGCAAAATTTTATTAATTTAGTTAACCAACTTGACCTTGTAACCTCTTTTAAATTTCATTAAGAATGTTACTTGAACCTATATTTACCTTTATTTCCTTTAATGCTTCCTTAACTTTATTCAGCCTAATATCACAAACAAATATATGGTTCCTAAAATTGCTATACTTTTCAGCCTTTTAAGTCTAGTAGAGTGTTCATTAAATGAATTGGAAAAAAATATACTTAATTGCATTGTTGTCAACAAAGAATCATGTAAAAGGTCCATTTCATGTTAATAGGACAGGACCATCATATTGGACCCTCAAGCACTGCTCTATTTTAAATGCATAGTATTTATGAATGGAGGGTTAAGAGTATAAGACTTATCTAGCTGAATCGTTGGAGCTGACATAGTTTTATGACGATGAAAATTCATTTATCAATATTACCTTGTTAGATTAAATTAGTACTTGTATGAGTCCTTTTCCATTCAACTGAACTTTTTCACCCCAATCTTTCTAAAGTGACAATTTATGCATTTAGTTGTTATTCTACTTGTTAGAATCTCTAAAAGTTCTCCATGATCATGTTTCCAATTGAGACTCATAAATTAGCAATATATCACCTATAAATAACATGGGCTATGGAGATTTATCTGATTTGCAGATTCATTTAGTATCAATTTCGAGAAACAAGAACTTAAAGCTAATCAGTTATATAAATCTATATGTACAAGAAATGATTATATACACTTATTATGGTTCTCTCACTAGTGATACAAATTAATCTATTACAATGTTTTGTTTTCACTTAAATGCTGTTTTAGTGAAATTTTCTTCTGGTATATTCTGTACATACGTTATTCTAAGTCAGGTTGTTTTGGCTGTGACAATACAGAACAAGAATCTTGCAGTTGACATTTATCCATGCACCACAAGAATGTTATGGTGTATAGAAATTTTATTTTATTTTTTATAAAGAAGGATATGGAACACATGATAAAAAAGATTCTGTAGTATATTGACAAATTGTTCTTTTTTTTTTTTTGAGAATGTAGGAGTTCTTAAATAAAGAGCTTGAATCTTTGAAAGACAAACTTTTAGACGAAGAAAGACAAAGAAGATGCCTTGAAGGTGAAATTGTGAAATTGAAAAAATTCTTGATTGATGGAAATGCAGAAAATGGGGTAACTTATCTATTTTTTTTCAAAGATTTATTTCCTACCTTCTATATTCTGTGTTTTTAACCATCCTTTCTGTTGTAACTGCTTCTTACAGTCTAAAAGATCCCATTGGGCAGAAAATTCAACCAGCTCAACTTTGCCTTTTGAAAATCCATCCAAGTCTCACAAGTTGAGAGAAAGTGTATCTGCTCAAAAAGATACCATTTCCAAAATCTTTGAAGAAGGTGAGTTTTTTTTTTTGTGGATTGTTTGAATTAAGAGATTTTTTATCCACTTTTGTGTGTGTGTGTGTGTGTGTGTGTGTGTGTGTGTAACATGCATTTGTTTTTCATTTTGTTCTCAGTTGGTCTATCAAATATATTGCCTTTGTTAAAGTCTGAAGAATTGGACGTGCAAATCCATGCAGTAAAGGTGGTTGCTAATCTTGCTGCTGAAGGTAAGTAGTGGTCTTTTAGTTAAGGGTGAGCTCTATATGGTGAAATTTTCTAATCTAGTGACTGTGTTCCATTATACTTTAATCATAAGTATAGAAGTTCAATGCTGTCTTTTTATTCCCTAGATAGAAGTTTCACATTCCCCATCTGTGTATATGTATGGATCAAGTTCATGCAAGAGTCATATTATCTGAATCAATCAATAATCTCCAAGAATAAAGTAAACTAAACTCTCCAACAAAAATTCCATTTTCCCACACATTTAAACTGGTTTTTTAATCTGTTAGTCATTGTTAAGTTGTATTTCAGAGGATCCATGAATATGATAGACAAATTTACTCAATAGACTCCAAAGCTAATACATGTTTCTGAGTATGAACATGCAAATGCTAATGATATATCCTCTGTAAATTTCCATTTTCCCACACATTTATTTCTGTCTCGGCTGTTTGCATGCAAATTTTGCAGATATAAATCAGGAAAGAATTGTCAAGGAAGGAGGTCTGGATGCTCTTCTCATGCTTCTCGAAATATCAAAAGATGCAACTGTTCATCGAATTACTGCTGGTGCTTTAGCTAACTTGGCTATGAATGGTAATCAGAAAACGGATATATCTAACTGCATTTTACTAATTCTTAGTCTATGGTAACTATTAGTTTTATTTTTGTAGTTTTTGTTTTACTCTGGTTGCCATTTCTGTGAGAATTTGCACGAGCTCTTTAGATCCTGCTAGTCAAGTTTTTGTAACATGTGGGTTCTAATGTAACAATTGTCAACATTAATATACCAATCTGATTTTATCTTTATATCAATGTACTTAACTGTATAGGTTATGCTGAAATGCTATGCAGTTTTAGTATTTGTTGTCACTGCATTACAGCTAATTGGCCATTCCTACCAGCATGAACTTGTACAAAGGAGATCATATGGTTGCTTATTCTAGTAATCCGGATCTTTCTGCTTTTAATTACACTAAACTATCCTGGAAAGTCTCATTTAACAATCCAACGTTTGCTTTCGTTTCTTTGTAGAATGAAACTTAATGAACTATCTTTTGTAAGAATTCACATGTTTTGATGGTTGCAGTTGATGCTAGCACAAATTTTGATCTACTAGATCAATGATTCATGTCACCAGGGTTATAGGTGCTAGGATATAAACATTAGGAGGTTGAACAAAAAGCCTCATCGCATTAGTTGACTCTTCTTGAAATGTTAATTCATACTTTCTGAAGTTCAAAATTGTCACTACACTGACCGCATCTAGGTACACTCCATTCTAAAATATAAATCATAAATGGACACCATGCCTATTAACAGTTTGACTAGATTGGCCTCTGCATTCCAACATGTGGAGTAGCTTCCTTATTATGTAATATGTTTGTTTTAGCATTATCATTAATATTTACAAGACAAATTTTGATGTACCATTAAACATTATTTCATCTATTTGCATATCTGTTGTAGGTTCGAATCAAAGTTTAATAGTAAGCAAAGGGGGAACTAGATTACTTGCCAATATTGCATCAAAAACTGAAGATCCTCAAACTCTTCGGATGATTGCTGGCGCAATTGCTAATTTATGTGGAAATGGTAAGGTTTCTATATAAATTTGTCAGTTTCCTTCTCACAGCAAATTAAATGGGCAACTAGTTTTATCACACTACTAATTTTTTAAACTTATCCCTGTATTTCTTATTTATTTTTAGTTAATTATAGTTTAGTTTCTATTCGTTACCTTGTTTCCCCTCGCAAATTGACTAGCAAAATATGTAGTTACCACATCAGTACTTCATATAGTCAATGCAATAATTATTTTGCTTGTTTTCTTTTACTTAATTATAGTTTGGTTCTGATGTGATTTCTATGCCTTGGATACTCTTCAGAAAAGCATTTATGAAAAATTATGCAATATCCAATGACTGTTCTTATTAGTTAACTTTTGACAAATATTCCTTTAGAGAACAGAGATGGAAAATGTAATTGCTGCCTATTCTTGATATTGTAATTTTCTTTCAGCCTCTATTGATTTATTTCCACTTTAGTTTTAATATTTTTCATTTGAGTAAGTTTTCGCAGAGTAACTTATCTTTAATTCTTTTGTTGTAGCATTGTATAATAATATATTTGTAATAGTTACTGGTAAATTTTCACAGAAAGTAACATAGCTTTACTTTTTTTTCTTATCTTTTGTAGCATTTATAAAAATGTACTTGCAATAGTTATGGGTAAGTTTTCACAGATAGTAACTTGGTTCAATTATTTTCAAAACGAGCATTTTACTGATGTAAAATTCTTTTATAATAATTATATTAAGGAATCAAACTGATTTATGAGGTTGTATATGTGCATGCGATGCTTGAATATATCACATAGACTAGACACAAAGAAGATGATTCTTATATGTTTGATTTCATGAAAAGGAAAAACAAATTGACAAAATAAGAAGGGAAGAGCTACCTGCAACTGATGTGTTTTCTCAACCAATTAGGAACCCCAAATTTCATACTATAGGAATTATCAAAGTGTAATTCAAACAGATGTTGAGAAGGAATTTGATAATTATGAAGAATTTAGTTATCATTTTTGTAGTTTTCCTGTCCGACCAATCATTAGCAATAGGAATGTGTGGTGTGTTCTGTATCACTACTTTCTTTAACCAAAGATTGGCTATTACAGGAAAGTTGTTTTGTCAGGGGGTAAATTATTGTTGGTTATATCTATTTATACTTTAATCAAATCCAGATTTTTCTTAAGATGTGATTATGATAAACAGAGAAATTGCATGTGATGTTGAAAAA